>NW_021703783.1:63337362-63502098 GCF_005190385.1 Monodon monoceros
CCTCTCTTCTTCTCTCCCCTCCCCTCCCCTCCCCTCTCCTCTCCTTTCCTTTTGTTAGCATAGTTCAGTGTTTCCCAAGTGTGTTTTCCAGAATACAAGGTCCATGGGATGCTCAGATGGGGGATGTGGACAAAGTTTAGGAAATATTACATAGAGTCACTCATCTCTTAGAATTTCCTGATGTACTTTAACACTTTTTAGTCTCAAGAAATGGTCCAAAATAGGAAACCTGTTTACCCCAACCCCTTCCAAAATGATTTGACTGTGAAATATATATTATATATATATATATATATATATATATATATTAACATTCCAGACACCTGACTTTAGAAACAAAGGAAGAAGTACCAGTGATGAGAATGTATTGAGGAACGAGGGGATATGGTTGGGCCAACATAGATTTTATGGGACACTTTGAATTTTTGCAGAATTACTGATTTATTTATGCCATGTTCATTTTCCACTTTGCAGGAACATTAGTTAAAAAATGCTTTGTGTCATTTTGAACTGTATAGTCTATAAAAATTGTTAAATTTTTATGAATGGATTATCCTTTGAACATGCATAATGTCATTTTGAGGCTGTGGAAAACTTACATATTTTGAGATATCTTATTGGATTTTTAAAAAAAATTCTTAGAAATTGCTTTTCTTGGAGTGAGACATTTAATTGAAAAGGTCATTGCTCAGAAATCACTGTGATTCCAGATTTTTCTGTCTTCTCATATATTTTGAGAATTGCTATTGTCACTTTTAATAGCTATCATGAAAAAAGTTTAATATTAGAAATTCATAGCAACTACATTTCTCATATAATCTGCCAGACAAAACAATGTATTTAATTGCTGGGAAAATACAAGACTGTTTTATGTTTTTAATTTGAATGTGATATATATATATATATATTTCCAGTCCTTTATCTTTCAAAACTTATGAAAGGAAAAGTGCAATTTGAAAAGCTTTTAGGATGCAGTATTGGAGCAAATGGGCTCTCTGATGCCTGGGCATTTGATTTGTTCTATTTATGATGGAACATGGGAATATTTTAAAACTAAGATAAATAGTTTCAATGTTGAGAACCCCATTTTGTTAATATTGCTGTGTTAAATGTGTAGGTACTGAACAGTCAATGAAATATGAGACATTTTACCCAGTGACATTTTAAATGAATCTCCTTGTAGGGGAAGCCTGTGGGAACACCAGATGCTGGTGCTTATTTCCGTGTGCTCGCGGAGCATGGAGTAGCTGCCTTGTTTACAGCGCCAACTGCCATTAGAGCAATCCGTCAACAGGACCCTGGGGCAGCCTTGGGGAAGCAGTACTCTCTGACAAGGTGAACTCGGGATGCACAGGGCAAATGACATTAAAAACTGCAATCAGAATGAATAACTGAACATCCTATATATTTTTTCTATCACTGCAGTACCACTATGGAAAGAGCCAAAGGTTCTGAATGTTAAGAATGACTGTTCTAAACATATCTTTGAAATAGTTGGAAATTTAACTATACTGTGAATATTTTTTAATGCCATATCCTGTTTATTTCTGTTCAAATTTTATCAAAATAGTTCTCTTTTTTAAACTACTCAGCTTATATATTTTCCTTAAAATAAAATGCTAAGTGTAACTTAAAATAAGTATGTATATATATATATATATACATATATGTGTATGTATATATATACACACATATATATATAACATCTGTCTTTTGAAAATAGACTAATAGTCTAAATAGAGGGAAATATTATTTGATTTCACTTATAGAGATAAAACGTGGAAACTATAGTCCAAATTACTTATGTTGAAAGAGTGAAGGAAATTATTTTTCTATTGTTTTGTAATAATGTGCTCTGAATAGTTTAGGTATTTTTGTGCTGGTTTATTGCCATTCATTTTAGTTTAATGATATGTATATTCAAAGATAATTATAGCAATTTGTGTCTTCAAGGCAGTTTCCAACATCGAATCTTATTGAACCTTTTTGAAATAGGTCACTGCTATCATGAACTAAAAGTATTTTGTAGTTTCTTCAAGTCAAAAGTGGGTTTGAATTAAGTCAGTTTGAATTTTTTAAATTAAATGCCAGATGTTATGAATTTTATGCTGCTATGGCCGAAGAAGGGGTTAAAACAGGTATCATACAGCAATTGCAGATATAATCAAGAAGATTTCAATTTGGGCAGGGTCAGTGGTTTTGTTTATTTGTTTCTTTTTCCTCTGTTTTTTTTTTGTTTTATGAAAAAATGGATCCAGATTTACGTAAAGTGTTCATAAAATGAGCATACAATGTGTTCATAAAACGAGCATACAATGTGTTCATAAAATGAGCATACAATGTGTTCATAAAATGAATCTTCTATTATATTTCTATTCACTCTCTCTTTGTTCCTTTATTCACTACATTTCAACTTAGTTTTCTCCATTTCAGTCAAAAGAATAGAAACATAGATTTTGGTAAAAACATCTGAGGTTATGTATCGTCTCCACGTCTTAAGACAATTCCAGGGGTTTTGAAGAAACAGTGACTGTTGTTCTTGCAGTGTCTCTTTTCTGACAAATGCATTCTGATTACAGGGCATGTAGATGTGTGGCCAGCAAGCTAAGGTGTCTTGTTTGCTGCATCATCTTTTCCCATTTATACATGGGTTTTAGATGATAACCTTTACTGTAAAGGCAAGAACCATTTCTAATTTGCCTGAAATATAAAGCATCAAACAATACCGAATGAATACCTTTTTTTTTTGAATACCTATTAAAACATCACTCTTTCAAACTAATAGGTATAGACATGGAGTATGAGATTTTAGGGTAAGAGAAATTGCAATAAGTTCCTCCAATCATGCCCCTTTGTCTTTAGGCATCTAAGTTTTTCATGATGATGTGAACCTATGTTTTTAATAGATATTTAGGAATGCAGACTCTATAAACAGCCTCAATTATTCAAATGACTACTATTAATAAATGCAAACACTTGCTGATCACCTACTATGTGCTAGGCATAGCAGTTAAAGTTTGTTATCTCATTTGGTTATAACAATAAGTAGGAATTGTGATTATTCTCATTTTACAGATGGGTGAAGTTAGGGCCAGAGAGTTTAAGTAACTCTTTAGAAAGAAAGTAACTCAGGCGATCTGACTAGAGCCCACACTCCTAACTAAATTCCATGAACATACTCTTCCTATGAAAGGTAAATTAGGAAACTAACTTGACCCAGGGATTCTTGTCATTCATGGCATAAGTGCAGCTTTTCCTTTTCATATATTTGTAGTCTGTACAAATAATACCTTCACTGATCTACTTTGATAGATTCTCACTTGTGGACCAAAGAGAATGTTAGAAACAGAAGGGACCTCCAAAATCCAACTATCTCACTAGGCAACCAAGGTCCAAGAAAAGTTGTTTGGGTTAGAGACAAGAGAGAACCCAAGTTAGAGGACCCAAGTCTTCTCACACAGCTATACTTTTAAGTTTATATTTACGTTCAAGACATTTCATACTAACTTACTGAATGGATGTTCTCTTGATATTGTAATTGCAGGCTCATGATTGATTTGCAGTTTGCTTATCTCTCCTTCTATAGAACATTTTAAGTGATGAAGTTTTCTTTTTAAAATGTTACATAGCTCATTAAAGATTGTTTTAAAATAAATTTAAAGATGTTCCCTCCAATTTAAGAGGGTACTCTGAAATAGGTAACTAACCAGAACTGTAAGTTCATTTTATCAGACAACTAGAGTTTGGAAAAATAGATGAGAAATCATCTAGTGTAATGATTTCATTTCACAGTAGAGAAAACTTTGGTACAAAGAGGTGAAATAACATTCCCAGGATTACAAAGCTACTCTGGGGCAAAGCTGGGACTAGGCAGTATGGTATGGTAATTTAGATTCTGACTCTGGAGTTAGACTCCCTGGGTTCAAGCCTACCATTTACTGGCTGTGTGACCTTGAGAAAGTTATATAGCCTCTCTGTTCTTTTCTTTCTTTCTTTCTTTCTTTTTGTGGACTATAAGAGCAGTAATAATACAAGAATATAATGAAAATAAAAGGTACATAATCCATGCAAAGCACTTGGAACTGTTCATAACATAGACTGCCTTAGCAGTTATTATCATCTTCTGCTTTCTTATTCACTGCTCTTTTTTGTCACATCATAGTGATTTATTTTCCCATGATCTTCTAGTTCAATTTTAGTAAAGTTAGAAAAAATTCTGTGCTGGGGTTTCCACTCAAGATAACACAGTACCTTGTACTTTGATGCAGCCTTTCTTTCCCCATTACACAGCAATGAGAGATACTATGAAAAACAAGAAGCAGAGCATCAGAGCTGAGCTGAAAAATAAACTTTTCTGTGGACTGGAAATGGATTAGGTTTGCAAAGCGGTAAGGGTGGCTGACGCCAGAGGCTTGCTAGGTGTACAAGCATGCATTGGCAGAGTAAAGGGACTCAGTATTACCGTGCTTAGGTCATGGAGTCAGAGCTTGCTCAGTGATTGAGGATGGGCTGGGGTGTTCCTCCCCACTCAGGAAAAGAGGCTGATAATAATGACTGTCAGTTGTTTTCTGGTACTATGACATATAGCAAGCTTTGGTCTAGGGATCTGATTGAGACAAAGCAACCAGAGACTGAACCAAACTGCCCATGTGTCATCCTAGAATAGGATCTGTGATATCCTGAGTATCACTGTGGATTAATAATTCTGAATCATCATTATGGCATTGGACCTCTAGAGGATAGTTATATCACTCACAAACCTATTGAACAGAGAAGGTGAGCGTAGGAGAGAGAGAGAAGGAGAAAAAAACAAAGACAAAGAACTTCTATTTCAAAAGAGTGTGGGAAATAAAATTCCAAACACACAAAGAACTCTAATGCTAATAAAATCAACAGAACATGGATCCATTCCAATTGAGATTATTTTTGTAATATAGCCAAATCAAATGTGAAAATAAGTATATTAAGGATAATCAGAGTCATAAACTAATAACTCTTATGTAAAATTATTAAACTTGGGTATGAAAAAATTAAAAAGTACAATGGATAGTGTAAACTAAATAAATGAAACAAATATATGGGCACAAGGAAAGACTGTTAAAAATTACAGGATATTATTGAGGAAACTACCCAGCATGTAAAACAGAGAGACAAAGTAATAAATCTGAAAGAACTGTTAAAGAGACTTGGAGGGAAGAATAGGAAACTACAAATGTATCTAGTAAGAATTTCAGAAGAAAATGGAAGAATCGTTAAAAAAAATGAAAGTTGAAGAGCCAATAATTGAATATGTTACTGAATTGAAGAAAGATGTGGATCCTAGTTGGAAAGTGCCATCCAAGTACTAAGAAGGTTAAATATAAGTAAATTCTCATTGGACAGGTCATTTGAAAATTGCAAAACGTGAACTGAGGCTATAGATAAAATCCAAAAAACTACCAGAGGAATCAACAGAGCACCAAAGAGGAAAATCCAAACTGATGCCAATAGATGCTAGATGACAATAGTGAAAGATCTGCAAAGTTCTGAGGGAGAATTGTTAAACAAAAAACTTTTATTGAAGACTGAGGGCAAAATAGAAAAATGTGCATATGGA
Organism: Monodon monoceros; assembly: GCF_005190385.1. Classification (NCBI taxonomy): domain Eukaryota; kingdom Metazoa; phylum Chordata; class Mammalia; order Artiodactyla; family Monodontidae; genus Monodon; species Monodon monoceros. The sequence goes on from NW_021703783.1 coordinate 63,342,959, forward strand.
CAAAGCTAAGAGAGCTTGAAACCCAGAGACTTTCTTGACAGGAAAAATGCACACAGGGAAATGGTATGGGATATGAAAAAGCAGCAGCAAAAACTGATGAAATATGTTGTTGAATTTATATAGTTGTTACTGTACTAATTATAATTGGATATTATGTTTAAACAGAAGCCAAAATAAATGCAATAAATAACTGTAACAAAACGGTGGAGAGTTTTTTCAAAAGGTAATTTGAATTTTCTAGTGGGGAGTAATAGAAGAAAACAGAATGAAGGAAAGATGGAAATAACCACAGGGACGTTGATGGAAAAAAATAATGATGTTCTGTTGTGTGAACTAGAGTTGATGAGGCATCACTGAAATAATCTATTTTTATTTAACTTCTGTTGGCACAAGTGAAGATTAATATTCTCTTGTTTGGTAGTTTATGGACCTTGAAAGAAATATTCATTTTAGTTTTCTTCTGCCCTAACTTTATTACCTCAGAATTCTTCACCATAATCTATCTTTGGCTTTTTATCCATTACTATGCAGCTTCCTGTGTATTTTGGAATAAAATTAATTTAACAACATAACCATTTTTCTGTTTCCCTTTTTGCTTAATTTTCAACTTAATTTGAGTCTTGAATTATACTCAATTTTATATAGAATTGAGGAAAGAGGTATAGGTCTCATTCACATTAATCTCTCTCCCCCTTTTTTCTACTCTGGGTATTGTATATTATCATTTTGTTTATCCTTTTAGTATTATTCATCTGGAAGTAGATTCATCTTTCCATGTGTTACCATTATCAGAGCATCTCCCATATATTGAATTAGTATATAACAATCTAGGGAAGTATTATCCAATAAAACTGATGTCTACAATATAGTAGGTACCAGCCACATGTCACTACTGAACTCTTGAGAAAAGGTTAATACTATGAAGAAATTGATATTTTTAATTTTTTTCAATTTTAACTAATTTAAATTTTAAATAGCCAGAGGTGGCTGGAAGCTACCATATTGTACAGTGCAGAGACAGGACATAAATAATTAATATGGGTAAATTTACTCTCCATAGAATCCAAATTACTGTGAAAAATGGCTAATTTTCACTTAAAACAATTTTTTTTATTGTGGTAAAAGTCACATAATATAAAACGTACTATTTAAACCCTATTTAACTGTACAGTTCAGTGACACTAAGTACATTCACATTGTTGTGCAACTCTCACCATCATCCATCTCCCAAATATTTCACCTTCTAAACTGAAACTCTGTCCGCATTAAACACTAGCTCCCCATTCACTTTTATGAAATGAATTTGTAAACAAAAATATATTTTTGAATTTTTTAATATGGGACATTTATCTGTTTGTAATATTAATAAAATAATGGCAAGGTCATTAATGAGAAATTTCACTGTTGAAAAATGTTTCAGTTCCTTTTTTGCAAGCCTAAAGGACTAAATGTTCTTTACAAAATAAGAATATAACTCTTGCTCTTAGGCATGAGTTTATCTTTAAACTAACTTATAATTTATCTTTCAATTATAGATTTATACTAAGAGTTTTTAAGTAATCATTTGGTTATAAAAATATAAAATTACATATCATGGTTTTGTTTATTGCGAGGAATTAGGTGTTAAGTAATATTGAATTAAATATTTATTAGAAGATTTTAAATTGTCAGTCATGTCTTATTCCTGAATTTTATCTTTGTTTATAATGTGTTTATACTCATTAATATTATACAATTTGAAGTCTGTAATTGAGAAAAATAATAACTTTGGGGCAGATTTGGGAACTTTAATACAAAAGTAGAGTGATAGTTTCTAGTGTATCTAGGGAAAGGGGATCATCTATACTATTTGATGTTTTTCTAAATTACCAATGAGCCCCAGAATTTTCCTCTGCTTTTGGTAAATAGTAAAGTGGTTTTAATGGAAATGGAGGGATTTTTTCTGACTTGCAGAGAAGGCAGACACCGCTTCTACTATTCTTTATTGAATATCACACCTTTCTATTTTGCTTATTAGCGCCATTATGAAGATTGCTGTCATGATGATACTAATGTAATTAAAAGATAAGAAGAAAGGCAATAGAAATGTAATGCAAAACAATACTACGTTTAAAGATATATAATGCTGAAATTTATCATGAGATAAGGAATCAGTGCTATGCATGGTTTTTCATTATTACAATCAATTATTTAAATTAATAGAAGTTTACTTGGCTAGGGAAGAAAAGCCAAAAAATTAATTAAAACTTGTAAAAATGCTGGTAATATCAGGTATGAATTATCCCTGGATTAGCCAAATATTATTTTATATGGTGTGCTAACATTTTTAAGTGACAATATTTTGCATTACATTTTCATTAATAAATATTTTTGAAATTCTATGTATTAAGTTTCATATATAAACTAATCACATGACTATATGGATCGTCCAGAGCTCTTTGAAGTAATCTGTGGCTTGGCAGATGATGGAAATGTGACCTCTGATATCCATAAAACTCTTCCTTTTGGTTGTTCTTTGCCTGTACTGTTAGAATCAGCCAAACCTAGCATTTTACAAATTTTAATACAAATCATCCAAATGCACAATATTCTTTTTTTTTCAGACAGCAAACTATTGGAAATTTACTTCTGCCCTTAAAGAAAAATTTGGGACTAATAAATTCTGTTATACATGTGCTATTACAAAGAAAGAAGGTGGAAAAGGTACAATATGCTCCAGAAAATGATTACACCTTCAATGAAATACAAAGAATAGCTCCTCTGTTGGTTAGTAAGAAAACCATGCTTGAAACCCCTTGTAGTCATAAACGGCAAAAATACAACAAAAATCCCAATATGTACATATAGGTGTGTGTGTTCTTTCTGTTCTTCAAATTTCCTGTGATACTATACAACAGCAATATGGTATTTGAAAGTTAATCTATTGATAAAGTGTGAAGCATGTATCAATGATCAGTCGTTAAAGGTATCTGTTTCGTACAGTTTGAGGCAGCACAAAAGCAAGCAATAGTGGACATTTTCAGTCTTTTTTGCTTCTACAATTTGTCATGGATAGCCGTGTTTTCCTCCTAATCATGTTTTCTTTAATGTTACTTTTATTTAGGGTCAGGTATTTGAGAGTTTGGGTTTTTGGTTTATTTATGTGTTGGTTTTTCTTCTTCCAGTGACATACAACGTATTCCTAAAAGGCTTTTCAAGGAAATGGGAATTGTCAGTGGTAACAAGTCCCGTTGCTCAGACCTCCTAGATTATCCCCCGTCTCCACCTCCACTTTTTTTCCCCAGGGGTCCCCGGGGGCTGCCTGGGTTCAAGTCTCACCATCTCTGTGATGGCAGCAGCCTCCCAAAGCCAGGGCCCCTGGGCCCCTGTCCTGACCTTCCTTCTGTCCTCCCCACTCCTGCCAGTGGCGTCTTCCTAAAGCAAAAATCTCACTGTGCCACTCTCCTGCTTAAAATCTTTAATTAGCTTTTTTTTTTAACATCTTTATTGGAGTATAATTACTTTACAATGGTGTGTTAGTTTCTGCTTTATAACAAAGTGAATCAGTTATACATATACATATGTTCCCATATCTCTTCCCTCTTGCGTCTCCCTCCCTCCCACCCTCCCTATCCCACCCCTCTAGGTGGTCACAAACCACCTAGCTGATCTCCCTGTGCTATGCAACCGCTTCCCACTAGCTATCTATTTTACATTTGGTAGTGTATATATGTCCATGCCACTTTGTCACAGCTTACCCTTCCCCCTCCCCATATCCCCAAGTCCATTCTCTAGTAGGTCTGTGTCTTTATTCCCGTCTTACCCCTAGGTTCTTCATGACCTTTTTTTTTTTCTTAGATTCCATATATATGTGTTAGCTTACTCAGCCATAAAAAGAAATGAAACTGAGTTATTTGTAGTGAGGTGGATGGACCTAGAGTCTGTCATACAGAGTGAAGTAAGTCAGAAAGAGAAAGACAAATACCGTATGCTTTAATTGGCTTTAATTAGCTTCTCACCACCTTCATGGAGAAATCCAAATTCCTTAGAAAACTCTATAAGCTCCTTCATGACAAGGCCCAGGCCTGCGTCTCCAAATGGCATCACTTGTTCCTCGTTTACCCTAGAAATGCATAATATTCTTAATCACAGAAGTTTAAAAAAATCAGGAAGCTGATAGTTTGAATAAGATACAATTAAGATATGTTCATATTTTTCAGTCATAAGATTATCAACAATATGGCGTTTATATTTTATTTTGTCTTGTTTTTACACAGCATCTAAAATCATAGCTGTATCAACATCATTTTAAACTTTAAAACTTTATACTAGTTTTTCTTATACTTTACCTTACTTTTAATAGCTTAATGTGTTACTATTTATTTCATCCTGCTGTAACATTTCTGTCTGATGAGGTCATAATTGATAATCCAAATTTTAATTTCAAGCAAGTTATAAATGAATACATATTTGATTACCTAAATTTTAGCTTGAATTGCAAATATATATGTAGTTTGCTTAAAGTTTAAGTACCTAAAAATCCCAGGTATTTTGATTGATATCGAGGTCATAAAGATGAACGATTCTAAGGAGCTCACAGTGCACTGTGAGAAATAGGCAAGAAGCAAACAACTATAGAAGAAGATATATGTTTGTAGCAGAGGCAGGAAATGCATGTTGTTGGAGAACAGAGTGAGAATATTTGAATCTTCGTCAGATCTTCATGAAATGATGTAAGTTAAGGAAGGGTAAATAGTCTTCTGTGGCTATACTACATTGTTCAGGATGGGTAGGCAGGTTTTTATTTGATTAGTTTTTATTTATTTATTTTTTTGGGTTTTATTTTGATGATAATGAATTAACTCTTATACACACATTCTTTGTTTTTTTGTTTTGTTTTGAACATCTTTATTGGAGTATAATTGCTTTACATTGTTGTGTTAGTTTCTGCTGTATAACAAAGTGAATCAGCTATACGTATACATTTATCTCCATATCTCCTCCCTCTTATGTCTCCCTCCCACCCTCCCTATCCCACCCCTCTAGGTGGTCACAAAGCACCGAGCTGATCTCTCTGTGCTATGTGGCTGCTTCCCACTAGCTATCTGTTTTACATTTGGTAGTGTATATATGTTCATGCCAGTCTCTCACTTCGTCTCAGTTTACCCTTCCCCATCCCCGTGTCATCAGGTCCATTCTCTACACCTGCGTCTTTATTCCTGTCCTGCCCCTAGTTCTTCAGACCCTATTTTTTTTTAGATTCCATATGTATGTGTTAGCATATGGTATTTGTTTTTCTCTTTCTGACTTCACTCTGTATGACAGACTCTTTGACAGACAGGCCACGGGGGCATTGAGAATAGAAGAAAAAAATAGTCATTCTCTCAATGAACCACCAATAGTGTCAACTCATTTCTATTTTTCCTATTTCATCCTTTCTACACTGTGGCATGATGTTCCCTGCAAAGGATTCTTCATCTTAGTAATCATATATTCTTTTTGATAGGAGTCTTTTTAACCTGGAAGGCCACAATGGCATTTCTTTTTAAATCACTAATCTTTCCTAAATATGTCCTTGGAATAGGGGAAATATGTGTTGAAATCATAATAATCTTTACCAAAGTAACTCATGAGAAGGAGCAAGTGCATCATATTTATGAGCATATTTGTTGCCTTAGCTGATACTCCAGAGTGTATTTTTGTGTATAGACTTAAGTAGAATACAGCAATCAAATTTGGAGCTAAAATTAGCAGAGATAATGTCAAGAGGAAAAAGGTTTTTCGTTTTTGATTATTAGGTGAATATGATAGATATATTACAAAGATCAACTCAGTTGCTCTTCTCAGAACTGAGAAGCTGTAGCTGTGAATTCTACTTTTGAAGCATCTCTTTCCAGTGCTGTGCTATGCATTTAGTTATACCGCGTCCAAACAAATAATGCCTCTAACCATTCTACAACCATTCTACAGTGTTTTCCTCTGACAGAATTAATGTGATTAGATTCTACAATGTTTAAAAGAAGGTCGATGAAATTGTTTCAGTTTATTTTCAAGGAATAATTTGAATTTACTCTCTCTCTAATATTCAGGTTCAAAACATTATTTGTGGCTGGAGAACGATGTGACGTGGAGACCCTGGAATGGTCCAAAAAGGTCTTCAGAGTACCTGTCCTAGACCATTGGTGGCAAACTGGTGAGCATTTTCCAAACACGTACATAAATATTGCAGACACGCTCAGAGGCACTGCAAGGATAGGAGGAAATTCTGAATTATGACCATCAGGCACAAACTCAGAAATCAGGTGGTTCTGGTTTCGATAGAAATAAGCAATTCTTTGATTATCTTTTTGTTAAAAAGTCTCCTTAAATGACATTGATGCTACCATTCTCTTGGTCCCTGGGTATAAAGCCCTGAAGACCACTTTTGCTTCTCATCCTCTTTGCTTCTTATATCCAGTGAGTCACTAAATCTCAGATTTCCCTTTGGATTCATCCCATCTTCAGTACTCCCATTGCCTCTGAGCTGCAGCAGCCACACTGTCATCTACCCTGATTTAAATGATCCTCATCACTCATCTCTGTGCTCCCTGCTTTCCTATAACCCTGCACACTGCTGCAGGAGTACTTTTTTAAAGCACTGTTTCTTTTATAGGATTTCCTGTGGTTCTCTGGCTCTTTTCTTATGATCAATAAAATCAAATCTCTTCTGCCTAGCACTCAACAGACAAATGTATTTTCACCAAAACGCTTATCATTATATCTGTAATTTATTTATTTACTTATTTATTCTCTATTTTCCTCCCACTAATTGATCCTTGGGAAACAGCTTGTCATATTAAGTGGATAGAATAAAACTTTGGTACAGATAAAAAAAAGACTTTCTGCTGCTTCTTTTGAGGAATGATTGTATACATATGTGAAAGTAAGTAGTTTACCTGGAATCTGTTTTCCTTGTCACCGAATGTAGTGATTTTGTTGGCTTTTCCATTTGGCCCACTGAAAGTAGCTATAAGTTATCAGAGCCTTTACAGACTTCCTGTGTGTATACTTCAGTTCAGTCCTACTCAGTTCAACTAATTAGATCAACAGTTGTATATTAGTATTTTCAGAATTTCCATCTTCTGAGCATTTTGGGCAGGGCATCAAATTTGGATTAAAAAATTAATAAAATTTCTAGCAAAAATTAGGTCTGATTTTAAAAATTCTAGCAAAAATTAGGTCTAATTTTAATATCTAGAAGATCAAGTGAGAGACTAAAACTGAAGTTCAGTGTTTAATATTTTAGAACTCTGATTCTGATAAATTATACTTTTATATTTTCTTGGATATTGCTCTTTTGGAAAATGTGTTTTCTATATTCATTATAATATGAAACATAAAATGAATGATCAGAGCAGAATACATGTTCTTTAAATAAGATGCAAATCAGAAAGAAAGTTTCTGTTGTCTGTAATTTGATTTGCTAAGGGAGAAATTTCTTATCTAAATTCAGATTTGTAACTATTTGGGAAATAAAAAAAGGTAAGATTCAATATGGAGAAAGAGAAGTGCTATGTGTAAAATACATAAAAAACAAGCGAAGAATTATTGCCTCTGCAAAGAAGAGTGTTTATAGACTTGATGAATCCCCTATTCATCCAGAAAGTTCTAACAGTTATTTTTCTGAGCGTAAAGAGGAAAATATTTTATCACCTTTAAGATGGTTTTCCAAGGTGGTTTTCCTTTCCTGGTCAACATACAACTTGTTTCCAGTACACAATGACCTCACACAAGTGCTTGCAGAAGAGTTCTGTTCCCCACCCCTGGCTCCCTTAAAGGTGACTATGCTAAAGCTTGTTGAAGGCAACCAACATATTAATAAATAAAATTATGATTCCTTTACTTTTGCTTATTGATATCGTTGCACATAATAGCCTGTGCAGATGTATGTAGTTAGTGCATCCAGCCTTACAAAAAAGCTCACTGAATCCTGAGAAACAAGCATAAGAGGTCTCTGGTGGGTACCGAGTTCCACATGAATTTGCAATTTTTCTTTGACGTATTGTTCAGAAGGAATTAGTAGACACATTATGTCAGTGTGCTTTGAATGGCTGCTCATTACTGTGGAAAACAGAGTGTATTTCTACTAATAACGAGGGATTCTTTCCATCCCCCACATTTAATTTTACAGCATTTGATATTGTGTCCAACTGAAGTAACACAAATACATACATAGGGATAGGTATGTAGGTAGGTAGGTAGCTAGCTAGCTAGGTTAGTGGTTTTGTCCTTTATAAAAGAAATTTATCCTACGTGATGCAGGTGTCTGCTACTAACAGAAAATTTAGTTAGAATCTTTATTTATTTGCACAGAAGAAATCAGTTCAGTATTTTCAAAGTTGTATGTTGTGGTAAATAATTGCAAAGTGATACTGAAGTTTAATACTTGCAACTGTTCACCTTTCTTAAGGTGATATCAGATTAATGGGGGGAAAGGCAAACACTTTATGGGTTATTATTAACTCTTAGAAAAAAGAAAGAAAAATTTGATATTTCTAGCACGTTTATGAATTTCCTAATATTTTACGTATCAAATAGATGGTCATGCCCTTCCCCAAGAGGTAGATCAGCAAAAACCTGATCACATTTGAAGGAAGATTAAGCTTTGCCCAAAGGAATATTTTTCTTTATTTAAAATTTCAAGTCTTCTACAAGGTTGCTGTTACTTGTTATTGACTTAGAAATTGATATTATTTTATACAATCACACACTTTTATGAGCCTTCCATGCAATGCGTAATTTATGAATTTGCTCTCTGATTACATTAATATATGTGTACAAATGAGTTGTTAAGAAACTGTGATGTGTAATTTGGAATTAGTCAGGGGTATGTCAAGTAACTAAAATGTATGAGTGAAAATTGATTAGTTCCTGTGACTTGGGCTATAAGAAGGCACTCTGCAGTCATTCCATTTATATTACAATGTTGTTTTTGTTACCCAAGTGAAATTTGTATTAGCAACAGCAGATTTCTAGTGACTAACATCCTCTTTTGATCTGTTAATATCAACACTCTTTGATGTCTGATTTAAATAATACCTAAGATTCTAAATTGAGAACTAATCTGTGGAAAATCCTAGAACAGATCAACTCCTTATAGGGACATTTTAATAAAGAATTGTCTCTGTTCAACACCACTGAAGCATTAACCCCTTGTTTTGGATTGTAATAATGTAAACATTTAATGCTCTCATGAAGGAAATTGGTCTTGCTAAGTTTATATAGGAGAGTTGTATATATTTGATTCATAATTCTGGGTAATAGACAAATTGTCATTTACTCAGATGCTTTATCTTTATAGTAATTTATCCATAAGATGATTGGAAGCATCTGGATTATTGACTGAATTTTTCATTTTTTTAAATAGGGGTTAAGAAATAGAGGTGCTACAATCATAATTTGAAAAGGGGAAATTAAGAGAATTGATAGTTGTTCCCTTAAGATATGATAATTTGTGTACAAAGAAATAAACAGCCAGAACTTCATTACCCTCAGTTGTACAATCACCAGATAAAACACTGCACTGCTATAGATCATTTTTAGTACTAAGATGAGCTTTTCCAGAAATCAAACAGCACAAAGAAAGAACTGTCAGTGAAGTGCATTGTGTCCTTTGCAAGAATTTCTTTTTCTTATTTAAGATGCCTATGAAGGAACTGTTTTCCTTTTGAGTGAATCACCTAGTACAAAAAAAAAAAAAAAGTTAAACAACTAAGTACTAAAACCCAAAACATAGTAGACCTTATCCCTTTTTGAAGTTTCCTCCTTCCTTTTTCCCTTCCTTCTTTCCTTCCTGTCTTCCGGCCTTCCCTTCCCTTCCCTTTCTTTTTCCTTCCTTCTTTCTCTCTTTCCTTCCTGTTTACTATAAGATATGGCACTAGTTTAGAAATGACTGCAGCAAAAAAGTTTGGCATCCCACTTTGTAATGTTATTTAATTTTATGTAGAAACAGTTTATTCTTTTACTTGCCACCAGTCACTTAAATAAAGATAACCACTGCAAAGTTAGAACACTCAAATTCCACAGTAGCTTTTATAAGGGACAACTTGGTTAAGGGTTTAGATCAAAAGAATCAATGATTCTTTCCACCTGCTAGCAGAACAAACCTGTGTGGTTTCCATCAGAAGATACAAACCTTATGTTAAAGTGTTTTAAGTGATGCCCTCCACCCCGTAGTGACGAAGTAATTGAAATGAGGTAATGACCACCAACTTGAGTAGCACTGGGAGATTTTGTTGTTTGTTTTGTTTCCATCACTTTAATGGAGGAGTAAAATTCTTCGTAGAGTTTTTAAAACCCCTAGGAGGGATTTCAATGAGAAAATGGTAATCTCCTAATGGATTGAGACATTGGTGGCCATTGATCTTACTTTATCTGCCTTGAGCCACCTTTGCTGAGTTCTTATATCTTGAAGTATTCACAACATTTCTCTCCCTGTTTGATTGAACTGCTGCAGTTTTAGTTGCAATTGCTAGTTCTGAAGTAACTATATTCTATATATAGCCTAAATGCTCCTCCTTTGAGGAAGAATCTGATAATTCTGGATTTTACTAAAATGGACCCACAGGCTCCAGCAAACTTCAGTCATGCTGATTCTTAAATCAAAATCATTGATCCTAAAGGCACACACATCCTAATACCATATTATTAAAATGTGTCAAGGCTACTTGACCTGATAATCCTTATTTTTGCGCTGTTTGGTAGGATATACTTCCTGAGGATAGACAACTGGGACAAGAGTTCTAACCCACAAAAATTGGTTAAGCTGACCAAATTCAGTCCTTATCCTTAGGTGTATCTGGAGAAGATCCATTAGCCTAGGATTTTTTAAAGGCAGCAATATCTTTTATTTACAAGAATCAAAACCACAAAATGGAATAATTCATTATAGTTTAATAACAGTTATCCTAACCAGAGATCTCTATGAGAAGTGATACAGGCTCAAATATAGTACTGTCTCATTCCTCCTGGGTAGACTAAATGTGATTTAAGACTTGATAGGTAAAGTGTCAAAGTTTAAGCCACATTTTTTTCTGGATCGTCCTCTTCCTTGGTTACCCTTGCATTTTCACACTTTCCACTTTCAGGCATCTGAACTGATATACGTACTGAAGAGGAATTTCCATCTGTCAGTGTGTAGTTCTGAGTTTAGTCTGTGACAGGGTATTCTCTTCATCCCTGGAATTCCACATTGGGAGTTTTATGACTCTTGTTATTTCTGCCTTTCTTTAAACCTTGTTACACCCATGTGCTAGTGTGTGACTTTCTTCCATCTTAAACATACCTAGCTTGTGCCCCATGCAAAATCCTGTATGTTTTCCTGCAAAATGGCTTCCTAGGGCTAAGGGATAAAAAGCTCTGTATGGCTGACAATACAGCGAGGAAAGTATCTTCTTGGTGACTATCTTGATGACTCTATCTTTAATTATTCAAAAATCTGTTCTCCGTGGTTTGGGTGCCAATAGCCACTAGCATACATTCCTTTGGTTGCAGATCTTGAAGTAAAATATTTCTATGTACAACCAAATGCTGCCTTCCTAGGTTTTACTTTTCAACTGTCATTCCCTGCTTTCTGGGTTTTACTTAATATTTTCTGAGCCCATCAAATTCGGGCTGTGGTGGTAGGGTTTGGTTAAAGTATAGGCCTGCATTTTCAAAGACGGTGGATTGAAGTAGACTTTTGAAATACACACTGTGGAACTCAGGGTTAGACTGGATAGGCAGTGCCATTGCCCCATGAACTGGCTTGTCCAGAATATACCCTATGATGCTTTCAAATAGCAGAATGTAAAGAGTCTTTAATAATATGAATGAATCACTATTGTCTGATGAATTTTGTTTTTCCCAGCAGAGTGGTCAAAAATAAATTCATCTCTCTTTTTCATTCATGGGAAAGAAATTGTAGATAGTTTGGCATGAGAAGTTGTGATTGGGAAGAGCAGTCATATAGACACAGTGTCATGTCAGCAATGTTCAGCTAGTAAGACTGTGAAAGTATTCATCTGGTGAGGGAGGAAAAATGTCTTGATGTCATCTTTGTTGCCTGGCAACAGCATTTTTTTTTCTCGTTTAGAGCAAGTCTTCGTTAGTTTAAAGTAGGTAATTGTTACTGACAATTTGAGAAGCAGGAGCTTAGAGGTAAGCTGTGTGAATTTGGTTTGTGGAAGGAATAATCTTTTGTCAAATGTTAGGCTTGGTGAGGCTTTCTCTCTTTGAAATGAATAACTGTTTACAAATTATTAATCCATCTGAAAATGAATATCCCAAGTCACATAGCAGCCATTGAATCAGACATTTTCATCTTTACAGCATTATAATGTGGGAAGAACACCAAGTTGGTGTTGTTTTCAGATATGATTACTATACATGAAGTAGTTCAGATATGTATAATTGCTTTTTAGAATCCCTATTTATGCTCATTATTATATTAGTGATAATTTTTGACAAGAGACTAAACACTAAGAAATTGATTAATAATATGAAGTTGGTTTGGTCTTTGAAATATCATTTATTTTAATTGTCCTACCCTTGCCAAGAATCTCATTTAATACACTCTAGAAAGGTGGAAATATGTCATGTTTTTGTAGATCTTTACGAGACGAAGAGTTCCTAAACCCTCCCTTAACAAACCTTATTGTCTGGAAATTTGATTTTCCCTTGTTGCATGTAATTCTCTGCACTGTGGGCCCTTTGGCCCCATGAAGTAGTAGTTGCCAATTCCTCTTTTGCTGTCCGTTCTAATTAGAAAACAACAGATGACTATTCTCCTTGGAAAAGCAATGTGGGTAGTAAAAAGTGATACTGAATCCCAATAAGACTGTTTAAATCCTGGTTTAGCCACTTACTCTGTAGCCGCTGGCAAGTTTCTAATCAGAGTGCACATGTGTTTGCTCACAGGCTTGTAGAAAGCTTGAAACGAAGTGAAATGTATATGAACAATGCAGCAAGTTCCTGGCCTATAGTAACATTCAATAAACATTTTTCTTTTCCTTTCCTTTCCTTTCTGTGAATAATCTTTCATGAATATAAAGGCCATTTTTAGCATCCTGGTCTGTAGATAGTCCAGACTCAAGAAAACTTAGAACATAAGAGCTCAATTTATAAATGAAAATATTAATCATAGAGAATTTAATTTCCCAGTGTCAGCTAGCTAGTTAACATTAGAACCAGAACTCTCATTGTTCTGTGTTGATCAGAGCCCTTTCTTCTTATGTTTTATCTTATGCTTTCATTAATACAGCATTTTTTATCTAATTCAACTACAGGTGATTTATGAGTTTCTCTTAAGGTTAGACGCAGTGTGCTGGTGAGAGAGTAGGATAAGACCAGTGTCTCTCAGGTTGAATTAATGGTTTGCTTCCAGTACCAAAAGGTAGGCTGCGTTGAATCAAGTATTTTAAAATGTAATTGTACCATCTCGTGAACACAAAAGATTAAATTGATTTTCTTTCACTGTTGTACATCTCACTGTTTCTACTTACTTTCTGCTACCACCATGCAAGTTATTTATAGCTTACAGTATAGATTTAGAGGTGTAGAGAATGGTTTCTTTACAAATTGCTTCTGTGCCCATAATGATGCTGTGATTAATATGACTCAAGGGCCCTGTGCCACTGAATTGATTTATTTCCAGGACTTCAGCTCTCTGCATGGGCCACCAACTTCTAAAATCCATACTGCTTAAATGTAGTGTTTCTAGAACCGCAGTGGGAGCACAATGGCAGATTTCCAGATGCAGCAGGAGCACCTATTTATAGAGCGGAACCTGCCATAATGTTCTTCCTCTTAGCCCTCACTCACATCTACTCTTCTTTCTGTGTTGTCTTTCATCTATAAGCCAAAACCCTGGGGGTTGTCCTGGTTTTCTCCCTCTTGCCCTGTCCCTATATCCAAACCATCAGCAAGGCCTTTTGATCCTGAGTGTAACTCCAACTTGGTCTCATCTTCCACTGCCACTCACCTGCATCAGACCACCAACATCTAACTGATTTCTTGCTCTGGGTTGGGATTCTCAGTTTAGTGTCACAGTTTGCAACTGAAGAGCTTTTTCTAAAGTGCAAATCTGAACAAATCTCCTCTGCTACAACTCCCCGAGTCCCCCAGTGTTCCCGGAATAATATCCAAATTTCTTACCATTTCGCGATCTGCCTTTGCACCCCCCTCTCATTTTGTTCCTTATTATTTCTTTTCTTTCACCCCTCGCCCACCCCCACCCCCCCAGCCCTGTAAGCTTTGCTCTGGTAAATAACTTGCAGTCAGTCCTTGGTGGTCTAATGTCTCAACTTTGTACATAACTTCTATTTCTGTTCGGCATGTCTTTCCATCTTTAACACTCTCTTCTCCCCAAAAGAAATGCATTATGTAGGTTGGATATGTTCAATAAATATTTGTTGAAGGACTGACCTTTGAATATCATTCTTGGAATAAGAAAAAGATTGTAACAGGCTTGCAACAGTAACATACAGTTTTTTTCTCTTTCCTGAGTCCTCTATTTCTCTTGTTCTCTTGTTCATTTTGGGATTGCATTGTGTGATTTGCTACTTATTTTTTAAGAACACTGATCTTAATAATGGGAGTCAGAGCCTAAAATTATGTAAGTATGTATTTACTAGTCAGAAAACATTTCCTGAGCACAAAATGTCAGGGATTAGACTTTGGTCCTGCTGATACAAATGGTTCTCAAAGCACACAAGAAGAAACCTGATTTCAACTGCAGGCTAGGAGAGTGTTTTCATATAATTACATGCACAATTCTTTTTTGAAAGATTTTGTAATATTCTTAATGTCAAGTGTTCCAAGTATCTATTGCTGTGTAAAAAATATTTACCCTAAAACCTAGTGGCTAAAAATAACCACCATATCTCGTGATTTTATGGATCAAAGATATGAGTAGAGATCAGCTAGGGATTTTGTGCTCCAAGTACTGTTGATTGAGACAACACAGAGAGAATTGTGTGGTGAATGAGCTGCTCTGGAGGCTCCAAAGTGGCTTCACTCTCATGCCTGGGACTGTTGGAAGGCTGGACTCAGCTAGGACTGTTGTCCAGAACGCCTGCAAGTGGCATTTTTAGCTTGGCGGACTCAGAGTAGTGGACCACCTTACATGGCACCTCACGGGTTCCTGAGACAGTGTTCTGAATGTCTTAAGGCCTGTGCCTATAAACTGACAAAACATCACTTTCACTCTTTTCTGTTACTCAAAGCCATCACAAGACAGTAGAAGAAGTATTAAACAAGTTGTACCCACCTGTAATCCACGACTGTGGAGAGATTTCAAGGTTGTGGGTGTAGCCTTTGGACTCTTCAATGTAATTTCTCCTTTGCTCACCATTCAGAAATGGTGTTAAGAAATTCTGTTAATATTTTAATGTGTATCTTGCCAAGATGTATATTTTTGCCCAATGTATATTATTTATTAAAAAATTAAATCACATTGTGCATTGTGCATTTTACAACATTTATCTAAACAATATTTTGTGAGAATTATTTCCTATCACTAGACATTTTCCTATGGTGTTTGGTTTTGCATTACTCCTTAATATGGAATAATTCCTATTTTTTTGGACAATCTTTTAAACTCTAGTATAAACAATACTGTGGTAAACATCCTTGATGCTTAATATTTGTGAGCTCTTACAAATATTTCCTTGTGTATATCCCTTAAAGTGGAACAACTGAGTTAGAGGCTATGCTCAACCTTTAAGAGTTTTTAGAAAAATTGCCATTTTTAAGGCTTTTTATAAGAATTGCCAACTTGCCTTTCAGGAATGCTGTATTGATTTGTAGAAACACTAACACTTATATAACAAAAGTGATTGTCTTTGGCTTGTGCGGGCAATCTGTCTCCCATCTACCACCTAACTGAGCTCTAGTCTTTCTGTCAATCTAGTGAATTGATTCTTGCTGTTCAGAAAGCCACAGGAATCTCTGTCGTTAACCAGCCATCCTAAAACAGCTCCCATCTGTCCATCATTTTCTCCCACGTCTCTGTTAAAGCCCCAAATTAAATAAACCTGATCATAAAACCTACATGATGCTCAAATATTTAAGTAGATTCTATTTGCATTGTTGCGATTCGTTAACTTGTTTGTTTAAAGGTCCACACTAGCTCACAACATCATTCAGACTAAAAACTTAAGGTCTTAAGAGGACTTTGAAGTAGTTTTACGTGAGCTGTCTCCTCACTACGTCTCTGACTTTATTTCCTGTTAATACTTTCCTCATTTGTTCTGCTTCAGTCCCAGTGGCTGCCTCACTGTTCCTCAAATACTCTAGGAATAAACCTACCTTGGTACCTTTGCACTTGCGGTTCCTTTCTCCTGGATTCTTTGTCCCTAGATATGTATAAGGCACACGTCCTCACTTCTTCCAAGTCTTTACTCAAATGTCACTTCTCAGGGAGTTTTTATCTGGCTACCCAGTTTAAAATTGCAATCCCTTCCCATCGCTTCTCATATCCTATTCTCATATCCTATCTGTGCTTTCTTTATGTTCTTAGTGGTTATCACTCTTTGACATGCTGTATGTTAGACTTTTGAATGTTATTATTGTTTGTTTCCCCAATTAAAATGTGAGCTCCATGAAGGCAGGGATTTTGGTCACTTTTGTTTATTGCTCTATCCCCAGTTCTAATGACAGCACCTAGCACATAACAGCTGCTCAATAAATGTTTGCTAATAAGTGGTATGTACCACCATTACTTCCATTTACAAGTATGAGAGACTGGACTCACTCCGTGTCACAAAGGTTCTTCTTCCTCTGCTGGGATGCAGTCTGGGTGAGCTCTATTTTCTTCTCTCCTCTGTATTCTACACGGGAACCTCATGAGTGGCACACTTATCTATGCCATTCTTCTCCTGCTCTGAAAGAACTATGCGAACCAGGACAAATTGTTTAAATTTTCTATGTTAGGCCTTAGTACTTTTCATCTGTTAAAATAATATTTCCTTTTCTCCCTATCAGCTTATACTTGGATTAAATGCAATAATATAAACAAAAAGCACTTAGCACATGGTACATGGCATAATTCATGTTTGAAAAAATTATGTTTATTAGTTCTCCTTTTCTTCCTTTAGAATTTTTAAGGAAAATTCATTTAGGTAACAGCTCACTAATGCAATAAGGTGGAGTGCGGCAGTAAAAACACTAAAATAATAGCGAAATGTCTGTATTAGCTTCTCATGCAGTGTGAATATAAAACATACCAAGGTAACTTATTCTTCAGAGCCTTCAATTTCCTGCCATCTTCTTCCTGGTTGTCTCTTATCTAAGGAAATTTTGCTGGTGAATTGCTGAGCATTGTCTTTCTAAGGTTGGACCTCTTTGGAAAGATTTCTCCAAATGAAGTGTCCAATTCTTTTCTTCAAAGAGAATGTTCTGGTTTGTTCAGTGTAGCTCTTTCCCAGTCAAAATGTGACATCTGGATTTCCTGTCTGCTTAGATAACTGCTAGCCAGTTAATTATAGCCTGGGCAGTGTGAAGCAGATGTTTTCAGAACGTCTTTGAAATGGGGCTTTGGGAGTCCTTTGGAGCTTGATTAAGGACTGCAGCATGCCTGGGGCTTTCCCTAACTGGAAGCCTGTTCTGCACGTGGACCTGCTGGGAAGCCAGGGTGGTTATACAGTCTGTGTGCATGAATGTGTGAGCATGCATCTGTGTGCCTACGGTGCAGATTGATCAGTTCTTGGGTCTTGGGCCGTTCAGGGGTATAAAGAGAGAAAACCAAAGTCTCTGTAACAACCATTATGGTCTTTCTCAACCCACTTTTGTCCTAACTGTGGCTGCTTATTATACTTAGATTCCTAGGAACTGTCATTTTGTCTGACTGTATCCTTTGCATGTCACTACCAACAGTTCATTTTTAATGCTCTAAATGAATATCAAAATAAAGTCAATAAGTGCTCACTTTGGCAGCACATATACTAAAATTGGAACGATATAGAGAAGATGAGCATGGCCCCTGCACAAAATAAAAACAACAAAATGCTCAGATTATTAATGTTCAAAGTATAAACTTACATTATCTTCTTGAAGTAACTGAATGGATAATACTTTTCATTGCCCTTAAAATTCAGTCAAAATAATCATATAGAAAAATATGCTTTTCATCGTTGCTTTACAATCATAAACTACAACAAAACAGCTGAAGGTTAAAGGTTATGAGGATGTAATCACTATGAAAAGATGCTTAAGAATCTCAGGAAGGATGTACAATGTCAACTTAGGCAGTAGATATTGACAGCGCTTCAGTTTCTTGTGTCTTTGTTTAAGAGTAGGTTTTATTCTCCCTTCCTTTTCCCACACTCCCTTCCTCCCAGTTTTCAGAAGAACAGAGTGCCCATGTCTTTTATAAGAATCCACACTGAGATGAGATGAAGCAGGGTGCAGTTACAGTTTCGTTGTTACAGGGTTTTTGTTTTTCTTTTAAGCAGCAGATACTAGAACCATTGATAGGTATTAGAGCCACTGGAAGGTACATTTGTACATTCTAGAGCTATGTGGTGACAAGGGCTGAGAGGCCTTATGGTGTTGAGAATTGTCAAGAGTTTGTACTTCAGATGATCGGAGTGCCCCTACTGAGCACCTGAACTTGACAAGATATGCTTTAAAAATAGAAGATTGACTTCAGAAGCTGCTTCTCACCACGGTGGGAGGCAGAGCGGCAGCATCTTGAAGGGGACATCTCTTTTTCTAATGTGTCTTAGTACCTTCTGTTCTTCTTGTCACCTTGTTGTGTCTGAGTACCTTCCTTTAAGCACCTCACTCTGCAGGGTTGCTTCCTGTCATCACCACTGCTCTCATCTCACTGCTCTTGCAGGGTAGCTGAGATAAATACTCAGACATTTTCCAAAAGGCAAAGGGAAAAGTGCTGCTAAATTTCCAAACCTGTGAATTTCCTCCCATGCTTTGATTGTGCTGTAGGGAGAATGCTCATAGCTGATAGAATGCCATGGTCATAAAATACCTCCCGATTTTTTGTCATGATATGAAAGTATTTGAGAATTCTTTGTCAAACACCAGCAATGTCTTCTCCGGTTACTCGCTGCTTCTCCTCAGCGGTGACCATCTGGCTTAGCACCTTAAGCACTGGACTGTCACTCAGGAACTGGGTTTTAAAGTTCAAGAGTTCATCTTCTGTTATTGATACCAGCTGAGCCGCCATCAAAACGTGAATAATAAACTGAACTACTCTGGAAGGTAAAGAACAGTAATAAATTCTTCCCATCATTCTAAAGTGATATAAATACATGATAAATAATGGTGGAAACCAGAGTGGAAGTACATTCTGAGTCCTTAGGAAGATAGATGTTTTTAATATCTTGGATTACTTTGGATCTGAATGGCTTGGCAGTTAATCCCTTGGGTGTATGTAGGTGTACATTTATGTGTATAATATTAAGCCAGTAGTTCTGAAATTTTTACAATCAATACCCTCTTATCTTACCCCCCATAGAGACAAGTCTCATATTCAAAATATTCTGGTAACTCCAAACTTGTATTTGCCAATAATAACAAATGCATCCTTTTATAAAAAATTATCAGTTTCAGAACTTATGATTATTATGTAATAGCTGCTGTTATTCTGACTGTTACAACTTGAGACAGAGAAGACAAATTTAACATTTCTGTTAATCAATGAAGGCTAATTGTGAATAAGTCTCTGGTCTTAAGGAAATAATCAGCATAAGATAAATAGCTTCCTTCGTAGGTTTTGGGCCTTCAGAAGTCCAGGAGCAACAGATTTAAGAGAAATTTGATAAAGCATTGGTAAATTCAGTTTTAGATGCAAGGTCTCTAGGCAAATGTAGTTCTTAAAAAATTAGAATATGATACTGTTCATATATTTTTAAAAATCTTCATGTTACCTATTCCAGAGACTAAACTATAAATAACAAATATTTTGCCCATTGCTGTTATTTACCCTGATAAAATAGCTTTAGGTGAGTTAAAAGAAAGCATCTTTTCTAGAGATTTTTCAGTTTTTAACATGTTTTGTAAAACTATCACAGTCATGTAATTCTCCATTCTCCATCCTGCTGATCCACAACTGAAAACACTAAGAGAGGCCTTTCTTTTCTTTAAAAGAAGCACTACTATATATATTATTCTAAATTTGTGTCCTTAAATTTTTAAAATGTCAATATCATATCAATTACTGGATCTGTTTCATTTTTAAATAGTTCATTTGGACCATTTATCTATTCCTCATGCAGTGAAATTCTGTGGAGGGAGGGGGCAGTGCAGGCACTGAAGAAACATCATGATCTCAAGTTGAAATATTAAATTATAAATAATATTTATTTCTCCAGAGACTGGTTCCCCAATTACAGCATCATGCATTGGATTAGGTAATTCTAAAACACCTCCTCCAGGGCAAGCAGGAAAAAGTGTTCCAGGATACAATGGTGAGA
Source organism: Monodon monoceros (assembly GCF_005190385.1). Taxonomy (NCBI): domain Eukaryota; kingdom Metazoa; phylum Chordata; class Mammalia; order Artiodactyla; family Monodontidae; genus Monodon; species Monodon monoceros. The sequence continues at coordinate 63,363,388 of NW_021703783.1, forward strand.
AATTACCCTGATTACTTGAAATATGTAATGTTAATAAATTTGGTATTTTTCTGTATTTAGTGTGAATCATATTGCTTGAAACATACTAGGTGCTTAATAAGTATTTGAATGAATGCCTTGTATTAAAAATGTCTAACTTTTTGTGATAACTTTTGTTATTAGCCAATTTGATCAAAAGTAAGATTGTAGACTTCTAAGGACATATGCTAAATGACTGTCATAATATAAGGCAAGTTAAGCATATGTATGCGAGACTAACACTTACAGAATATATGCTAGGTGCCAAGTACTTTGCATACATCTTTTCAACTAATGCTGAGGTATTAGTTTACCGATATTATTCACATTTTAGAGATGAGTTAGCTGGTGCCCAGAGAGACTAAATAACTAAATAACTAAATAACTAAATAACTTTCCTAAGGTAACACAGCTCATTAGGTCCTGAAGACAATGCAAACCATTATGTTTTATTTTGTTTGTTTGTTTCTGTTATAAAAGCTGCAGTTTTTCCCATTATATATGCTATCTTTTAATTTAGAAGTGATGATAAAGCTTTTGAATCTTGTTGGCTAAAAAAATGAATATAAAGAGTAAGGATTCTAAAAAGAAAAATAATTTCATCCTTGCTGGCAGTATGCGACAATGAGAAACACTATCTTTTCCATATTTGTTTTTAAATTATTGGTAGTGATTATAATAGTTCAATAATCCCCTGGATTTCACCTCCTAGTTGTATGTCTTATACAAGGTGACTTATTTAAGTTATACATTGTTACACAAGTCAAACATTCAACTTCCTTATTTCTAAGTGGGAATAATAGTGCTATATGCTTCATAGGGTTGCTGATGGAACACAATGAAGCACTAACATAGCAGCTGCTGGTAGAAAGACTGAACTGAGTCTTTGCTAGTAGTGTCATTAATATTTCAGAGAAGCCAGAGGGGCTGACTTGATTTAGTCTTACACATTCATTTTACAGACAAGGAAAATGAGGTACAGAAGTTACGTTGTTTGCATAAAGTCGCACAATTTAGCTTAAACCCAGCATCTAGGAACAGAATATAACTCCTGCATACAGTTTGTATCTGCATGTAAATTACAAAATTTAGAGATGTGTTTTTGCTTCTCTAATGTAAAAATATTACATTTTCCTTCTAGGACAATGACTGGTTAAGGATCATTTGGTTTAACCTAGCAGATATATTTATAAAAAGACATGTAAGATTTTTTTTTAAGGGCAAAAATAGATACTCTGTGAAGTCAGTGACTTCTCCAGGCATGGAAGGGTGAATGCAGCTTTATGAAATCTTCCCTTTGAAGGGTTCTGTCATCCCTACTCCTTTTATTAGAAAAATTGCTTTTGTGTTGAACCATTTTTAGGGGCTGATGACTGTGGGAGATGTTAACTACGTTCCCTTTCAGTGTTTCAGTACCATTTTCATATCCAGCTGTAAGAAAGAGTTAAAGCTTTGATGCCTCATGGAATTTCAGTACAGATGTTTCTCATTGTCTGAAAGCCGTTGGCTTACAGACAGCACAGCTTAAACGCTAGAACTAAAGTATAACCAAAGAAATAATGACTTCATGACGCATGATTTTTATGGTTATTCAGAGATTCAAAAGTATAATGTAACATTTAATATTATAATGTTAAAAAGCCATATCCTTTTGGGAAAGGAAAGAAAATCATTTTTGTGTGAAAAACATTCAACGTAATGTAATACTTAATTTCACATTCATTGAGTATCTTATGCAAGGTTATCACTATATTTTTTTTCAAGTAATTATTGTACAAGCCTATGAGAAGGGAATTTTTTCCACTTTTTAGATAGGGAAATGGGAGGGGTAATAGAGCGAGAATGTGTTCCAGGGCGCATAGTAAATTGGCCACTGTACTGGGATTTGGGGAGACAAAGATGAATTATCATGGCTTCACCCTTAATGAGCTCACATCTAGTGAGGGACAGATACCTACACCGCTAATAATTGTCAGAAACAAAGTGCTCTGGGAACACACAGGAGCAATTAACTTTTTCTGGGGATAATGTTCTTCTTTTCTTATAGCATTTTTCAGTAGAGTAACCTGGATGGATGAAGCCACATAAAGGATCTATTAAAGCTTAAAACATGATGATATATCCTTACTCTAGTTTGTACTGAAGATTACTGCATGTGGATACAAGCTTTGGTCTCTTGAAATCCTTCAGGATTTTTACAGTGTAGCATAAAACACATTGGGATAATATTTGGGAAGGTTAAATTAACCTTAAAGCTCATAAGTGGATATTAAGCCTTAAATCAGAAAAAGGAGTTTGCCAGGCTTTTAAATTCTTTATTTTTATTGCTTGAAGTATGTTTTGTCTGTGTTTTAACACTTTGTATCCTTTAATTTTTGAAAAGCGGAACATATTTTTAATATTTTTGAAAGAATGGAGGGGTATTTTTGAATGGATATAAATGTAGATTTAAAAATTACCAGTGTATTTAAAATACTATGTCTTTATTTAGGGGTGATTCTGAGCAAAAATTCATTATCTAATTAAAAATTTAAAACATGTACACTTAAAATTTTCATTTTAGCTTATTTCTGTATGTTTGTGGTCTCACAGGAATTAAAGGATGCCTTTTTAAAGCTAGAGTTTTGGGAAGCTGAATATAGAAATATTCGGAAACATTTAAGCCTTAAGTTTATGTGTTTTTATTCAATTATTTACTTATTTATTTTTAATATTTTACTTTCCAGTTATGATTTTGGATGACAACATGCAAAAACTGAAGGCTCGGTGTTTAGGAAACATTGTGGTAAAGTAAGCAAAATTTGCAGTGCTACTATTTAAAAGAGCAAGAATTGGTATGTAAAATTAAGAAAAAATAGAGTGGTTGCAATGATATTACTAGTGAAGAGGTTCCAGAAAAAGCTTGTAAATTGTTTGAGAATACTCAATGCCAGCTGTTGTAATTTTAACATGGAAGCCCCATAAAGTGGAACCAATTTAGATAGGACTTGTAAAAACATAAATCTTGCATCTTTTAAAAAATATTTCTGATTATACGAGTAATGCATAGATGATAAAAGTAGCTTAAGTACCAAAAATATAAAGAAGTAAATAAAGTTTCTGTACTCTGACCCTTCAGTAATACAGTGTTAATTTTGTAATATACATGACTTTCCACTTTTTGAAACGCGTTTTAGGTTGTTGGAACAACTTGGTTTATTCTCATGTATTCCTGTTTTTCCTTAACCCTGTCTCACAAGCATTTTAAATTTTACTCGGCCTTTTAAAAATGTTTATTCCCTTTCTAGGCCTCTTAGTCTTTTTTGAATATTTATGATTATAAATAATGCAGTATTGAACATCCTTTTTGTGTTGTCTATTCTTCTTTTCTGATAATGACAATAGTATGAATAAATTTCTAAAAGTGTAATTACTGGGTTAGATAATAATACAATATATAATCCCTGACTCATCAAGTATCACAATTTCTTGCTAGCAGTTTTTATCATTGTTCATTTGATAGACAAAGTGCTAAAATTTGTAGTAAAAATATTCAAACGTACTTTCATTACATCAGTACTTTAAAATTGTTAAGCTAGCAGAAGCTGAATTGGAAGTTGATTAAGTTGGAGACACACAGTATGTGACATTTTAATAATTGACACAGGTAGCTTTATTGCTTCTGATTAGCATGATATTGGCATCTCTACTGATATGCCTTAAGCGGTAGAATTTGCCAGAATGAGCTCTTATGAATGAAGAACGTTGCATGTGGTTTTAAAAAAGTTTTATTTTCCTATTTATTTAAAAGAATTGTTATTACTTGGCATTCTCAGATTGGTATAAGATTTTTCTCAGGTTAATAAAACATTTTAAGTTCTTTGAAAATTAAATGAAAAATAGTTATTTTAAAAAGAATGTATTTTTTCAAGTAGGGATACTTTAACCTTATAAAAGGCTAATAGATGAGATGCACTATATGTATATTTCTTCTCAGATTTTTTATTGTTATCAGTAAACATGTGAACACTTTATTACTCTTTTTAATTTAAATTTTAAGACGTTGCTGGCAAATGGAAAAATGAATACTGAATATACCATTTCTGTTCATATTTTTCTGAATCAGAATCCATATTAACATAGAGCTGATTGAAATCTTCCCTGTGAGGGGGAAAACTGTTGGGGACAAGAGGAAGTCTTGCTAAATGATTAATCTGAACAAGATTGTGGATGGATGCTTGACTAGCTTAGGGAAGCACATGGTTCGTGAGAGCTTTTAAAAGCACTGTAGCAGCTTACATTTTTACATAACCCCTAACTCTAAGTGAGTCATCTATTTCATAAAGCAATGTTCGCAAGATCCCAAAGGTGGCGTTTGATGCCAGTAGAGTTTTAAACCCGTCATGCATCCTGTCACTCTAATTATCAGTGGCCTCACCCCACATCCATTCAGAAATAATAAAGCACATAAACTATAATTTTTTTCTCATAGCCATTAGTGTTACTTCAAGTACTTGAAAATAACAGAACTGTTTATTGCCTCAAAACATTCTGTGCTTTAGGTTGTCGCCAATTCAGAAAGATTTTCTTCCCTCTCTGTTCCTAAACAGGGAATGTTATTGTACAGATCTCGGATTCTGAGATTTCATTATAAATTATTCGCTGATACAATATATTATGACATGCAGTGGACTTTGATTCATCCCTTAAGTTAATAGTGAAACTAGGTATTTGAAAATATTATATATATATAATTATATTCAAAAAGTAAGGTAGAAATAATGAGAAAAAAAGTTACCACCAAGATATCTCTTTTTGTAATAGAACAGTCTTGAAACCTTATTTCAGGAACTCATTTTTATCTGTGAGAGTAAGGATTTCCTTTTGAAACCCTCATCTCCAGTAGCCATTCCAGTCTAACTCATTGACCTGAAAATTGTTCATGCGTCCCAATAGCTGCTTGCAGTATGCATAGGATGTTTTTGTATTTAATCAAGAAGACTTGCTTGTATCCATCTATAGCTCTTCTGTATGCTTTGAAGGGACACACATCATTCATCCAGAATGGAAAATGGCTGATGAATGCTTTTTAAGAGCACATAATAGATATATGTTTAATTGAATTAAGGGAAGGGAAAAAGCACACATTCTTGCCTTAATAAAAATTAGCGTGGTTTAAAAAAGCAGTGTGTAATTTGAGAAGAGAATAATTTTTTCCATGTAGACCATATTCTAAAGGTCTATGATCTGAAAAGCAGGGTCCTTTCCAGGGACCAGCTACCTGAGTCCCCAGAACCACTTGGTGGACTTTTAAAGGTGTTTGATGAGAGATTATATATGGTTTCCAGGGTTCACAAAATATCTGAAATTCTAATGTTTAAGAAACTTGAAAAATGTATAATCAAAATGAATATATATTTAATTGAAAATCTATAAACTTTAACATCATAACAACTTCATTGTCAATTTAGTCTTCATAAATTTATCATTTTATTTGCAAACAATTTTTAGGTTGTATTTTCTTACTTCCCATGATTCCTGAGTATGTACAGTGATTGCTAAGAAATAATAACCAATGGTAAACTATAGGTGTGGCTTCTTGCCGTATGATTTCAAAAGCAAAAATATAACCTTTACTTTTCCAGAAAAAGTTCTAGTTTATATGGTGTATTGCTATATTATACTATCTTTGCATGGATATGAGGTGAGGCCATCAATAATAAGAATGACTCTGTCCCGGGCTTCCCTGGCGGCGCAGTGGTTGAGAGTCCGCCTGCCAATGCAGGGGACACAGGTTCGTGCCCCGGTCCGGGAAGATCCTACATGCTGCGGAGCGGCTGGGCCCGTGAGCCATGGCCGCTGAGCCTGTGCGCCCGGAGCCTGTGCTCCGCAACGGGAGAGGCAACAACAGTGAGAGGCCCGCGTACCACAAAAAAAAAAAAAAAAAAAAAAAAGACTCTGTCGCTAAGAGGCTTAAAACAGAGCTGGCATTAAAAGCTACTGTGGGGAGAGACCACCAGCCAGAGATAGATGTCCATTCTTCTCCATTATTCATGCCCATGCTTTTCTGTATTACTTGTATAATAATTAAGTGGAATATTCTTTGAAAGAAAAATATTCCCTAATGCTACTTATGTTCACTAATTATACCTGTAGTGATTAGAAAGAATAGAGAGAAAAAGCTGCATAGAATATTTGAAATGTATGGGGTTCAAACTGCATTAAAGTAAGTCAGTAAAAAATTACATCTGTTTTAATCCCAAATTTTTTTTTTTTTTTTTTTTTCGGTACGCGGGCCTCTCACTGTTGTGGCCTCTCCCGTTGCGGGGCACAGGCTCCGGACGCGCAGGCTCAGTGGCCATGGCTCACGGGCCCAGCCGCTCCGCGGCATGTGGGATCTTCCCGGATCGGGGCACGAACCTGTGTCCCCTGCATCGGCAGGCGGACTCTCAACCACTGCGCCACCAGGGAAGCCCCCAAATTTGTTTTTTGTAAATACAGTTGTAGCTTCTTGTTTCACTGTAAAATCTGTTATAAATAGTGTAAGTATCATTTGAAATTATCTTTCTCTGGCAGTTTCTTTAAAATCTGAAGCTATAATCATATTTCTAAGTTTTGCAAGGTACTAAGCATAATGATTCATTTTATCATATTAAGATGACTCATCCCCAAACCAGAAATAATGATATGTGGTAATTTTGAAAAAACCTCTTGATCCACTTCAGCTCTTTTAACTCCTTTGTTAAGGCTTTCTAGAAATCTCTGTTTTGCTCCTCTGGGGATCCCTAAACTAGAAGGTAGACATTTAAGTGATTCCTAAACTACTGTAGACCCTAGGATGTAATAAACATGAATCTTGCAGTTCTTGTAGATTACTTGCTTTCAAAGGATTTATCTTTCTAGTACAAGAGCGAACTGTATGCCTGCATGGTAGAAAATTCTTCTGATTTTGAAACTTAACTCCAGGCACTTAATTTTGTGGGAAAATTATGATACCTGAATTGCTATGAATACAAAATGTTCATGAATTTTAGAAGGTGCTTCTGTAATTGCAACCAGAGCTTCAAAGTGCAGAAATATGAGTCAGTAATTTCCAGGCAACACCGTGCAGGGCATGAGAGAAAAGGTTAACTGCAATGCCTCCCTCAGTACCACAGTGCTCACTGTTATTAAAGCCATAGGTCTCTGACTCTTCCTGATTCGTGGGTACACATTTTTCTCTGACCAGACACGGTTGTTGCTATTGGAAGTGCAGCTTGTCTGCCTCCTGCTCTGTCCCACTGGCCTGTGCCCTGCAGGCAGTGATGGGATGCCAGGGAGCTGGATGGCCTTGTCTAAGTGGCTTTTACTCTGGTGCCTGCCGATTTCTCGGCCTCCAGATATTGAACACTTGGTCCTTAATGATATTGGTTCACATCCTTATAGTTTTGCAGGAGTGATTTGGTCACTTATGTGCTGCTGTTTGGGAGAGGATCAGTACGGCTTTCCTTCACCAGTGTATCCTTTGAATAAACCAAGGATGTCGTGTAATTGTAATCCCATTCCTTTCTAAATGTCCTCTGCAGATTTTAGTATGATCTTTTATTAGTCTTACAACAACACTGTGTGGTAGGCAGTGGGACAGATATTATCTCATTTTTGACATGGGAATCTGAACATCATTAGCAGTTACACAGCTAGACCTCAGATTTCTAACCCAGTTGTTTGTCTGCCCAGAGAGAAAGAAATTATGGCCTAAGCAGTCTCTTCTGGGGAGGTGAAAAGCAGCTTCATAGGAAAATCACAAGTAAAGCCTAAAGACCCTGTAGGAAATACTGGGAGTGCAAAGTTGGGATCCAACTCCAGAATTCTCTAGGGAACAGGAGTTTTGTCTTTAGTTTACAGTATTTGTGTTGCAAATGGCTATTCCTGATGGAGCAGTGAGTACAGACCATCTTTTATCTGGGATTGGAGGCATCTAGGAGTTTTATTTATTTCAGATTGGTCAGGGATGTTTACCTTCTACAGTGATGGACATTCTCTTCCTTCATTAGCTATTTAAGGATTTCTCTATGATACCTCCCTCTCAACACACACACACACACACACACACACACACACACACACACACACATTACTGCTGCCTCAGTTATTTCTCTTACAGCTTAAGAATGTTCTCTTTGGAAAGGGTTTTCTCTAAGAGGAACTCCTCACTCACAATTGGATAGTTTGTAACAAAACTCACCTTTTCACTCTGTTTGGGAAGAGTTAGGAAAGGTATCACAGGGTGGTAACATTTGATCTTGCATTTGAAGGATGAAGATAGGCATTTCCCGACATATTTCTTAGTATTTTCAGAAAATTTCCTTCCTTCTGCCAGTCCAATGAATTTTTATGTTATTGTAACTACAGAAAAAAAAGTATTTTTTCTAGAACTTTAGAAATAGAGCCCCAGTGCACTCACTATTCCAGAAGGAAAACCTGCATTTAATGTTGAATAATCATTAGGTTAGCAACAAGAAAAGCATTAATTTCAAATACGGCAAAAAAATTCTGCTCTATTTCATATACACCTAACTTCTTTCTGGAGATTATTGCTTCTCTTCTCACATGTTTTACTTCATATATATATGAAGTACATATGTGTGTGTGTGTGTGTATATATATATATATATATATATATGTATAAAGCAATTATATATATATATATGTACACACTTCCAATTCTGGAACTCCCTTTTCTGCTTTTCTTTAGGACCAATAAATGGCATTTTCCAAGGTACCTTCTTTAGAGTCTCTTTTCAATTTTGAAATAACATCTGAATTTTTAGATACCAGGCTTTATTAGTGAAGAATGGATAGCATTCTCTTATTTTATCCTACTAATTACCAATCGTAATTTCATATCTTGCTTTCCAGCCTGTTCCTCAGTTAGACTTGGGGATAATGAAGAAGTTTTCTAGGGGCATCTCAAAAATGACTTGGGACCAGACACATATGCCATTTGCAGCAGGTCCATACCTTGGCTGGTGATAAAAACTTCCAAGAGTTCCTGGCAGTATAGGATTTAACCATCTGCTGTAAAACTTGCCTGACAAATATCTTAAATGTTTACATTTTGATGTTATGTCATTAATTTAATGGAATAGACATCATTCATTACAGTCTTTCTCCCTATATGTATTCTAAAAATTACTAAATTTCTTGTAGATACACAATATTCTAGGATCTCCACGCATCTCAGATAATAGTTTATATATTCTTTCCATTAATGTCTAACACAGTGATTTAGGAATACCAAGCACTCAACAAATACTTGACTGAATAAAGAAAATGCATGAGTTAATGCATGCATCCATGAATGAATAAATAAATTAGATGATCAAATAATTCTTCTGGTGTTTTCTTCTCTAACTCTCAAATCTCCACCCTCTCTCCATTGGCTACTCTGCCCAACTTTTCCCCATCCTAAATCAGCCTGCCTCTCTGCATTAAACCCTGACTTACATCTCTCCTTCCAGTCACCTGCAAACTTTTAAAAAGTATAGTCTAACCTTACTGCCTGCACTTACTTTCCTGCTTACTCCTTGATCACTCCAGTTCTTTCAGCTCCACTCTGCAGAAATGGCGATCTTGGGGGAGATACACAGCATCTCAGTCACTAAGTTCCATGACCCCTGTTGAATCCACTTTCAAACAGAATTTGCACTTCACTCCACCTTGTTGAACGCTCAGTCATTATTAAAACTCTGCTCTGGAGGCCCCTCACATTCTATCCTGGTTCTCGTACAGTTGTGATTTGGTTATTTTTGTTCATGGTCTTTTCCTTGGTCCCTCTTTAATACTGTGTTTGGCCTTGGATTTCTCCTTCCTATTCTGTAATCTCTTCCTGGATATACCTTGCTATGTTATACTTAATTCCCAAGGTCTATAGGTATATCCAAACTTATGAAGACCTTTCTCACACATGATGTAAAAATCCCTACTGTCCCTGTTCTTCAGAAGATTTATGCAAATATTTAAAGTTTTGTGCAACAGCTGAGAAAGCTGGTATCCTTAAAGCTTATTATTTATTTGTTTATTTATTTTGGAGGATGGCTACCTCTACTTGTAATCCTCTAGGCTTTAATGAATTACAAGAATATAATCTATATGTTACTAATTGCTAGTACCAAATTTTTTTCAGGAAGTAAGAGAAAACACAGATTATCAGGCCATCTTCTTTTAAGAATGGAGATTGCAAACTTAACCAACTTCTGGGAAGTGTAAGATTTCCTTTTCTCTCCAGTAACACCCTTGCCGGAAAATGCTAAACTCTTGGTCTCACGTGCACACACTGAATTAGATACATTCTAGGCCACCAGGAAACTCAGCTCACATTCGATACACTAAGTACTAACTCATTTGGATTATTATTGCAAACACTCAGAAGTCTCTGCTGTGAAGAGGCGGTACGTGGTTGCCGGTGAACCAAAGTCTTAGCTTTGGGGTAGATAAAACGGATGAGACACTTCTTTAGCAATATGCCCTTCTATGGGCATTGTTCTTCGTATGGGCAGTGTTTTGTGTTTACGGATTTGCATCAGGATATCTGTGTGTCTGTGTATCTGTGGAGCTAAGGAACAGCTGTTGCCACTCCACCTGGTGTGTACATTCAAACTTATCTCAGACCGCACCACTCTCTGTTGTCCCCAGTACAGCCTGAATGTTAGTTGCCATTTATTATCACAGTTGCCTTTTTATTCTTATTGTAGGGAGGTATTTTCTTATATCCAAGCGTCTGTTAAAAGAATATCCCCATGAAACACAGAAAGTACTATATCTTGTGGTACATTTTTGGGGAACACCTGAAAATTATTTCTCACTTAATATGCAAGCGGAATGCATCTCTGTCAGGTTTATTGTTCTAGTTGTATATTTTGAGTATAGTAGGCTTCACTCATTAATGTTTCCTCTTGTGGCCCATGTTGGCTTTTGATTTGTCATTTCTTAGCGTCCTCTTCATTTGTTTACCCTCAGCATCCTGTAAATGCTGCTAAATAAATGGTTTTTAGTGGTTGCCATATTCACATTGTATTTCAATGTGTAATGATGATTTTTATACTTGTTATAAAAATATTAACGATTAAAACAAACAGATAAAGTGAAATTATATACAAGGTTCATTCGAAAGATTAACATAGAAAAATCAGGTAGAAGGACCTGAAGGGATCATCTGCTTCAGCTTGCTGCCTTCCTGCAGGTTTAGTGATGAACAGTAACAGTCAACAGCAACAGCAACAATATAGCAGCATCTCTGTAGTTTTGGGGTTTTTTTTCAGGTTACAAAATGCTTTCGCATGCATCTTATGAAATTACGGGAGGTCCAGAAACGCTGATGTAGCCTATTTTCCTCCATCTTAAAATATTACAAAAAGAAGACCTAGCAAGGGAGGACCTATGGGTAGGCCAGACATAGAGGAAATGGGAAATCCCAGCTGGGCCGCTGATCCCACTGGTAACAGCATTTTCTGCCTGACAGAATGTGAGAATACAGTTCAGTGTCTCAGAAGTCTAATATTGGGGTAGAAGGTGTGTGATGTTGCCTCATGTTGGCAGTAACCATGTCTATTTCATTTTCCATTTTCTCACATCTGCACTGTGAAGTCACCACTTCACTTGGTGTTTTTTGTGAGTACAGGAGGGTAGGGTTTTGAAAATCTTTAAGTTTTACAGTATCTAAATTTCCAAGCTATAAAGCATCTAAAAAGTTTCCTGAAAATACACTGAGCGGTTATTTTCGTTAGGTAATACTTCCTACAGGGAACCGATATGAGAATTCATTTGTTTACATGAAGATAGATAGATAGACAGATGGGTGATAAAGATTAAGCCCTTATTGTGTGTATAACACCTGTTTCATACTATGGAGGAATGAAAGAAATATAAGAGGAAATTGATTGAAAAGAACAGATATACGCTACCTTCTACTTTATATGCTCACCTATCTTCATGTGTTCATAGGGGTGAGAAATCTCATAGGTCTGGATGCTCACGAAAAGAAAGAACAGAAGAGAGAAGAGTGAGAGGGAATTCTCAGAGTGGGGAGGCACATTGATTGTGAAGATAAAGACTGTGGGATGTTTAATTGGAACATCTTATCACAAAGAGACTGGCAAAGGTGGCAGCTAGCACCTTGATACTTCAAAAAAATAGATTCATTTGCTTATGGTGGAAGGATATTTCTCTCAAAAAGTAATTCAGTGATGCATTTTTGGTTCCTTTTTGTAGATGTTATGCTTCTTACTGAAACAATGATTGATGCTAATAACTATTTGAATGCCAGATGCGTGTGCCTTTTGTGCCCTTCCCAGGAACCACAGTCATCCCTTCGTGACTTTGCTATGTCATGGTCAACCACTTCAGCCTCAGTTAGACATGATCTGTCCAGTGGATTTAGGGGTTACAATTCAATGTGGGATTTGAATTGTAATCGTCCATCACAGTGAAAAACTGTTAGTTCTAATCAATCTGTCTTTATTACCATTTTCATCATAATTCTCACTGCTCTGTTTTTATATAAGGTTGCCATTACCACCTGGAGCTTTTATTACCATTTTCATCATAATTCTCACTGCTCTGTTTTTATATAAGGTTGCCATTACCACCTGGAGCTTTTTCAGGACTCTGGAAGAATCAGGAAGCATTCAAGCATTTATACTTTGAAAAATTTCCTGTAAGAACTTTATTGTACTTTTTTTTTAAATCATCTTACACACTTCTCTATAGTTCTTGCCTATTAAGTTGAGTGGCTGGCTTTTAGAATCATGGATCACAAAGCAACTTTTAAAGGTTATTTGGACCAGTTTCCAGATCTCAGGGATAAGAATGCCCAAACCTCAAATGTCTAAATAAGTCATTTTAATATTTTTTATCAATCTCTGGACGTAGAAATTTCTCCGTTTCTCTTAGCAGCTTTTTCTGAAACGTAACAGCCTTTCATATCAAGAAAGGTTTTGTTAAATTAAAACTTCTGGGGACTTTCTGTATGATTTCTTACATTGGATTCCTCTGCACAGACTGAGAACATCTGATCAGAACTGGACACTGTCATTAGAACCTCTTTACCTCCTCTCCCCCGGTTATGTGAGCAAAATTTGTTCTGTTTGCCAGAAGTTGTATTTTTTTAAATCCCTTTAGCTATTACTGACATTCTTTCCTTAGTGTCCTCTGAGTTCTTTATTTTATAATACAGATACAGGATAGAGACAGTGTTCTCAACGCCTAACCTCCAGTGCTCTGGATAACAAACAGTATCTTTCTGTGTTCTGTTTTATCATTTACCTATTACTCTGTGGTTTGTGTTTATAACAGCACATAATTGATAATATGCGAAAGGGTCCCACTATCATCTTTCTGCTGTTTCTTCGCTTCTATTTCTTTCCCTGAGAGAGATACCTGGTCCTCATTTTACACTGGGTAAAAAAGAATGAATGATTAGAATTTCATTTTAAAAAAAGGTGAGTCTATTTAGCATTTTTGTGAAGGACAGCTAACCTAATCAACTAGACAAATGACGAGAATTAAAATAGCTTCCTTTAGAAAGACATCTCAGGGTTAAATGACCTCAGTAGCCAAGATTAAACATGCCCCAAGGGACTGTGGCAGAGAAGATTTGTCAGTAGAGTTGACTCCAATCAGCCCAATCTATCTGCCTGATGGGCCGCAGTCAAATCACCAGAATACTGATGTGATTAATTATAACCTGACAGTGGTTCATAATATGTGCATGTGGTTTTCAGCATGACCACCTTTAACACTGAAAGCTCCTTCAAAGCCCCATAAACCATAGTTTATGATTAAACTATATGTAGTGAATCTATACTCTTGTCTTGTTACCCTGACTTCAACCCTTTCATCTAAGGACTTAATAACAGCACAGAAGGGTTCTATAACTTGCTCCCAGTTTAGAAGTAACAGAGCTGACATTTGGACCCATATATTCTGGCTCCAGAGCCCATGTCTTTACTTTACTCTCTGATAGTAATTGCAGTAAGAGCTGCCAGTTATTCAGGGCTCATGATGTGCCAGGGTCTGCCCTTTTTAGATGCTCCATCTCATGTATGCTTCTCACAGCCTTATAAGGTGTGGTCCATTACCCTATTTAACAGATGAGCATGCTGAGTCTTAGGTAGAAACACAAATAGTGACTCACCTGGATTTGTCCTGAAGCCCATGCTTGTAATACAGGTATTAATGTAACTCAGAAGCATTAGGGGAAGTAATATTTCTTTCTTTCTACTTCTTATTCTTCTTGATTTTTCATTCTATTGTGATAGCTGGACCAGTGAAGATGTACTGCTACTCTTGAGTCGATAAAAAAAAATGAAATTTTATACTTACTATTTAACTATATTTCACTGAGACTGCAGTGCAATCCAAATCTATGTTAACAAACTAGTGGTCTATTTTGTAATTATTCATAGAGAGCTTTAATGCTTTTAAAATTTAACACAATTAAAGAAGAAATTTATCAGAGAACTACTTCGCAATACCAAAGTATACTGGAAATATTGAGCTATTACTTCTCCATTAAAAGGAAGAAATTGGGTTCATAAGCTTTACAACTCTCAGTTCAAACACTTAACGTGAACATATATAAGAACACTTTTATTCTTGGCTGTTAGGGGAGCAGAGAGATTCTAGTAGGCTTTCAAAATCAAAAATAATTTAATTCCATAGGCTAGTTATGAAAAAAATTCAAATGAATACAGTAAACCTATTTCTATCACATTTTATATTTTACCAAGCTTAAAAATGATTACATTACCTAATACTACATGCTAATCAGACATTATTTATTCTTATTTTCAGGGATACTATGACACCATGGATGCTGGTTACATGGATGAAGAAGGTTACATATATGTTATGTCTCGAGTTGATGACGTGATAAATGTTGCAGGTCACAGGATTTCTGCAGGTGCCATTGAAGAGGTATTGATGACTATTGGTCTTTTATTCCAGGTAGTATTTAGGGACAGAACTGAGCTGAAGTCAATACTGAGGTTGTCAATATTGAGGTTAAGTCTTTCCACTTGGAAAATTTCCAGACCCTTCCTTTGAAGCATAGGCTCGGTTGGTCACTCTGGTATTTCTCTCACCTCACTTTCTCTCCTGTGGATTTTCCTGTTCTCCAGATTCCCCGATTCCTGCCTGAGTGGTAGAGAGGAATTTTAAGCACTTACATATATTTGTAATTTATGGGAGAGTCTATATACATTTGCTTCTTGATCCTTGCTACTTGATTGCTTCTAGCTTCTTGATTTGCACCTGTTGATAGCCAGGTATACATATAGTCTTTACTGGGTGTGTGATTTAAACATTTTATTGTACTCTTAAATCCTGAGAATTTTCTTCCAATGTAAATTACACAAAGTCCCCAGAAGAGTATTTTAAAATGTTTTCAATTTTTTTTACCTTAAAATAGAGTAAAATCCTCCTTTTTATTGTATAATACTATGAGTTTTTTACTTATAGTATAGATTTTTGTAGCCATCACCAACAACCAGGATGCAGAAAAATTTCAACACTGCCCAAGAATTTCCCCATAATGTCACCTTTTTATTTTGACCTTCCCCACCCCTAACCCCTGGGAACCACTAATTTTTTTTTGCTGTTCCTATGTTTTTTTGTTCCTATGTTCTAGAATCTCATATAAATGGAGTAATACAGTATGTAACCTTTGGAGACTGGGCTATTTCATTTAGGAAAGTGCGTTTGAGAGCCATTCAAGTTGTGTGTATGTCGATTATTTGTCCTTTTATGTTGCTGTGCAGTATTCCACTGGGTGGATGTACTAACCCATTTATGTTTCCTTTACCCATTAGAGGATATTTTAAGTGCTTCTAGTTTGAGGCAGTTATAAATAATGCTGCCATATACATTCAAGTTCAGGTTTTTGTGCAAAAATTAGTTTTCATTTCTCTAGGATAAATGCCTGTAGTGAGTCTGCTGGGTTACATGTTAAGTGTATGTTTCGGCTTATAAGAAACTACCAAACTGTTCTCTAGAGCGGCTGTGCCATTTTATATTCCCACCCATAGAGTCTGAGGGGGTCTGTTTCTTCCCATCTTCATTAGTACTCAGAACTGCCATTGTTCTTTATTTAAATCATTCTAATAGATGTGTAAAGGTATCTCATTGTGCTTTGAATTTGATTGTCTGTAATGACTAAAATGTTGGAAACCTTTCCTTGTGTTTATTGGCCATCAGTGTTCTTCTCTGTCATTAAAATCTTCTGCCCATCTTTTTAAAAATTGGGTTGTTTTTCTTATTGTTCAGTTTTGAGAGTTTTTAAGGTATTCTGGATACAAGTCCTTTGTTTGATATGCAGTTTGAAGATATGTATTTTTTTCCTGTCTGTGACTGGTCTTTCTATTCTCTTAAAAGTGCTCTTAATAGAGCAAAAGTGTGTTTCATATTGATGAAGTCTAATTCAGCACTTTTTTCTTTTATAGATGATGATGTTTATCAAAGAACTCTTTCCTAACCCAAGGTCATACTTTCTTCTTTGTTTTCACCTAAAATGTTATAGTTTTACATTTTATATCAATTTACATTTACATTTTGAGGGTTTTTTTTGTATATAGTGCAAGATATAGGTTGAGGATTTTTTTTTTAATGTGGATGCCAATTCTTCCATGTGTTATATGTTGCAAAGACTGGACTTTCTCCATTGAATTGCCTTTGCACCTTTGTAAAAAATTAGCTGACAGTATTTGAGTGGGTCTATTTCTAGAGTATCTCTTGTTTTATTGATCTGTGTGTTTATCTTTTCACCAATACTATTCTGTCTTGATACTTTATAGAATGTCTTAGAGTTGAATAGTGTCCACTATTTTCGAAATCGCTCCACTTTTCAAAAATCGTGTGGATATTCTGTTCCTTTACTTTTCCATATATTTTTTAGAATGAGCTTTTCTATAGTTAAAATAAATCCTGCATGGATTCTGATTGGGATTGTGTTAAATCTATAGATGGATTTGAGAAAAATTGATATCTGGACTATACTGAATTGTCCAATTCATGAACTTTGTATGTCTTTGCATTTATTTAGGTCTTTTTTGATATGTTTCACTGACATTTTATACTTTTTAGTATGCAGATTCTGAACATATTTTCTTTTTTTTAAAATTTATTATTTTATACAGCAGGTTCTTATTAGTTATCCATTTTATACATATTAGTATATACATGTCAATCCCAATCTCCCAATTCATCTCACCACCCCCACCCCACCCCCACCGCCACTTTCCCCCCTTGGTGTCCATACATTTGTTCTCTACATCTGTGTCTCTATTTCTGCTCTGCAAACCGGTTCATCTGTACCATTTTTCTAGGTTCCACATATATGCGTTAATATATGATATTTGTTTTTCTCTGACTTACTTCACTCTGTATGACAGTCTCTAGATTCATCCACGTCTCTACAAATGATCCAATTTCTGAACATATTTTCTTAATTTATACCTAAGTATTTAGTTTTCTGAGCTATTGTAAATAGAATTTTTTTTTAGTTTTGGTTTCCAAATTTTCATTGCTAGTGGATATAGAACTGCTATTGACTTTTATGAACTGATATGTATCTTATGATCTTGTTAAATTCATTTACTAGTTCTAAGAGTTGTGTGTATATGTGTGTGTATGTGTGTGTTTGTATTTCTTGGGATTTCCTGTGTGGACAATCATGCTGTCTGTGAATAGAGATAGTTTTATTGCTTCCTTTCCAATCTGAATATTTTTTCTTTCTTTCTCTTGCCTTTTTGAACTGGTCAGAACCTCCACTATGATACTGAGTAAGAGTGATGAGAGCAGTTACCTTCGTCTTGTTCCTGATCTTAGGGTAAAAGCATTCAATATCTTACCATTAAGAATGACGTTACCTGTAGATGTTTCTGTAGATGGCCTTTATCAGATGAGGAAGTTTCCTTCTATTACTAATTTGCTGGGGTTTTTTCTTTCTTTTTTTTTTTATCTTGAAAGAATGTTAAATTTTATCAAATGCTTTATCTGCTTCTATTGATATGATTGTGTGGGTTTTCTTTTTAAGCCTGTTAATATGGTGAATCACATTAATTAATTTTCAACTGTTGAACCAGCTTTGCATTGCTTGGGATATACCTCACTTAGTTGCAATGTATTATTGTTTAATATATTGATTTTCTTTAATTTATAGTAATTTTTGCTGATCGGAAGTTGGCTTTGTGTGGTAATCATGTTTTTAATAGTGTTTGTATCATTTATCTTTTTCCATCCTTTCCTTTTTAATATATCTAGATCATTATGTTTCCTGTGGCCTTTTTGTAGATAACATAGTTGGGTCTTGTTCTTATTTTAATCCAGTTTTACAATTTCTATCTTTTAACTGGTGTTTTTAAGACCATTAACATTTAACTTAAGTATTGATATATTTATGTCTCCAAGTTTATTATTGGTTTCCTTCTTGCCTTTTCTCTTTTTTATTTCCCTCATGTTACATTTTCTCCCTTCTTTTAAGTCATTTGGTTCTTTTTTTGTAGCTTCTATTTCTTTGCTGAGAACTTCTCCATTCATTCCAAGGGTGCTTGCCCATACTTTCTGGGCCACAGTTACTGTGAAGTTGTTAATATTTATCTTTGTTAATTTTATCCTAAATGTGCAAATGAGGCATTCTTTGTCAAAGACAGATTTCTTAGTAATAAGTGTGTCATCACTTTCTTACTCCCGGTCTTATCCCTAGGTGACCCAACAAGAGCCGATGGGAAATTTCCCTACATAAGTAGCCAGCCACACCATAGATGAGAAATAAGGAAAATTATTTTTCTCTGCTTATAAAGAGGAAGGAGGCAGCTATCTTTCCCCCTCCTAAAGAGGTCTCCTTGGACACATAATAGCCTGAATCCAAACTCCAGTTTTTTGATATGTACATAACATCTCTCCAGGAGGCAGATAGCCCTGTGTGTCTCAACTTTTACAACCTAGAAATGTTTCCAACTTCTAAGCCTTCATCTTTTTGACATGTAAATACCAAGGAAGATAGTGAGTGGGCCAGTCTCCCCAGCACCTTATGAGTTTAACCTAGGGATCTAGTCTAGGATGTAGGCATTTTGCCCACCCAGGGAAATTAGAAAATTTTATTATCCTTTCATATCAGAGCAATTACCTAAACAAACAGCTATAGATCAAATTCTCAAGGTATTTGAAGAGTCTTAGGAGGCTAGGGTTTTTTATAGGGCCAATGAGGAAATCTGGAAAAGTTTTATTCCCCTACAGATATAATAGCTACATTAAAATCTTTATCTGATATTTGTAATATTTGGATTGGGGTTTGGCATTTGTTGGTTATCTTTTTTAAAGGAGTGTTTAGGTTTTCCTAATTCTTTTCATGTCCAGTAATTTTACATTTTATATTTTGACTATTACTTTATGAGATTTTGGATCCTTTGAAAATCATCTGGATTTTTGTTCTTGTGATTGTTTATTTTAGCAGATGGTCAAGCCATTTAAGATCATACCACACGTCCTTACCCACTTTCTGTGGATTGTGGTTCCAATGTCAATTTTGTTTTCAAAGCCTTTACAGTGCTATTCTAGTACATCTCACTGTGTCTCTCTCCCAGAGGCCAATCTGAAACTCAAGTAAAGTGCTCAAAATCTGTGCTATGCTGATTCTGGTTGGATTCATGCATATACAACTTTACAGTAGGCTCAGGACATCATACTCAGATTTAAAATATCCCTTTTTCTAGCTCCTTTCTCTCCACGATCTACTCTTCACTTTTTGATTCCCAGGGCTCCCCCTTACTGCTCTTCTCGGTATAAAGTCAGGGCTTCAGCCTCCCCGTACTCCTGCTGGGGTTCAGTCCTGCAAGGTTTACCTACATAGCGTCCCTGGGGAGAGGAAGGGACTCTGTCTCTTTGTTAGCACTTGCCTGGTATAGGGCAGAGCTAGTCAACAGGGATCAACTCTCAGGAACTGGATGGCTGCTGGTGGGGAGGACAAGTGGTACTGAATCTTTCCTGGCTCTCTTGGTGTAAGATGGGGGAGTCCCCAGTGCTCCATCCCCAGGATCTGCTGCACAGTGATAGTGGAGAAGGGAGAGGACACAGCTTTTTGGCTGCATTCACCTGGTGAAAGGTGTGAAGAGTCAACAAGGTGGTTACAGCTCTGTAGGAAGGAAGAGGGACACTGCTTCTTCATTGGTGTCCATCTGGAGTAGGGACAATAAAATCAAAATGATTCTGTTTCCCAGCTCCTCTGCTCCTTTTCCTGGACCTCTAGGTGGACACAGCAGGCATTTCGTAGGGCTTTTTCTGTCTGTACTTATTGACAGTTCCACATTTTTGACTGATATAGAACCCAGGCCAGAATATATAGGAGGCAAAATCAACAAACCAATGAACCATAACAACAATGAAAACCAAAAACTTCTAAACAAGCAAAAAACAAGGGACTCACCATCAGGTTGTCTCTCAAGTTCTGATAGAGTCTTCTGGTATGATTTTTTTTTTTTTGCGGTACACGGGCCTCTCACTGTTGTGGCCCCTCCCTTTGCGGAGCACAGGCTCCGGACGCACAGGCTCAGCGGCCATGGCTCACGGGCCCAGCCGCTCCGTGGCATGTGGGATCTTCCCGGACCGGGGCACGAACCCGTGTCCCCTGCATCGGCAAGCGGACTCTCAACCACTGCACCACCAGGGAAGCCCTTCTGGTATGAATTTTAGCCCAAAGTATTCCATCGCAATTAGTGGAAGTGATAAGATGGAATGTATTTACTCCATCTTTTCCAGAACCAAACCCAGAATAGTTTTCGAATGGAATGGGGCAAACTGCAGTTTAAATTAAAGAAAATGCTTAAAGCAGTATGACTGATAATGCAGTAGGATGAGAGTATGCAGAATCATAGTTCCCCTTTCTCTAATTAAAAAAATGGTCACTTTCTCAAAAGGTTGTACTTAACTTCAGCCCAAAATTAACACAACACTTCTTGTCATGTAGGCTTTTCTTTCTTAGTGACAGTCAATGTGATATTATTTGAGTAAAAGGAAATAATTTTATAAAATATTTTGGAACATGTGACTTTTATCTGCTGTTATAATATTGTTTTTAACTGAATTTTGTGATAACCTGAAATTGAAATTTATGCTTCATGTATTTTGGTGTGTTGACAAAAGATGGTTCTGGCTTCGGGAACTTTTAATTTCTTGCTTATAGGAGATTACGTCCATTTCTGGCAGACTCAGCTAATCAAAATACAGAGATTACATATGCATAGCTCTTATTATCAGTCAAAATTCTTAGTTCTCTCTTTTATTTTTAGAATGAAGAGTGCCAACCTATTCAAATATATATTGTGCTTTAATGTTTCTACTGACATGCTTCTCACTATATGTAACAGCAGAGTGAGGCAGGCAGAAGATAGGCAGTTAAAACAGCAAAATTGAAAAAACTGTGCCAGAATCCATGACATCTAACAGGAATTTTGTCCATGGGTCTTAGAGTGCTCATAGCATGTAACAGGACACCTCTCAGCCTTAAACCTTCTTGAAGTGAATGTCTCCCTTTATATGAATTAAATGATTAACTCTTTATTGTATATTTATGTCTAATAAGGAAATTAATATCTCAATTCTGGGTTGTCTTCTCCATGTTAGAATCTATTAGAGGGTTGAAAACCAACATTTTTACCGGCTTTTTCCCAGCTCCTTAGTAAAGTTGCTTAACAAATTGATAATATGTACATGAAATGTTCATATTAATGACAGCTTTTACTAAACTGCCCAAACCTTATTTTATATTTAAATGCTTTTCTGGGAGTCTTAATAATGAATGCTGAATTCCACTTTGATTTTTTGAAATAGGACTTGAGGGTCTTAAATCCATTGGGAATATTATTTATAGAAAATAAAAATAGACTGAATGTCTATTTATATACAGTGAAAATATCTGAGCTTTTTCAGTTTCCCAAAGTAACATTTGACAAATTTATCACCTTACATAAGACTAAATCAAACAGAAATTCTACTAAAATGACTACATCACAAACATTTCAGGAAGCACTATGTTCTTTTCTGTTCTCGACATAAGAAAATAGAGTCCTACAATGGCTTTTAGAAATTTAAGAGGACATTATCCTTGCATATCCCAATGCATGTGAGGGCCTTCTATAAATATCCAGTAATAACCAAATCTATTTGAACAGCTGATTAATCTTTGAAAGCCTACCATCTAGCTGGACAATTGGGACACTTAGGTGGAAGTTCAAGGTATTCTTAAGAAAAATGTGTCCTAAATCTGCTAGTTCAGGTCATGCGAGCTCAAGTTACTAGGAGTCAATGTGGTCCTTCTGCTTAGTTCTTTTTCACTGTTGTGGGCAGATCTTTTCATGCAGAGACATCTCCAGGGAACAAATTGGGCTCCCTGATTTCATTCTTCCACTTGTAGCTTAAGATTTAGTTTGTTAAATAATCCTACGGGTATCCTTGGAAACTTGGAAATCTGGTGTTAAAATACTACATTTAAAGCCTAGGGCAGTGTTCGCATACAGTTTTCCCTTTCGAAGGTTATTCTGACCAAAGCATCACTGTTTGTTTTTCAAGCTAGCTATTTTGTTCACTATTTTAGGAATAATTTCTTCAAGATTGAATATATTTCCATAAAGTGCATATTCAACAAAGATACCATGCAATTTCATTTCTACCCAACATTAAATGACTGCTGGATGTAAATAGTTGTAAAATTGCTGAATATTTTCCTGGGCACTGATATGAATATTGATGAAGATGTGGAATCTGGCAGTTTCCTAGGTGACTCCACTGTCAGAGGAGGTAAAACAATATTCCTCTTCTTCCCATAGCAAAGACAATCTCCCTCTGCAGAGTGTATTTTACGAGGGTGCTTGATTTAAACTAATTTTTTTCTAAAATTAAAATACTTAAAACATAATTAAGAAACCTGTATAATTTAGCCCACTAAAACCATAAAACCATTTAAATCAAATAAAATTTACACAAAAATGGCAGTACAGCAGAAACCAAGAATGACAGTTACTTGCCAGGCCTGTTACCATAACATTTATATGCTCACTTTGGGTGAAACAATTACCTTTTAAGTTGTGTCACTTTTTTTGGTACATGAATGCCAGTTAACCACAGATACTTCATGGATTTTATATGGAGGGAATACATGAATGTGGCTTTTGATTTCCGCCCCCCCCATAGGACATTTGGTGGGCTTCTGTCCCAGTATGTTGCCAAGATATATTTTGATGCTTTCCCTTCTCACAATTCAGTTGTTGAAATCATTATTTGGCATGCAAATACTGTTTGTGGAGCCAACACAGAAAGCTGCCTCTCTTCCTTTATGGCATCTTTTTAACACTGATAGAATAATATAATGTTTTATCCACTATAATGAACTTCATTTACAGATGGCACGGAATTCTGGAGAATGACATGTTTCTCACAGATTTTTAAGAATCATATCTTCAGTTGGCAAAAAATGGGAAACTTTGATATTATAAGGAATTGTGTTATATATTACTTCTGATTTTAAAATACTCTCTCTGCCCTTATAGAAAACCAGTCAGCGTTTTCCCATCCACTTCTAAAAACACTGAGACCAAGGATGGAAGTTAAAATAGCAAGGTGAAATCATGGCAGACTAGAAGTTTTGTTGTTCAATTTAGTTAAAATTATAGTCATACTGGTTAGGTGCAAAATATCTAGATGTATGATTTTTTTTTTTTACAGTGATTTAAATTGTAAAACTTCAAAAACTCAGGTATAGAAGCACCAGTGAACACTTTAATAAATGGGCTTTTGACCGTTAAAACTCTGGTTAGCCAGGTAAAAGTATTTTTCTCTATTCATTAAGGGAATACTAAATAGGATTTAAAGGATTGAACCTACCAAGTCTGTGTCCTACCTGCTATAGAGAAGTTATTCTCTTCCACAGGCTGGTGACCGTCAAGACTAACTGCCCAAACAAAGCTCTGACAATAAAATGTGTCTCTACTCTCAACGTACAGACTGAAAAGAAAATAAGAACTTAACAAATGGGAAACATTTTGAGAGTTCACACTGAAGCAGTGAGGGAAGGTGGTATTGTATGGTCTATGTAGTATGTGTTTTGCAGAAGCTTTTGAGTCAGGACCAACTAAAGGAAAGAGGGCGTAGACACCTTTACCTCAGCAATGAAGTTAATAAAATATATAGTACAGAAATCATTTATCACGTACCATCCTGAGCACTGCAGGAGTCAAAAGCTATGTGGATGGCAGCCCTCACAACTGAATACTTCAAGGCTGATGCTCACCGTAGGATACGGGGCAATGTTGATTTGCATGCTTAATTAGGGGCAGTGTGAGATAGTCCACTGGGTTTGCACCAAACATTCTAGCAGTTCATTGAGTCTTCTAGGAGTTCAGAGAAGAGAAAGCTCATTTTCAGCTTGGATTACTTGTTTTTTTCCATAGAAAGTTTGGGATTTTTAGTGGCATGTCCCGGATTTTGTTGGTTTTTCTCTTCCCTCTCTGACTGTACCTTTATAGTGCAGTTTGTCAGCTTTTCCTTTTTCATACGGTCCTTAGATGTTAAGAGTTCTTTAAGGCTTTCACCTTTTCTTCTCACTGCTTTCTCCCCAAATAATCTCATCCATGTGCATAGCTTTCATTGTCATCTATACATTAATGGCATTCAAATACACATTTTCAGATTAAGATTCTCCTCAGATCCAATTGCCTTGACTTGGAGGTCTGAAAGGTACTTCAAATGGAATATCTCCAAGATTTAATACATGATTTTTCCTCCCAAGCCTAGCCCTCACCAGCATTTTCTGGCTTAGAAAATGGCACCACTATCCAACCAGCTACTCAAGCCAAAAACCACAGAATCATATTTAACCCCTTTGACTTCTTACTTCATATCCCATTTATCATCAAATTCTGTCCATTTTACCTCTAAAAACTCTGGAATCTTTTTATACCCACTACTATAACCTTAGTCTACTATTGTAGCCTCTCTGGGTGTTTCCCTGGGTAAACTATGACACCCACCTTCAACAATCCTCTATTTATTCTTCACAATGAACCAAAGTAAGTTTTTGTTTTTCAAAATCCACTCTGAAGTGAAAGTAGCCAATCTGTAAAGGCTCCATATGTAGGATTCCAACTATATTAACATTCTGGAAAAGAACTCTGGAGACAGTAAAAAAGATCAGTGGCTGCCAGGAGTTATTGGAAGGTGAGGGATGAATAGGCAGAGCACAGTGGATTTTTAGGGCAGTGAATCTACTCTGTAAAATACTGTAATCATGGATCCGTGCTGTAAAACCCATAGCGTGTACAACACCAAGAGTGAAGTCTAACGTGAACTGTGGAGTAGAGTGAGAGTGATGTGTCAGTGTTGGCTCAGCAGTTGTAACTCTACTGCTCTGGTGAGGGATTTTGATGGTGCGGAGGCTGTGTGTGAATGGGAGCAGGGGTTATATGGGAAAAACGTACTTTCTGCTGCTCCATTTTGCTGTGAATCTAGAACTATTCTGAAAAAATAAAGTCTGTTAAAAAATCCATTCTGATCTTGCATCGCCTCCTTACCTCCTGAAAGTGCTTTATTACCTTCCAATGCTACTAAAATAGTTGGAAGCCCTTCACATTCACAGCCCTTTTCTATCTCTGTAGCTTCATTTCCTCTTACACCATTCTCACTTTTGCTCTCTGCTTTCCAGCCACACTGGTCCCTTTTAGATTTGAATGGTAGAAGCCCATGCTTCCACAGGGCTTTTGCCCCTCCCCTGTATGCAAGGGTCCTTGCATACAGACCCTTTAGACCTGAGCTCATCCTGAGTCACTTCCTAAGGGAAGGCTTCTCTGAGATTCATATTCTTCTGCCACGTTGGTTGCTTTGGTTCTATCTCTCATTTAGAAATCCAAGTTATTTCCCCAAAGATTGTACCACTTTACATCTAGACATTCACAGTAATTAAATATTCATGATTATTTATTAACATCACCCTTTGCTACTAGACTGTAAGCACCGTGAGACAGTACCCAGCTTATTTTTGTTCACCACCAAGTCTACTGCAATATAGGAGGTTGGAGGATAGGAGGTATTAGTAAATGTTTGTTGACTGAATGCATGGAGGAAAGAATGAGGACTGCCAAACTTGCCCTTGGTTACAAGTTTGCTCACTGTTTTCTCCAGCCATAGGGGTTTGGAGTCACTGAAATATATATTAATCTCTCAGAAAAGAACTTTTTGAACATTCATTTTTAAAAGTCCCATCACAGCAGATTTTTTTTTTTTTCTTAATCCTAAGCTTCTGTATTTCATGTGGTTACTCTATTCTCTGAGTTCTTGTGATTCCAGATAGAAATTTGCTTTGCTCTTTAAGGCATTTAGAGCTTAGGGTGAACAATATGAAAATGGTTGGTCAACAGTGGTGATTATCTGATGTCAGGGCTTCACTCCACGTGCAGCCTTTCCTCCACATCTTGGAAAATCCTCTCTGGATGGGTGGTCACTCAAGAAGAGAAGTGTGCTCTGTTCATTGCTCAGTAACAGAGGTGGAAATAAAATCACCATTTATTTTTTAAAATTTTATTTTATTTACTTATTGGCTGTGCCATGCGGCATGTGGGATCTTAGTTCCCCAACCAGGGATCACATCGGTGCCTCCTGCAGCAGAAGTGCAGAGTCTTAACCACTGGACCGCCAGGGAAGTCCCAAATCACTGTTTATTGATGGGGCTGCCTTGGGTTTCTCTGGAAGGTGTCCTCATGGTAGCCAGCGCTGAAGCCAAAACACCATGAGGCCATCTGTTTTCCGAGGCTCATTGCAATTTGTTCCCAAGTGGTATCACTGCATAGTTTCCCAGACTTCATTAATAAACAATTGAGATGAAGAAATCATTCCCTTACTTTCCAGGTAAGCTAAGCAGTTTGTCTTAATTGCTTAGTCAGCCTTTACTGAGTGACTACCTGGGGATCCTAACCAATCACCTCAGTAATAGTGATGTGAATGGTGGATTGGTAGTAATTTTCACAGAGGTAGCTATGGGTTTTTAAGTTATCTGATGTGTACTATTTTCCCCAATTGAAATTATAAATATTGCATATATATGTGTATAGATATTCTAAATGAATGCTTGTTTTAAATTACAGTCTGTCCTTTCCCATGGCACTGTGGCCGACTGCGCTGTTGTTGGCAAGGAAGACCCTTTGAAGGGTCATGTCCCGTTAGCACTCTGCGTGCTGAAGAAAGGTGAGAGGTCTTTCTCCTCCCCGACTGCTGGGGCCCTGAATGATTAAAGTTAATTCAGAGCTTACCATCTGAACTTTCTCCCTAGATATAAATACAACAGAGGAACAAGTCTTAGAAGAAATTGTGAAACATGTTAGACAGAGCATTGGCCCCGTGGCTGCTTTTCGAAAAGCGGTGTTTGTGAAACAGTTACCCAAAACCAGATCTGGCAAAATTCCCCGCTCAGCTCTGTCTGCCCTTGTCAATGGCAAGCCATATAAGGTAAATTATCAAGGATGTTGAGTGCTTGGTTTTGAAATGTTTTCCCCCACTTCTTTGGTGTCAACTAAGATCTTTCAATGGTTCTCAAACATGAATTATATCCCTAAAAAACACGTAACAGTACTTTTTTTTAATATTACGGGGGAAAAATTGCATAGCCATTCTCTCTGTAGGAATGAGGGTTTTGGAGAGAAACACAGATTAATTAAGACCATATACTTTTGATTATAAGAACCAGTATGTGAAAATATTTTACTGTTAGTAAATATGTCAAATTCAAACTTGTGGAAACTCAATCTTATTAAATTAAGGATAAATTTTCCTTCATTGCCGTCATTAGTGACTAATAGTGAGTGAGAGGCTGGCTATAGATATTTTGAAAATTCTAATTGATATATATGCTCATTATTTTTCCTGTTTTGAGTGAAAATTATTTTAGGTAATTTAGGCTGATTCAAGCATATGCATTCTTTTAATTTTTGTGCATACTATACATGCACAAATATATGTATTTTTAATCATCAAGATCTAATAAAAAGTGATGCAACAGTAAGGAGTGGTTGTATGGGCAAATGCCAAAAAAAAAAAATGCTTTCTATAGATGCTCATTGAAAGGCCCATAAAAGAAAGTACCATCTAGGACCAATAGTTTTGCTAACTGAACAGTTTATTTTACTATAGATACATTTTAAAATATTGAGTTCAAAGTTCCCTGTTTTTGAACCTTTCCATATGAGTATGATAAGATAATGGGGAATACAAGATTGCATATAATTGTTTAATTGTATAGAATGGAGGGTTCAATGAAGCACCTTCATCTGGCTCTAATTTTCTTTCCAGGTATCTCCTACAATTGAAGACCCCAGCATTTTTGGGCACATAGAAGAAATGCTGAAGCAGGCATTATGACTTTTTTTTCTTTTTTTGTCACTTTTCTAATTGGAGTTAGATTTTGGAATTATTTCCCAGAAATAGATATTTAAATAGAAATTACATGCAAACTGAAATGTAAATTGTAGAGCTTGGTCTAAAAACAATGTACGTGAAAACTAGTAAAAGGCCTTCTGTTTGATTAGCCCAATTAGCACTGTTACTGGTTACCTGTAACATTGCTCATTATAGATTTTCCAGAACTTTGATTTAAGAAAAATATATCTGACATACGATTTATAAAAATTGTACCCCCCCAAAAAACATTTTAATTGAAAGTGACACTAATATCGAGCCACTTGCTGAAATTAGGACTCTGCAGCTTTGACCCAAGACCTAAAACTCAAGTGAAGTCAGAAAACAATTATAATTTTCTTATAGAAATTCTGAATATTTTCTAATATTCTTGAGATGCCCACATGCATGGTTATTTTAAATGAAATGGATGAAATGGGAAGTTTTAGGTAATCATCTAGACATGATTTTCTAAGTAGGAGAATCTGTCTAGTCACATATTTCCTGAGGGAAGGCTGGGTACCAACCAAGGTACAGCTCTCTTCAATCCTTTGTTACTTAGTCAAGGGGAATCACAGGCTGGCAGAGAGCATAGAGGTCAATTAATCCAATCTCTTTGTCATGGAGATGAGGGCTCTTTAGCTGACTGTATACTCTTAATGATTCCAGCTTCTTTTGGAAACAAGGAAATGTGTAGAAATGGGGAAACTGGCAAGGAAAGCTCTTAAGGAAGAAATGTAAAAGTTTTTACATTAGCTAAAAACTGGGAGGAGTTTTAAGAGAAACCAAAAATCCAGATTTTATGTGAAATCTCTAATTTTTAAATAACTCACTAAAAAAAAAAAATTGTCATATCCAAAGCACATCTTTCCATTTAAACTTCTGTAAAACTATTGAGCATTAAAAAAATAACTGAAAATTAGTCTTTGTTAATAAGCATATGATAATGTGCCAATTATCCAGAGTAGGTAGATATAGATAATTACTGATTTGGTTTACTTAGGGCTCTACATGAGATCAGTTATCGAAGAATATATTTAAACTCAAAAAATACCATACCCATGTCTTGACGGTTCTTAAAGTATTCCTCAGTCTTTCAGTCCATCAGGAACATTATTTTTAAGAGCAACTGTCTTAACATATAGTCTGGTAACATATCACGAAATATATATGAGAGATAATAGATAAGAGCTTATTGTTTGTTTCATAAAAATTGCTTACAACTTGTATAAAGACATTCTGAAAATGTGAGGATTTTTTGGACTGTAGCCAAAAGATAAATGGCTTCTCAAAGTAAATTGTTATTTGCTAAAATTGGCTTTTTGATTGTTACACCTGAAAAAATACATTTATCTAACTGTTCCTTTTAATTATTTTAGCAGACTGAGTTAAACTAATTAGATAGATATTCAACTTATAATTTGAAGTTGTTGGGTTCCTTAAACTGTCTCTTCTCTTGAGTACATTTTATCTTATCACAACTGTAATCTTACACTTTTTAATGTCTTAGAATTAAGATGTATTACCTTCTTTTTTCATATAAAATTCAGTTAATTTGAAATGGCAAATTCTTTAGCCGATTGTGTATCATAGTTCATCTGCAAGGTATAAACCCAGGCATATTCAAGAATTGTGTTAACGATTACATCTTTGATCCTCTTGCACATTTTTCGTGGTAATCAATCTGAGAGACACTTCAGCAAGCAGGCTTGGGTTATTTTCCTGTTGAGTGGGATTGGAAAACAGTGCACAAGACCGGGGAAGTGGTGTTTTCTTGTATCTGGTTAAAGAAAGTGATCTCCTTTGCAGGGTCAGAGAAAGTACTGTTCCTCTCACAAGACTGAATGTGGGACAAGAAAGATACAGTCATCAGATTGCTTAAATTTTGGAAGAAAAAAAAAGGAATTTTCTATTTTAATACTTACCATAAGGTACTTTCACTCAATAGTACTTAAAATATTTTGAATTAAATGTCTTTAAAAATAACAATATAATGTTACTAAAAAATGTAATTTGCTGAAATAAATTCTGCATGATCTTCTTTTGGTAGTTGCATAGAATTTTTTTACTGTAAGGTATTAAAATTAAAATGTAAATATTTTATTTTAAAATCTATAGAAAAGTGCCAATTAATTGATCTATTTTGCCTGTGAAAATGTACTAAGTGTATACAAATGAGAACTGCTTTACATTTAAAAGCAGTTTTATTTATATAAAATTATATTTGTAAAGGCTCTGATTATTAAAAATATGAAAATTCATAATGTTGATAGTTAAAAGGAAGAAAACCAAGGTTCTAAGCTTAATCCATGAAATGGGTTTTAGAATTTGGCAAAATGATCTTATACATCGAAGAATATTTTATGGTTTTTGAGGCAAGTAACTGGATCTTTTATATCCCTGTATGTTAGTCTATTTTAAATGGTTAATATCTCTTATTAGGTGATCTCTTAAAGGGGAAGAACTGTTTATGCAATTAAGTTGTGCAGAACAGTAGATACAAATCTAGTTTGTATTATTATGATACCATAGTTTCTATATTATATTTCATATCTGTA
Source organism: Monodon monoceros (assembly GCF_005190385.1). NCBI lineage: Eukaryota > Metazoa > Chordata > Mammalia > Artiodactyla > Monodontidae > Monodon > Monodon monoceros. Next base: position 63,394,410 of record NW_021703783.1, read on the forward strand.
AGTCAAGATCCCCATATTCAGACAAACTTAAAAAGATCTTTCCCATTGTTTCTAATCAGGCAACATTTTTAGAAAATTTAAAATCACTTTCATAAGCAAGTTTAGTGCTCCCTCTTGTGGCAGACTCACTTTTGAAGCTAAAAGATTGATCACTAAAAAGAATGATTTTCATTATAGTTTAAGTAAAATTTTAAACTATATGTGACTAGAAAACAAAGCTTAAACAGAGAACTGGAAGTATTTTTGTTTATTGACAATGGAGAGGGTTTCTGTTACCATTACCTTTTGAGTGAATCTGTTAAACAAAAATTGACATCAAAACAAATGTAATGTACGTGCAAACATAGCAAATTAAATACAAAAAAGGAATTACTAATGACAGGTCTTGCTGTTAATAAGATCAAGCAGCAGAAAATCAGCAGTTAGATAAATGGTATTCTTAAATAGATTTTACTTTGAAATCTCCCATATAAACAAAGAATAAACAACAGTAACACCACCAAATAAAGCCACAGGGAAGAGGTTATTCTTCTATACTTTTATACACTATATATGTTAATCATTCTGTCTTATTTCCTCTGATAAGACTGACTTCAGGGAAGTCGCAACAAGGCCTTCTCGGCTAAGAGCATATAACGTTAGTTAGACATGAGTCTGGCTAATGCCCTATTACATTGACAAAAGGGAAAGGTTTCTGGGGTTTTGCTTTTTCCAGTGGAAATGACCTCAGACTCTGCAGTGGTTGACATTCACTGAACAGGGCTGGCTGGAGGTTCAAGGTATTTGGATGAACATGTGGTTCTTAGTAAAGAAGTTTTTTTTTTTTTTCCCTTGGTCCATAGGTAATAAGAAGAGATTTTTTTTTTTTCTTTATAAATTTTTTTAAATAATTGCTTTTGACTCTTGTAAACAGTTTGGCTTTGTTTTGTATTGAAAAGGAGATCGAGCCATCACAGTGCTATTTCTAAAGATATAGGACATCCCTGATTTCCTTTAAAGGTCTATTATTTTTGGCTCCAGTTCCAGGTTAAATCATTCTTTTTTACATGATCAGAGGCAGGTTTTCAGCTTTAAGGATTGACAGACTTGAAGGAGAAACATGTTGGAAGCATGAAACATGCTTCCAGGAAACATATCAATTTGTTACAATTCAAAAACTGTAAAAATGGTGGAATGGTAAAATACAAACAGTACTTGGAATTGTCAAATGTTTGCACTCAAGACTCCATGAACCATATATTTTATTTTTAAAAAAATCATATTTATATCCATTTACATAAGACTTACACATTTAAAAAGAAATGCATACACAGTAATACATAAATGCCAAGTATATTACAATAAAACATGAAAAAACAAGTGGCTCCATTTCATAAAAGCATCTGTTGTACAGAATTTATGATGTGGATGATGCTTATTATTCAAATGACTTAAGCATTTTCTTACAATTGTAGTAAACTAATCAAACTTAATATCTGACTCCCCCCAAAATCACATTTTCAGCTTAATAAACCATTAGTTGTGATTATTTCCTTAGAATTCAGTCTTCACAAAGGTTTTCACTGCTTATCTTCTTAGATGGTAGTGCACTTTAGGTAGAGTAGACTGAAAAGACGACATCTAAAATATGTAATGGACAGCATTAGTTTACTGAAAGATCCCAGATTGGAAAATCTCCCTCTGCGACTCTTGGTGCACCTCCATGCATCCTGCCCACTTTTGTCCTAAGGGTAGGATATCATCTCAGGTCTAACCAATGGCTGTATGTAATTAATATTTGCTCCTCTCTAATTTTGTGCAGGCGAGGTTCATAAATAAGATTTGCTCAACTTTGTAGAAAGTATGGCAGTAATATAAACAAAGGTAGTCACAGAAAACCTCAGCAGTCCTTTTGAAAAGCGTACAGCTTGCTCATTAATAAATTGAGTTGAGTTGACCTATTCCATGGAATAGATCTGTATTCTAACTCATATATTTTAGAGCTCTTCAAAAGAGATCTTTGTTTAATTGTGACAAAAACATAATGATAATCAGTAACATATAAAGAATCTGGGTTAGTGATGTGGCATCACTGATTCTTTCCAGTCATAATATACTTAGGAAAAGATCACAATTACTATCCCGACACAAGATATAAATGATATGTTCTGAATTGTGTTAATAACAAAAATGCTAATGTTTCCTCACAATAGAAATTGGTTGTCCCAGATTAACTTATTGGAAATAAATACCTTTATTCCATTTAATGGTAAAAACTAGGAAATATGAACTAGAATGCCAAGCACAAAATACAGATTATAAATAGTTAAAGAGTAATTCTACCCATCAGTCAAGAGCTAAGAAGCAAGCACTACTCAACATATTAAGTAGTCATTTGTAAATCAGTGACGTATTCTAATTCTAGTTCCTGGTAAATTATCATGTTATGTGTAGAAACTATTACAAACAGTATTTTGGAAAGCCTCTTATTTAGCCAAATTATTACAGATTTTAGATCATGCCTAATAAGATGCCAAATTGTATACCATAATTAAATTTTTAATGTTAGGGTTTTACATTCTGAAATTAAATCTCTTATCTGAAAGCTTTTTGTTTTATCATCAGCAGCTTCAAATAGTGACCCAAATAAGGCAGCATATCAGCTCCTATGAAGGCCCCAAAGACCAACAGTAAGTTGTGTGGAGCTTTTAGTTCAAGGCAGTGAATAAACAGCACAAGATGAGCTGTTCCCCTCCCCATCCCTGTGCACATACTTGGTTCTAAATATTGCTCTAAAAAGTGTTTCTCCAAAATTTTAATTCATCATAAATGGTAGAATATTTTGGTAAAGCACAGTTGTAGATTAAAAAATGTTTATGAGTTCTTGACATTTATTTTCTATGAAGACACAGTTTTACTAAGACCGGTTTCCAATAAAATTCCATTTTCATATGGATTTGGAATTAGAGTCCATCAACTAGTATTTCTCGAAGTACAAATGCCTTATAGCTTATGATTTTATAGGATGGGTTTCTGTCCTGTCCGCCATTGTTATAATGTTATTTCACTTGGTTTCTATTTGCTGTAAACCCCAGATACTTAAAATTCCTATACGTTTTCAACAAGTATTAATCACATTGATGAAAAACAACATACCAGAAGTTCAGATTTTTCAGTTATACTTTTGTTTTTAATGTGAAATCACCTCCAAATCATTTTCCTGATTCTGCCACTATTTGACTCTGGGTACCTACTAAAATACTATTTGCCTATTTCAACTTCCCCTATATAAAATACTCACTTAAAAGTGTGTTATTCTGTAAGTGCCAAACTCTCATCAGTAAAATGCTATATGCATCAATATAAAGTGCTACGAAAAAGTAGAAACCAGTGTAGTAGCAACCCATTGATGTGTAATAAGATAGTGACAGGCCTCCAACAGATGGGCCTTAAACCATAGCAGACAGATGGTGATAGGAAATCCTAGATTAAGAGTTACAATGTAAAGAACTTTCCACTCTCTAGCAATTCAAAGGGGTTCTCTCACTTCTCTCACTCTTCGCCACAACAAAGAGTATTGTGTATATTTACTAGTCTATGTAGGTTCCGTTTTTTTTGGTGGTTTGTTTTTTGTCAGCCAACGAAAACTACTCACAGCAAGTCAGTGCTGCCTCCTTTGAGTGGCTTGTCAACATGAGTATGTGCGAACAGTGGAGTTGTCTAACCTCTGCAGTCTTGATGAAGGAACTGCAAATGGAGAAAAGGGCTTTAGAGGGACTTGGATGATTGAGTACAAAATTTCAGATGAGAAAGATTCATTTTCCCTGCATAAAGGGATCTGAACATATTAATAGACCTTCTTTCTCTCAGATAGAAGCCACTCATATTCCTTTTCTCAAGACAAGCTACTAAAGAAAATTTATTCCAGTGTGATTCACCTGAGCTTTCAAGTTGTGTATTCCTCCTTAGGTGAAATCTGTTAACAAGAACAGTTCCCCTGGGTGCTCCTGTTTTTGAAGCAAGATTGCTCTTGGAGAATTCAGTATGATGGATTATCTTCCCCTCTAATACTGAAAAGCTTCTATACTCATTTTAATCATGTTAAATTGCTCATGAATTTTGCTAATGTGTTCCATAATAGTAACAACTTAGAAGAAATATAGATCAAAGATCATGGAATATAGATCAAAGATCATGGTTTATACTGGAACTTATTTTAAGGGCCATGATAACTATCACCTTGACAAGAAATAATAATTCTAGGTGATTGTCTCAATAAAGAGAGTGGGACTTTTTTGTTTAATGCTTACCAGACAGACATAACTTTGTGACTACAACTCAAATTTGTCTCTCCTCCAGAATGGCTGTTTTCCTTTGTGAAGTATATAACACAAGTCTAATGTCCACAGAAGGAAATACTAATTGGGAAATTACTGTCGGTTTTGTGTTTGTTTAATTCTCTTCTCATGGTTGTGCTTGTTTATTTAAGGCCTTCTGCCTTGGTCATAGGTGAGAATATCTGATGAGTCTGAGTTTTTAAGATGAAATAGAAAACTTGCAATATTCAAGCATGTAGGGTGACAGTGGAGTTAATTTCCATTTATTAAGGACCTTTAGTCCAAATCCATCCTCTAAACAAATTATTTACTTGGTGAATAGAAGAGTAAAGAAACACAAATCATGCAGATGTTTTTCTTCCTAGATGTGGACATTAGCCAAAATAGTCCTTTTTAGGATATTTTAAATTATTTTTAAAATATGAATAAAGTGCCATGAGTTCATGCATTAGCAGCTTACAAAGGAGTATGGTCTGATGAAAGCAAAGTAAACTTCAAGCAGAGCAAACCAACTTAAGAAAAGAATCAATTCCAGAAAGCTGTGCAAGATCAGAGAATGACAGCATTTGCTAAACAAGCTTTTTACTTTATAAGCAGAAATGCAAAACTACTGTACCATCCGTTGTCATTTTCTTTGACTGCCCCGATGTTGTGGTTAACCTAAATCCAGCCGGTAATGTTTCTGAGGACCCAGGCATCATGCTGATTCCGTGTACTTCACGGGGAGGAAACTGCCTTCTCCAGGTCGACCCACGCCTGAAATTCTTGTCATCACTCTGCCAGTACAGAGATACAATTTGATGTAATGAAAACAAGTAAACTAGTCCAGGTGCTTAAAACATGTAACTCTGATTATTTACATTCAGTCTGTAAAGTATACATATGGAATACTATATTTCAAGGGTTATATTGATTCCAAAATGAGAATGCAGGATATGTGAAATAGAAATGTTTTTATTAAAAAGTTCATATGATTTCGAATCTAAACCATATGAAAGTAAAATCTTTGAAAATTTAAAATAAAACCCAGAAGTTTTTCCAAAAAGAATTTTGGGTATACTTTGTTGCACTTCATGCCAACTGTTTTTATGTTATGAGATGATATACTTAGTTGAATAAGTATTGGGTAAACACTATTTGATTCACACACTTGATTATTTCATGAATTTTGCTTTTATGTATACAAGGTATATGTTATGGGAAATCTATATTTGATACAACCTGGCTCATATGGGATACGATAATTTATATTCTGTGTAAGAAACTAAATTTGTCATTTGCTAGATTTCAGCTGATACAGAATTAACTTGTAGTTTGTTGAAAAACCTATGCAAATGGTCACCTTCCTTTTAATAAATACATGTGCTCATTAGATGCCACTAAAAGCATAATATAACTCTGGCTGCTGTTTTACAATGTAATCCTTGTTGCTGATTCTATTATATCTTAATTGCATAAAATCTTCCCTCTCTGTGCATACACATTGTACCTGCAGACAAACAGTTATTTTCTCTGAATTGGTAAGCAACAATATGTAATTTACCATTTGACTGATTATCTTCTTTGTTTCTAATCTAAGGAAAATATTAATCATTCTACATAGATCTTATCTTCTTATATCACTGTTTTTCATCTAAGGAAGGACTGTCTACTCCCTAAAATTATAGTTAAATATGTGTGGTTGACTCTGCTAGCTCAGGTGACTTCATTTGGGCATAGAGAATATAGATAGATATTCAGCCTAAATTATTGTTATAAATAAGAAACACTATAAAGTATTCTTCATCATAGACTACTAATTTAAGTAGCATACAAGGTTAATCTGGGAAAAATAAAATCATTTATGTAATTACATTTATCCATTTTTCTTTTAGAATCCTTATTATTAATATATAAATTTTGTTTAGGTATGATAGCCATTTTACATTTTAAGAGATTTCTGCTACTCTTCTCAACTGCAGCATTTGACTGCCTTAGACCTCCAAATGTTTATAAATGGAAAAAAGAAGCAGAATTTCACAGTTGTGGCCTCTCTGACTTCTTGAATCTTGGAGAAGTTGTTGCATGAACATAAATTTCCTTCAGTTCTATAAAACATTACATTACACTGTAGGAATGTACAGCTCCTATAATGTGTGAGATAAGGGCTCAAAAATATGCCAGTAAGTTGAGAATTTAAATCATGATTCCTTAACTTCTGTTCTTTCAACATAGTGTTACTGCAGAAAGTTAATGGGAACTATAAGCAACAACATCACAGGAAAAGGTTTCCATGAGAGGAGATTGAAAGGTACGCTCTCAGCTGAGGATATCCTCTGTCTGTAGCAGCACATGAACACTTCTCAAATCATTTCAGTGGAATCTGAATGCGATCAGCCCCAGAAACAAGTCTATTCTGGCTCCAGCTAAGTTGTTTAGATATTTTTGTTCACATTCAAAAAACAAAACCAAAATCAAACAAAGAAACGAAAAACTGAGACAAAAGCGACTAGAGGGTTTGAATGATAAAATCATGCGCTTTTTTAGTAATAAAGAGAGGTAGCATATTTTAAAGGCAGATAATAACGTTCCATTTAGGACTTTCAACTTGTTCATTACTTTTAAGAAGCAACACTAGAACCCACATAGACTTGTGTCTCTGACCTGACCTCTACTTCAGGTCAGTCTGCATTTTAGAATCGTTATGACAGAACTTTAATCATTTTTATTAAAATTATTTTTCCAACTTTTAAGTAAGGATAATAATTGTACTTAAAAGTGTGTATGGGGCTTCCTTGGTGGCGCAGTGATTGAGAGTCCGCCTGCCGATGCAGGGGACACGGGTTTGTGACCGACCTGGTCCGGGAAGATCCCACATGCCGCGGAGCGGCTGGGCCCGTGAGCCATGGCCGCTGAGCCTGCGCGTCCGGAGCCTGTGCTCCGCAACAGGAGAGGCCACAGCAGTGAGAGGCCCACGTACCGCAAAAAAAAAAAAGTGTGTATGTGTTTATGCAGACTATCTTTTTGATTCAACAATTAAGAATAAGGATTAAAAGCAGATACAAACTACTATATATAAAATACAGAAACAACAAGGCCCTACTGTACAACGCAGGAACCTATATTCAATATCCTGTAATAAACCATAACGAACATAAAAAGAAACGAAGTTGAGTTATTTGTAGTGCGGTAGATGGACCTAGAGTCTGTCATACAGAGTGAAGTAAGTCAGAAAGAGAAAAACAAATACTGTATGCTAAAACATATATGGAACCTAAAGAAAAAAAATGGTCATGAAGAACCTAGGAGCAAGGAGGGAATAAAGACACAGACCTACTAGACAATGGACTTGAGGATACGGGGAGGGGGAAGGGTAAGCCTGGACAAAGAGAGAGTGGCATGGACATATATATACTACCAAATGTAAAATAGATAGATAGTGTGAAGCAGCCACACAGCACAGGGAGATCAGCTCGGTGCTTTGTGACCACTTAGAGGGGTGGGATAGGGAGGGTGGGAGGGAGGGAGATGAAAGAGAGAAGAGATATGGGGATATGTGTATATGTATAACTGATTCACTTTGTTATAAAGCAGAAACTAACACACCATTGTAAAGCAATTATACTCCAATAAAGATGTTAAAAAAAAAAAAAAGGAAATGGGCTTCCCTGGTGGCGCAGTGGTTGAGATTCCACCTGCTGATGCAGGGGACACGGGTTTGTGCCCCGGTCCGGGCGGATCCCACATGCCGTGGAGCGGCTAGGCCCATGAGCCATGGCTGCTGAGCCTGTGCGCCCGGAGCCTGTGCTCCGCAAAGGGAGAGAGGCCACAACAGTGAGAGGCCCACGTACCACAAAAAAAAAAAAAAAAAAAAAAAGACTCATCAAATGACTCATCAAATAGAGGATATCAATAGAGAGACAGAAATTATACATATATATATGTATTATATATATGATATATATATATTATATATATACAGAGAGAGAGAGAGAGAATCTAATGGAAATTCTGGAATTGAAAAGTGAAACAACTGAAATTAAAAATTCACTAGAGGGGGCTTCCCTGGTGGCGCAGTGGTTGAGAATCTGCCTGCCAATGCAGGGGACACGGGTTTGAGCCCTGGTCTGGGAAGATCCCACATGCTGCAAAGCAACTAGGCCCGTGAGCCACAACTACGGAGCCTGTGCGTCTGGAGCCCGCGCTCCACAACAAGAGAGGCCGCGATAGTGAGAAGCCCGCGCACCGGATGAAGAGTGGCCCCCACTCGCCGCAACTAGAGAAAGCCCTCGCACAGAAACGAAGACTCAACACAGCCAAAAATAAATAAAAGCCATTTCTAAAAAAAAATTCACTAGAGAGGTTCAGTAGCATCTTTGAACTGGAAGAATAAAGAATCAGCAAACTTGAAGATACAGCAATTGAGATTATTCAGTCTAAAGAACAGAAAGAAAAAAAGAATGAAGAAAAATGAACAGAGCCTCAGATACCCATGGAACATCTTTGAACACACAATATACACTTAATGGGAATTCCAGAAGAGGAGCGAATTAGGCAGAAAAACATATTTGAAGAAATAATAGTCCAAAAATTCAAAAATTTGATGAAAAACGTTAATCTACACATCCAAAGTCCAAGTAGACATCATAGTAAAACTGTTAAAAGGCAGCGAAAATCTTGAACACAAGAGAGAAATTGATGTATCATACAAGGGAACCACAATAAAATTAACAGCTAATTTTTTATCAGAAACAATGGAGGCCAGAAGGAATGAGATGGCATATTCAAAGTGCTGAAAGAAAAAAATCCTGTCAGTTAAGAAGTCTTTGTCCAATAAAAGTATCCTTCAACAATGAAGGTGAAATAAAGACACTCTCAGACAAAGAATGAGAATTTGTTGCTAGCAGGCCTGCCTTATAAAAAATACTAAAGGAAGTCCTTCAGGGTAAAAGGAAATGACACCTGACAGTAAACTGAATCCACATGAATAAATAAAGAGCAAAAGGCAATTATATAGGTAAATACAAAGACACTACAAACATATTTTTCTCTTTTATTCTCTTAACTGAGTTAAAAAACAATTGTTGAGTTTATAACATAAAGAGGGAATAGAGTTATATTGGAGAAACGAAAGGACACCAGACAGTAGCTTGAATCCACAGAAGAAAATGAAAAGAACCAGAAATGATAAATATGTGGTTTAATATAAAAAATTCTATAAATACATTTTTTCTCCTTTCTTCTCTTAAATTTTTAAAAAGACATAAAGCAATAATTATAACACTATTATTGGATTTATAACACATATGGATGTAATATATATGACAATAATAGCACAAAGGGTAAGGAGGGAATTGAGCTATATTGGAGCAAAGTTTTGATAATTTATTAGAATTGAGTTAGTAGTAATCTGAAGTATATTGTGATAAATTACATATTATAATCTCTAGAACAAACTGAGACTAGTAACTCAAAAATATAATAAAGAAACCACAAAGGAATTAAAATGTACATTAGAAAAGTATTTATTTAACACAAAAGAAGACAGTAAAGGAAGAACAGAAGCACAAGAACAAAAGAAGACATGAAGCGTATAGAAAAAAATAAAATTGCAGAGAGAAATCCAACCATATCAATAATTACTCTAAATATAAATAACTTAAACATTCAGACTAAATGTGAATGACTTAAACATTATCAAACCAGATTAAAAAAACAAGATTCAATTATACACTCCCTACAAGAGACATTTTAGATGCATAGACACAAATAGGTTGAAAGCAAAAGAATGAAAAAATATACACCATGCAAACAGTAACCACAAGTGAGATAAAATGTCTATACCAATATTAGATAAAGTAGACTTTAAGACCAAGAAATATACTAAAGACAGAGATACTTTATAATGATAAAAGAGTCAATTCATCAAAATGATATAATTATGTGCACCTAACAACAGAGTCCCAAAATACATGAAACAACGCCTGACAGAACTGAAGGGAGAAATAGAGCATTCCACAGTAGTAGCTAGAAAGACAACCTACTGAACAGGAGAAAACATTTGCAAATGATATGATTGATAAGGGGTTAATATCCAAAATATATAAATAGCTCATATAACTCGACAACAAAAAGAAACAACCCAATTAAAAAATGGGCAGAAGATGTGAATAGACATTTTTCCAAAGAGGACATTCAGATGGCCAGCAGACACATGAAAAGATGCTCAACATCATTAATCATCAGAGAAATGGAAATTAATACCATAATGTGATATCACTTCACACCTGTCAGAATGGCTGTCATCAAAAAGAACACAAATAAGAAATGCTGGAGGGCATGTGGCAAAAAGGGAACCCTTGTACACTGTTGGTGGGAACGTAAATTGCTGCAGCCATTGTGGAAATCAGTATGGAGGTTTCTCAAAAAACTAAAAGTAGAACTACCACGTGACCCAGCAATTCCACTCCTGGGTATATATCTGAAAAAAATGAAAACACTAATTCAAAAAGATACATGCACCCCAATGTTCATAGCAGCATTATTTACAATTGCCAAGATATGGAAGCAACCTAAGTGTTCATCAATAGATGAATGGATAAAAAAGATGTTGCATGTATATATACTATGGAATACTACTCAGCCATAAAAAAGAATGAGATTTTGCCATTTGCAGCAACATGGATGGACTCGGAGGGTATTATGCTAAGTGAAATAAGTCAGACAGAGAAAGACAAATACTACATGATATCACTTATATGTGAAATCTAAAAAATAAAGCAAACTAGTGAATATAACAAAAAAAGAAACAGATTCACAGATATAGCAAACAAACTAGTGGTTACCAGTGGGGAGAGAGAAGGGTGGAGGGGTAAAATAGGGTTGGGGCTTAAGAGGTACAAACTATAATGTATAAAATAAGCTACAAGGATATGTTGTACAACACAGGGAATATAGCCAATATTTTATAATAATTATAAATGGAGTATAACCCTTAAAATTGAGAATCACTATGTTGTACACCATAACATATAATATTGTACATCAACTATACTTCAATAACAAAATTTTAAAATTAAAAAAAAATTAAGTGGCTAAATAAAAACCAAAAGAAAAATTAAAAAAAAAATACAAACCATAATGGAAAAGAATGTGAAAAAGAATATATATGTATATATACACACATATATATACATATATATATACATATAGAGAGAGAGAGAGAGAGAGAGAGAACTGAATCACTTTGCTGTACGCAAGAAACTACCACAACATTGTAAATTAACTATACTTCAATAAAAAATTTTAAAAAAAGAATAAGGATTGAAAAGATTATCAAAGTTATAAAATTAAAATCAGTTAAATATTAACTGTTTTTAAAAAATATTAATCATTACCCTGATTGGACAGGAGTATGAATTTACAGGAAGTTAGCTGAGGTCAAGACTGTAGAGCTTATCTGTCTAACTTCCTCTGAAAAGGACAGCTTGGGTTTTATAAAACCAAGATCACCTGCCCTGCCCATTTGAATGTGGAATTATTGTCTCATTTTAGGAATTGCTGTGTTCATTCACAAAACTATTTTAATCAGCTTTTCTTTACAGCCAAGAAACACCTGCATTTTGCAACACAGAATTATGCATCACTGTATTTTCCACTTCATACTCAGGTTTCCTCCCCATTTCTTCCAGAAAGATCCTTGAAAACCTCAGAAGGAATATTAAAATCCACAGTTTATCAATGCAGAGAGTGTGCTAACGTCCCTTGTATTGCTTCATCTTGGGAGACTACTTACATGTTTACTATTTTCCAAATCATTTAAACATGCATTTACTATGTGTAGAGATTCTTACACTCAATATAACCTTCAATTCCTATGACTGTTAAAATGTTACTCATATATTTTTAAGGAAAACACAATATTGATATCTAAAATAATCAAAAGCTTCCCATTTATTGAAAGCAAGTTTTTTCTTCCTTTTAATATCCTAAAATTTCCTGTGAAGATATACTGATATTTAAGAAATAAGCACATCCCTTATTAAAGAGCTGACTTTATTAGGGCTAGTGTTGTCATTACAATTTAAAAAAATTTTTGCTCAACATTATTTTGCTGTCATAGCTCATGAAAAATGTCTGAATTTGAAATACTTCTTAGTGTTTCTAACTGCTGATATGATAATATATATGAATTTATAAAGTTCTTTCCAAATCAAATTAGTAAAATTAAATATTTAAGAATAATAGTGGGGAAAATTCTAGATTCTATCCATAGACCAAGCATCTGATTAATTTTGAGCACTAGTCCTTGAAAGCCATTTTACTTGTACTGCCCCAGGTCCCTTTTGAATGACAATGACAGACAAAGACTTACTTCATCCAGTCGCCGTTCAGTTCCCAGAGCCAGGAGGTTATTGTATTCCCTTTCGAGAATCTGCCTTGCCTGTCGAGATCAGATTAGAGTTAACATCATTGAAGTCACCTTTTATTTGAAAAATCATAGCGATTATATTTACCTGAGAAAACATTCCAATACCCTGTTTTATTTACAGGGGTCTCATTTTTTTCATCCTCTGTATCTATAAGCCATTGTAAATTTACACTATAAACACAAGGAAGGGCAATTTTCCTTAGTCTGTGGACAGTAGAGACAGCCTCACATAAACGTCTGAGGTCAAAGGGTTTGACCTCACTTTGTTACTTTATTCCAATTGAATATTTTATGTAAACTTTGAAATATACAAAAATGAAATAAAAAGTAAAGTTAGACTGCCACATTTTTATCAAGTCTATGCAGGTAGTTCTGAAACCTGGCCAATCATCATCATTTGGGGAAACTTTAAATGATTAGGGTTCCTGTGCCCTATCTCTTGATATCTGACTTCTTAGGCTTGTGATGTAGATTGCACGTTTTATTTTAAGTTTTTAAGGAACTCCAGCAATTCAAATAATTATCCAGACTTGGGAAACAATGGCACACCCAGAGCTGAGTGTCTGTATAATTCAGACATGTAAATAGAAATGACTGCCCCTCAGAGAGGCAGAGACTAAAGGCCATCTGTCAGGGATATTGATTGGGGGAATCTGGCATTCAGGTGGGAGGTTGGACCACATAACTTCTAAATCCCTTTCAACTTAACTTTATGATTTTGTTTTGGCTAGAAATCCAGTAGCTTGAAATTAAAGTCCCAGTGACATATATCAAACGTTGAACTAACTCCCATTAGGAATCATGAATACACAGCCGACTTTTTTTTCCTAAAACTTTACTTTGTCCTTACATAAACCAGGACACAGTGCAACTACAGCACAAAGGGGCTTGCCTGGGTGTTCTGTGTTGGAATCTGTAGTAATAAAGCTAAGCTGCTGTAGTCAAAGTTCTCATCCAGGGCTATAAGTGAGCCATGCACACCACTTTCAAGAATATTATTTGCATATTCTCGAAGTCCAATTGCTTGTATCCAGCGAATAACTCGATCATTGCTCCACACCAACACATCTAGAAAAAGAGGTGCATCATTTTAGGCTGCAGTATTTTGCATAGTAAATAAAAACTGCTGGCTGAAATGAGCCACAGGCGTCTGGCCAAGTTAGCATTTATGCTAGCTTCTTTATCCACTCCCTAGTGCAGCTGGCTCCTTGTGTTACATGTATTTACCTTTCTAATAAGTAACCCTTTCTACTTTTAGCCCAGAAAAAAAATTGTGATTTTAAGAGTGTTTGTTATCACTGAAATGAGAGCATTTCCATCACATGGAACATAATGTCTCAAAGTGTTTCTTGTTTTCTTTCTGGAGCTCTAGGGGTCTGTCTGAAGTTCAATGCTTTTACCACCAGATGGGGACGTTTCTTATTTGTGTCCATATACAGCTCTTCAGTCAAGAGAGCAAGATGACAATCTAAAATGGTTCTTCATCAGAGTATTTTTAAACTACTACCTAACTATTGTGTATAGGCTAGAAGAAACTTTTTTTTTTTCCATCTGAAGCAATAAGTCAGAGAACAGAATAGTAAGAGAACAGGCACTCAATAGTTTGATACTTACCCTACTATTTTGTCAATCCATTATTTCTCAGTCACATACTAATCCAAAAATCAAGCACTCTCAAGTCATAAGTTGTTTTTCCTTTTAGGTTGAAACGCAATATTTTACTAAGGTACAAAACACTTTGAATTTTATTTTCTAAAACTAAAACCTTTAGAGAAAAATGTCATATATACCTTTTTAGACCAAAACATATCAAAGTATATTTTATCCTTTTTCCATTCCTTCTCATTATGAGTTGACATAATACTACATAATAGCCAGCAAAACAGTCAGAAGGGCCAGAATGTTCCATTGAAAAGAAAGAATTTTGAGGAACTTAAGGGGAAATAAGAAAAGAATTAAACCTTTTTTTCTAATCCTTAAGGGGAAATGAGAAAATAATTAAAACTTTTTTTCTAAAAAAAGAATCAAAACTTTTTTTCATTTCTAGAAAGGTAAATGAAACCCATAATTTACTAGTACAGTAAAAGTAAGTTTTCCTATTAATTTTTTATTTCTTTCAGAATGAAATTTATACCTTATCCGGAAAAAGTATAAAGAATACTTTGGGAACTATTCTTCAACTTCAACTGTTCATTTCCCCAATTTAACTTATCTGCAAAATCTTATTAGTATTTTCTTCTTTGTGTGTGTGTGGGGGGGGAGAGTATTTATATATTAAGTTTTTCAAAAGCATTACTAATTTGTCCTAATGCATTAATTTATAACCAATTCAGATTTTCTTGTGTATAACGTCAAAGCAATAAAGTGATACTTCAGCACCACAGAGGTCCCCTCATGCCCTTTCTCAGTTATTATCCTCACCTCAACAATAACCAATATTCTGACTATGCTCACGCCAGATTAATTTTGCCTGATTTTTTAGTTTTTTATAAATGCTGTCATACAATATGTATCTTCACTCAATATAGGGTTCACCCATGCTATGGCAAATAGCAGTAGCTTGTTTATTTAGTATTCCATTGTATGATTATGTCACAATTTATCCCTTCTACTGTTGATGGAAATTTGGGTGGATTCTACTGTGGTTATTAAGAATAGTGCTGCTTTGGGGCTTCCCTGGTGGCACAGTGGTTGGGGGTCCGCCTGCTAATGCAGGGGACGCGGGTTCGTGCCCCGGCCTGGGAGGATCCCACATGCCGCGAAGAAGCTGGGCCCGTGAGCCACAACTGCTGAGCCTGCGCATCCGGAGCCTGTGCTCCACAACAGGAGAGGCCACAACAGTGAGAGGCCCGCGCACTGTGATGAAGAGTGGCCCCCGCTTGCCACAACTAGAGAAAGCCCTCGCACAGAAATGAAGACCCAACACAGCCAAAAATAAATAAGTAAATAAATAAATAAGTAAATAAATAAATAAATAAAAAGCCAAGCATCCGAAGCCCTTAAAAAAAATAAAAATAAAAAAAATGGGACAATAGTTCAACAAAAATGTAGAGTTTTCTTTACACTAAATGGATTTGTAAATAGGAAGTATTCTTTTCTGGAGCTGGATTTGTATTTTGATAGCCTATGACATATTTTGTAGTTACCATATTTCTGTAAATATACGTCTACCAAAAATTCCATTGCCATATCTGTAGTTATTCATGAAATAATAAGTATAAAATAATCCATTTATTTACAGGGTAAAGGTAAATAAAACACTAATACCAAATTCTCTTCTTCAGAACAACATAGTTTTGTTTTTCTTTTCATTTTGTAAATCAGATCCCTTTCTATAAATCTGTTTCCAAGCAAATTTTATGCTCTGACTTTAAAGCTTTGTAAGGATCCTCTTGACCTAAACAATAAATGTCTAGAGATCCGTGTCGACTGTTTCCTAGCAACAAATTAAATGCTTATAGATTTTGATATTCACATGGTCTCTTCACTTCAGAAAGCTGTTCATTAAGGTCAAGGTTAATTAACACTTCAGATAATAACAGAGACCCCTAGTCACAGTCAAGAGTTATTCCTGTAAATGTCATCAGATCAGTTACAGGAAACGGGCTATTTATGATCTCACTCACAGCTACATCACACATGGAGTTGCCTGTGTATAATCATAGTGAATCCTGGCAGTTTTTCTCAGAGCTACACTCTAACTAGCAATTGCCAAATACTAATATAATATTTGATGTAGTGCCAGATCATCTGTCTATATAAGAAGCATTTCATGTGATGAGACCAAGCATAATAAAATCTAATTGGAAAAAATACTTCAAAAAAGAAAACCAGAAACAGGTATCCCACGGGTAAAATCTATTTGTGTGCTAAAACATCTCTGGTAGGTCAAGCACAGACTTCCTTTTGGTGTCTTTATTTGGCCAATTAGTTCCCAAATTTCAATTCAACTGAACAGCAGTGCTCTAAAATCAACTTGCAATTTCCTGGGTCCCCCAAATAAAGCGAAATCAAATAACCCAATTTTGATAATGGAAGAACACTTTCTTGCTCCTAGGTAATGAGTCAAATGAAGTGTTACAAGAAATCCATTGTGTGCCTGTCTACTCTCCAATGAACCACATATAGAAAAATACTTTTAATCAATCACCTTCACAGGCATTCAAACCCATTCCAAGCTAACTAATGTACTGTCCAAGAACTGCCAAAGATAAAAGTGATTTCTGACAATATTTATCACAAATGAAAATTACAGAAGTCTAAGATAGGTGATCTGAAAGAATAAAACAGTGCTAAACTTTAATATGGGAAGGAAGGGTAACATGTAATATATACTATTTTCTTGTCTAAGGTAAGCCCTAAAGGCAGTGAAGATGACAATAAACAGACTCGTGCCTAACTTTGAACAATTAATGTACAAACACTTATTGAATTTGATGAAATGCTTCCATGTATCAACTCCTGGGTAATGGTAAACAGAAATATAAGGAGTTTATTTTGCTTCTACTCAAAATTTTCTTCAAAAAATTTGAGCCTTTTTTCCATTAAAAAGTATAAATAGACATAAAAGGGCTTATGATTTTTGCCCATAAAAGTCCCGTAGATATTTATATCTTATACCTAATCATTAAATTTTCCTTCAACAACAACAATAATAAAAATAAAGTGGTCTCTAAGAAGTATAAAGTCTAACATGTTGTTCTTTTTAAACAATTATTTCCCCTGTATATTAAGGTACTGCTCAACATTTAAAAAGTTAATTACTAAATACAGTACTTTTCTAAAGTCTGTTATAGGAAGTGTCTTATTGGTTTGTACAAACAATAGTTGCAGCAGTTAGTAATGGTTCTAAAATCATTCCTAGCTAAAATTATTAATGGACTAGTCTCATTTATAGGGGAAAATTCCCTCTGTAACTTCTATATAAAAATCCCTGTATAATTTCAACAACTATATTACAAAAATAAAATATTTGGTCACTGAAATAGAATTCAAATGATGCAAACCGGGGATAAACTGCTATAAATAAATTATATACCATGTTTCTCTGAATCATAATGAGAATGTTCTATTAAAAGTCTGACAAAACTATCTATGTGGAGGCATGTTTACGATAAACAGAATATATAAGTAATAGGTTCAGAGGAATAAATCTCAATTCAGAAAATCAAGAATATTCCCCAAATGGGATATCTATCTTAAAAAGTGATGATATCCTTTTCTGAGTTTTAATCAGAAAAGTAATGAAAAAGAAATAATGATGACACTCTTCTAGCTGAATACTTACGTTACTTAATGACAATTGTAATGCATACAGCATTTTAGGTTCATAAAAGTGAAAGCTAAAAATCCCAGAAAAAAAAAGGCATTTGATATGAAAGAAAGACATATTACCTTTTATTTCATGCTGGCTTGCTTCTCGTCTTCTTTCTAGTTCTTTTCGGTCATAATTCAACCTTTTTAAGCACATGATTCCATATTGTAAACTTGTTCTGTTATTTTTTTTTAAAGGAGAAAACACATTTAGTTTACTCAGTAGATGATTAAGCATAGTCAACACTATGCACTACTTCTTCAGGCAACAGGTTAATAAATTCCATTTGTAATTAAATCCTCTAGAATTGGAGGGAATTAAAATTATAGTTATTCTAAGCACACAGTGTTTCTAAAGAGTAAAAACAAAAGTATTTTCGAAATAAAATAACCATAGTCTTAAAATTAATCTTGGATTATGTTGTTTATCCACATGTCTTTGTTTTCCATTAGGCTATTTCAACATTGTTTGAAGACAAATGAACATTTTACTCCTCTGAAAAGAGTCAATATTATGGAGACAAGAAGGAAATTATAAGAAAGGGATGATACTCTTCTTTTTAGCTGATGAGAAAAATAATGTAAAAACATGAATGAGGGCTTCCCTGGTGGCACAGTGGTTAAGAATGACACAGGTTTGAGTCCTGGTCCGGGAAGATCGCACATGCCACGGAACAACTAAGCCCATGCACCACAAGTACTGAGCCTGTGCTCTAGAGCCTATGAGCCACAACTACTGAGCCCATGTGCCACAACTACTGAAGCCCGCACACCTACAGCCCATGCTCTGCAACGAGAGAAGCCACCACAATAAGAAGCCCGCACACCACAACAAAGAGTAGCCCCCGCTCATCACAACTAGAGAAAGCCTGAGCACAGCAATGAAGACACAACGCAGCCAAAAATAATAAATAAATTTATAAATAAATAATAAAAAGATGAATGAGTTAAGTGATAACATACAGAACCAAATACCAAAATGAATAGCCACCAACTCTAAGTGATACAGAAATATGTGAAAGGAACAAGTCAGCAGATACTGAAACTCTATGTGGAAAGGATATTGTGGAAGAGCAGAAAACTGACTGATCCTTAAAGGATCAGGCAAAGGGAGGGTTAGTAAAGGATATGGAACACCATGAACATAGGATGGCTGATGAAATGTTAAATGTGTGGTGATAGATCCTTTGTCCACAGTGAAGATCTATGCCAGGAAGTTAGGAGGAATAAGATTTTATACGGAGAATGGGGTTACATTAAGGAAAGTTTGCGTTCAGAGTAAGTGTAGAACACATCAAGGTGATAAAAATTATTGGACAATTTTCACAGGAGGATAAAAATGACAATAAAAGGTTTTGGTTTAAGAGAGAATAATCTGGAAGTAACACAAGAGTTGGGGAAAATAGGTAATTCTAGGGGACAGGGAAATTAGTTGAAGAAGAAATGCTGTCAAAATAAAGGTCCCACTAAGGACAAAGAAAAGCATGAAAAGAAAATCTAGAAACCAGAGATGTTCAGAGAGAAGAAAGAAGACTTACTGATATTATATATAAAGGATGTGGAAGAGTATAATAGGTAAAAAGAATCTCTAGGCCTCAAGAACAAAGAGCACTGAATATTAGTGATTTCTTAAATGTTTAGAATTATAGACAAATTTAGACATACACATTGGCCAGGCTACTCTTAAGTGCTGGATTCATTTCTAAGCCCTGCATTTTAATAAGAACAATGCTGAGTTCAAATATTTAAGAATCAGAGGAAAATGGAAAGAAATCTGCATTAATTGCTGTTATGGGATAAACTGTGTTTCCCCAAATTCTTACAACGAAGCCCTAACGCCCAATACTTCAGAATGTGACTGTGATGGGAGACTGAGTCTTAAAAGAGGTAATTAAGTTAAAATCAGCATCAGGGTATGCCTTAATCCAGTATGGCTGGTGTCCTTATAAGAGGAAATTTGGACACACAGAGAAACCTGGGAAGTACACACACACAGGAAAGACGATGTGAGGACACAGTGAGAAGGCAGCTATCTGCAAGCCAAGGAGAAGAAACCAATAATGCTGACACCTTGATCTTTGTTTTCTAGATTCCAGAACTTTGAGAAAAAAAATTTCTGTTGTTTAAGCCACCTATCTATGTTATTTTGTCATGCTAGCCCAATCAAACTAATTCAGTGGAATACCAGATAATACTGATGTAAAAACCATCATAGACATTAGCCAGCTTGAGGTTAAACCACTGGGGCTTGCCTAACTTCTGCCTAGTTTTTGTATGTAACGTAAAATTGTTCTATAAAAAGGATATATGTTGTTACAACAATGTCTTGTCAGATGGAAAACTGGGCTGTAAAGACAATGGGATGCCATATGCAGTAAAGTATTACTTGCTTTAAGTCAGAGCTAAGCATAGCATAAAGATGAAGCTTGTGTATTTCCCAGAACAAACAAGAACCCTGTCATTTGAGTAATGTTTATTTTTTAAAAAAGAAAACTTGATCTCTGGATGAATCATTTCTACTATAATAATAAAGCAATTAAAAGTTGATCCAGTGAAGAATAGAAAACAGGCACAAGTGTGTCATCAAAAATTCTAATATTTAAAAGTCTATTGCAACCACACAAAATTTGGGGTCCTAAATGTTCAGTGACAGGGAACTCACTACCTCACAATGTGTGTACTATAGAGCAATTGAGAGTGATACAAAGTTGTATTTTCTGTTGAACATAAATCACTCACCCTATTATCTATACCTATTTGTACTAGAAAAGCACATGTTCAAGACAGCAAATATTACTCTATCACATAATATTAAAACATAAGAAAACTTATCTAAAGTCTTCCCTTATCCAAGCTAAATTTCTTTAATTCCTTCCTTTCCCCCAGATTTTTACCACTTTATCAAAAACAATTTAATGTCCATAAATTAATACAGTTTCTTATTGTTATCTCACCACATGATAGGACTTTTATTGTGCCTGCCAATAAACACAGTCTAAATATGCCCTGTCAAGCCATTAACCAGAACTGAGATTTTTGTGTCAACTATAAATCACATCTTTTTCACTTGAACTGCTTTTAAATCATGAATTCCCCATCCAGCATTTTAATGGTTTTTAAAAACGATGTTATATTTATCTCTACTAAATTTAATCCAACAGTGTAAACAACTGTGTTAAGATTCAAAACATTTTGATAAATTTGACTGAAGAATCTCAATTATTATCTCTTTATCCTAACTTTAGTCATTAACATATATGATTTTTATACCATTTTAATTTCCGTCACTAATTAAATGTTGGACAGGATGTGAACACAGTTTCCCAAATTGTCTAGATTTATATTTATTAATTTATTATAATAACTAACTGTATATAAAATAATCATAATACAACTGACAATTCTGCAGATAACCTACAAAGAGATCAGGCTACAACATAACATTTATGACATGGTATTATAACAACCATTTTTTTACTCCCTAGATGATAAGCAACTTGAAAAACTAATTTTCATTTGCCTTTCATTTATCTGTGCTCTTACCAATGTCTCATAACCCATTCAGTATTTTTTTTCCTGAAAATTAATGTACAAATAAGCAAAAGCACTGAAAGGTTTACACAAAAACAAAAATTTTCTTCAGAAGAGAATTCCTTCTCAAATTTTTTTCTAGTATATCCCTAAGTTATATAATTTATAACTCCATATATAGTTGAGACTGATGATTTTATTCTTAATAAATAATTTTCTAATATTAAAACATATATAGATACAAATCACAAACATGAAATTTCCTACAGATACAGGGGAAAAAAAGATCTATGCTGTATGAGAATTTTGTACTCTCCAGTTCCATAAACTTTGGGCATGTAATATGCACCCAGCTCTACATTAGATAGTCCCCGCAATTTGTTGCATAAAGATACTTTGCCAAGTAGATGTACACAGATGTTTCAAAGAGCACATATTCTATATTTCTTAAATATCTTTATGTTCTAGTAATATACACAGTTATTTATTTTTCACTTTAATTACTTTTTGGAAAAAACGTACCGATGGAAACTATCCACCATTTTTAAATGGACACGGAGATCTTTTTTTGTTAGGTGATCTAACATTCTTGCATCTACCAAGCATTCCATAAAATAACTTCTGTATTGAGGTAACCCCAGGCTGGGAAGCCATTCGT
The DNA here is from genome assembly GCF_005190385.1 of Monodon monoceros. NCBI lineage: Eukaryota > Metazoa > Chordata > Mammalia > Artiodactyla > Monodontidae > Monodon > Monodon monoceros. The sequence continues at coordinate 63,416,638 of NW_021703783.1, forward strand.
TTCCAATCCACTCGTGGTTCATATCTCCATATGCCAGGGTCTGTAGAAAAACCGGACACTAGAATTGTTTTATAGCAGTCAAGTTTCTTAGCCAATAAAATGAGACGGTAATTGGAGGGTATGGGCTATCATTATAATTGATATTTAATTCCTATGATATATTGAAACAAAGTAGAAATAATATTTAGCCCCTAAATATTTGATTTATTTTGGTACAAAGTGGAACTCTGGGTACATGTATCAAGGTCCTTGCCTAAAGAGAATGATAAGGTTCACTTTGTTTGCTCAAAAGGAATTACATTTTATACAAATATGCATTTTAATTCAAAAGCTAAAATGAATGATATAATACAAATGCTGAGCTTAAAGATCTTTTCTTTGTATTGATAGATTTATTTAATTCAACTTATTTTATTTTTATCTGTTAGCCAATACGCCACCATTTCCTTCTCTTCAATGCTACTATTACGATTGCCATGGTGTAATGGCAAATCTTGATGTCAAAATAGAAACCTCAGTAAATGAATAGAGAAAGGAGCCACAAGGCTAGAGAGATAGAATGCTGAAGCTTTATGTGGCCATTGTTGTTACCTAGTGAGGCATGCAGCCAGTATTCTATAAAAATTGATGCAATCAGTCTTTCGTAGATATCAATCAATACAGACTCTGTACTTAAAGAAGCAGAGCATGATCAAACTCTAAGACAATCTAATTCTTTAATATAACAATATGAACTGATCTTACCACTGTTCTTAAAAGCCAAAATGAAAACCAAAATCAACCATCATCTCTAAAGCAATTTTAAAAAAAACTATTAATCTCTATTAATTTGACAATGTCTTCTATTTAGTTCCTTATCAAACAACAAATTCACAATTATAACATGTATTTCTAATGAAAATCTAGGTGTTCCCTTTATTTTGTGTGTTCTTAAAAAATGAAATTCTCACTAAAATAAAAACCTAATGCAACCCTAATTTAGTCAATGTTTAAATGTAGGTCCTAGTAATAACTACAAAAATTTTTCTTACAGTCAAAGTTTGAATCACATTACCTATAACACACATTAATTCTTTTAGTAATAAACATGCAGAAATGTTGAAAAAAGAACAGCTTCCTTGCAAGCATATATGTTTGTTCAAAGTACAGATGCTTAGCTCATATGCCATCTCAATAAATGGGAGTGACTTCTGACGTGTAGTCGCAAGGCTAACACGTGTCCCTCCAACTCCATTTCTCACACACTTTCCATTATACTTTAAAGAATAGGTGATTCCAAATAAGTTTTTTGAAATCTCCCCTCCCCGCTTACAACCAACATAAATGATTCCTGATTAAATATATTCAGGGGTGATTTCCAAGAAATTTAAGTTATAGTTCATTCTTTTAAAGGAGAAATGAAATTTTCCTTTCAAAAGAGGCCAGGTATAAAATGATGATCATCTTCTTTGCAAAATATGGTGATTTTAAAAGACCTTATAGTATTCAACATAATAAAGTCAAATACGTGATTAGCCTAATCTTAAGCTAAGTGAAGACTTATAATATTATGACATACAATTTTCTTACTTTATATCCTCATAGCCTACTAAATGATATTGTTTTAAAGCACATGAATTTCCTACCTGGGCCCAGCTTCCTTCCTCAGATTCTTTCTGTGTTAGCAGCAGGAAATGATTAATAAAGCAGATAAAGATAAATTAATCTCAAATTAATACAGTAAATTTTTTCTAGTAGAAGAAAAATTGCTTTGTTATTAAAAATGTTAATTAAGACACAGACAAATAAGTACACAGATCCTTATTCAGATCCACAGTAATCAATAGAGCAGTTCAAGGGCAACTACAAAGGCACCTACACAGTTTCTAATTTATTCTAATTAAATGCACGCACATACAACATATGGAATTTTCATGATACATTTGATCTGGTCATTCCAAACCTTTTTTAATTCTTAAAAGTGTGGGATTTTACAAATGTAATAAGTTATGACAAAAATTTCTGATTATATACATACAAATATACAATACACAAATGTGTATACATACATATGATGGATAAATCTTATATAAAGTAAATTAATGGAGTGGACAAAGTAACTGCATCCTTCTAACAAAACTTTGTGGTAATCAAATGGGTTTCAGCAAGAATCAACAACAAACAAAGCTAAACAAGAAAAGACCAAGCACAACAAACTAAAAATGTAATTAGCACACAACATTGGCATTTTTATTCAACAGAAACTAGATAATCAATTTTTCAAACAGGAATAAAATTAAAAGGACATTAAATTAAAAATAAGTTGCTCATAATAAAATGCATGGCATGCCCAACTTTGTTACTTTAAATGAGAAATGATTATATGTAATATATTTTTAAAAGCTGACAATTACAATGAGTCACGATGAATTTTTTAAGTCTGCTTTTAATACTAAATGAACACTTTGCATGCAGGTGGGAGGAGGAAGCTCTGTATTTGAGATGGTAAAGTACAAGAAACTAAATAATTATATTTAAAATGAGTATTCAATCTACACATTCTATTACAAATTTAATTGGGTTTGGTAACATGCATTACCTGTGAATATGTTCAATTTTAAGTGATATTTGTTATCAAAACTTTCCAATGTTGCAAAATGTATAAATAAGTGTCATTAAATTCTTGATTATTGTTTGCATGTTACAAACTCTTATATTAACCACATTATGCCAATCTAGTATGGCTTCATTTAAAAATGTCTAGGGTCAGTGAAATAAAACCACAATGAAAAATGTTAGTTATCATTGCATATTACTATGTAAACATACCCCATTACTCTGATCTACACAAACAAAATAGCTTTTACATCCAAATAGCAGCAAAATAACTTTCTTCATGTTCAACAAAGCTGTAAAGACTAACCGTTTTTGCTGGAGCTGCAAGATTTTCCATTTCTTCATGGGTCACCCAAACGTTGCCTGAAGGCTAGTGAGGAGGCCCAGAGGGAAGCAGTGGGATCCATGGGAGGGAAGCAGTGGTAAAGAAGAAACGCAGCACCACTGTAAGTTAATGGTACCACAGTGACACGACCATGCTCTTGCTTCTATAGCATGCACAAGAGACAGCAGTGCTAGTTTCTCATAGCTGTCTTTTTCTTCTACTTCAAAAGATTAAATAGAAAGAGGCATGCTGTGAAGCTCACACGTGATAGACTTAAAATGATACTTCTGTAATTATTAATCAGGAAAAAGGCTTAATCAAAATTTGCATTTCAGTGGTATGCGGCTATTGGATCCACTTTTTGTAATCATGGAGAACTGAATAAATTTGATCTGTAGAAGAATATTTTTATTTTTTTCTTCAGTAAACAAAGGCACATGTATTTTGTTGTGTTATTACCTATATTTTGTTCACAAAGTTTTAATTCTTCAAAGTCCTTGGACAGAGAAAACTGGTTGTAAATACAAAGCTGAAAGCGCTATCATAAACTGTTTGGAAACCAGTATCAGCTTTTCCCAAATGACCGCTTCCTTTTACAGTTCAGTAAATATGTTGTTTTCCTATATTCTTATAGAGAAAAAAGAAGAGAAATGCTATTTTGGAGTTAATAATAGGTATTTTTCCACTAAATATTGTCAGAAGTCACAAAACCTAGGTTTCCTAATTTTTTAGCAGTATCCTTCACTATTTTAGATGTAAAAGGAAATTTTCCCTCTAGCAGGCACTACTCTATTATGAAGTCTCATTTGCCTTCTAAATAAAACAACCCATGATGTTTGTTTTATACACTGAAGTATTAATACATACAATTTCTAGACCAAAGTCCACTTAGTAACATACGGATCACTGGGAACCACCTCCCATTAAATTCCACCATTTTACTGGGAAATATTTATGAACATTTCAGTGTTGTCCAAGCACATCAATTCTATAGTTACAGTGGAATTTAATCTTATGTATTGCTTGTTACTTGTTTTGGAAGGGGTCTAGTTTCAAAGAATTGGAAGTAGCAAAGTTGATACCCCGACATAAGTCATCACCATAATTCTCTTTTGCCTTTTCTACCAACACATAGTACCATGTTGACTTATTTTCTATTATAAATAATGTAATTGAATATAATTTTTAAAATAACTACATATAAACTAAATTGATGAATATAATTTGACATAAGATAAATCTCATGTATAAGAGAGTTACTCATATATATAGTTGTGTAACAGAACAGAGTTGACTAGTAAATATTTATAATTATAATAAATCATATGGGCATAAAATCTCAAAGGATAAGCATCATATATATGTAAAGAATTCTCATTCTCCTACCATTTTGGAATTTTGAGCATATATGAATTTTTTCCTAAAAGATAAAACCGTGCACATCTGTAAAATATACTGAGAATACAGCAGCCATCCATGTCATTAAATGCCCCTCCCTTCTATCCCTAGGTTCCAGGAATGGTGCTCATTATAAAGAGAAAGTTGTGTATGAATATATGAATCATTAAATCATTTGGCAGAAATTGCTTTTACTGAATTTTTGAGCCGTGTACTATGCTAAAAATAATTTTACAATCATCTGTCACATTCCCTTTACACCCAGTGACAACAGTGTTTTGCCTGAGTGGCTATACTGTTTAACGTGAGCTTCAGTGATGGTTACCTGAGAGGAAATTCATTTAAGCCAGATTGTTTTACAATGATTTCTAAGGATTCGACCTTGATTGTGAATCCAAACAATGAAGATCTCCCTTCTTCTATAAGAAACTTGACCGGTATTATTTCATACTAGAATACATACATGTATAATCTCTTTCACAGGTTAAAGTCTATATTTGCCAGTCTATCACCATATTCTGGGGTGAGTAGGACTCTGCAAGCTATGGCTTTATCTGTATCTTTACATGCAAAATGAGTATATACCCAGGGCAATTTTCTAAAATACGGTTGTGAAACTTTCTGAAGTTGTAAGTTAGCTGTTCACTTATGCTCTGCAGTTTTACTTCTGAGAAGCACTGCCTGCTCTGGAGTCTTGTAAAGTAATCCATAAAATGACTTCTAAACAGCCCAGTCAGTTAGGCATTAGTTGAGGTTTTAACAAGTTTATTTTATAAGCAAACCCATGTGTAGTAAGTCAATTATTCAGATTTATTTCTTTTTACTACCAGTTTAAAGGGTAGAACTTTCAACAGCGTAAGTCATAAAAGGGTGCGTTAGAGCATGAGTGTTTCAGCAAAGAGCACATCTTAGAGAATAGCTAGAGTGGGACGCTTTGAGCAACCAAAGGACTCTGGTGCCTTGGGTCCAAGGATAAAGACAATGCAAAGATTAGCTTGGAAAAGCATAAAGGACAAGTATCATATAATTTGGTTGTGGTTTTCTGAGAGCCGCTGAAAATCATTTACATCAGTCCACGCTGCAACCCCCAGTATCTGAGCTGGAGAATGCAAACCAGTAGACTTTTTTCTTCTTCTTTTTTTTTTTTTTGTGGCGAATACCGTTTGAGTCTAGCAAATGATTTCTAAAATTTTAACTATCTGGAAATTTACCAAATTATAATCAAGAGGCTTGAGTTCTAGCAGTGCCACTTCTCAGTAACTACCCAGGACATTTCCTAAACCTCTCTAAATTTTAGAATCTACATCCATTAAGTAGACTAAAACTACATACTCATACTAGAAAAAATACAAATAATTTAAAATTATGATGTAATATATTCTGATACAGGGCTGGGACTAGGATGAGGTAGGTGAGGTGTCAAGGGGGCTACATTTAAAGAAGCATTCACTTTCAGGATCATGCAAGTGCAAGGTCGGTAGTGACAGTGAGTGCCTCATTCAATTTTATTTGAGGTGCCTTGCTGGCCTCACCTTAGTCCAGATGGAGTAGAGTATTCAGATAGTATTATCAAATGAGATCTAGCAGGAAAATTCCTAAAGGATGTTGAGAATTAAAGCACTTAACTAATTAAATCATTTAGGACAGAATTATGATATAAAATTTAATATTAAAATGAGTTTAAGGAAAAAATGAGTTTAAGGGATAACTCATGAAAATTAATTGGAGGAAAATAATTCTCTTGCTGTCAGAAATACAAAATAAGTAAAGCAGCCAGACCTCAGAATAATCCTAAACTTTATCTAGCTAGAAGTAACTTCTGTTACTACATAAGTCATTTTGAAGAATTTTTTGTTTTATAAGTGAATTACAAAGTAAATTAATTTGAAATTTACTTTTCACTTTCAAAATGGCCTAGATCCACATTTTTCCCTTATCTGAATTGATATTTCTCACCATAAGAAGAGAAGTATTTCTCATTATAATAAGACTAGTTTTACACAATTATATTTCACCTTTTTTACATTAAAGGTTGAGGCTTAGGAGGTTAGTAATAATGAAAAGTGGAACCAAAGTAGACTGGAAGAATGTTGCAAAGAAGAAGGAAAACTGGTAGAGTTCAAGAAGCAGGAGAGTACACTTGTTAGGAGCATAGACTATGGGGCAAAACAACCTGGGGTGTGACCTTAGACAAGTCATTTAACCTCTCTGTTCATCAGTTTTTCCCATTCGTAAAATAGATGTCAAAAAAGTGCCTATCTCATAGCATTGTCCTGAGGCTCAAATGAGTTATTGCATGTAGAACACTTAGAACAGGGACTGACACTTAGTAAGTACTCCACTGATGTTGGCTGTTACTACAATTTCACTAGAATTTTCATTAAACAATCTCTACCCAAGTAAATCTTTAGTTTAATAAATGCTATTTTCCCCGTACATTGTGCTGAAGCCTATCTTATGCCTTACATGTCTGCTCAAATTTGCTGAATTCTATGTTTACTAAAGATCATTTATATTTGGTCCCAAACCTGTCTACTTCCACTGCACTTTTTAAAAAATTACTCAATTTAAATAAATATTACATAGAGCCAAAATTAAATAAACTTGGCTCATGTATGAACACTAAGTTGAATTATTTGGAAAGACCAGATAAAGGTAAATCTTAAAACACATTGTCAGTGAGATACAGCTTCAGCAAAGTCTGGGGAAGAATTTGTAAATTTCCAGGAGGATTCTGTACTCACATAGCTTTTCAAGTATCTTCAAGTTATCACTTTAAAAAGAAACTCAAATTTTAAAAATTGAAGATGTTTAATGGATGAAGTTATCAAATAAACATAATGTGAAACTCCAGGCATTGGAATTATACTCAAAGAAAAGTCCTAGGGTTTCATCTAAATTTGCAAATGCCTGAACATTTACATATTTTTACTTAAGATAAAATATTTAAAGTATTTATCTATTTTTATGACACACCTCTTTAACCAAATATTTCAATTACCTGATAGATATCTCCATCTCTATTCTATTTTGTAAGAGGCCTTCTACACTAACTGTAGCTTAGGAAGAGGAAACAGAAAGCTGGAAGATTAGGGCTGGCCCAAAGAAATAATAAATGTAAATAATATAATAATAATAAATGTAAACATTAGAATTTTCTAATGTTAGCCCATTTCGTCTAGACAGAAAAGGAGGGAGAGTTCTGTTCAGTTTAAAAAGAAAAAATCTAAGTATCTTGTTTTTTCCTCTTAGAACTTGAGTGAATGAACAAGATACATCTTTCTTAGAAACCAAACCCAAACCTAAACACACGGAAAATCTTGTAGGATCAGAACTATGTGCCGTGTTCTAGAAGACATGAAAACATTTCTTAAAAAAAACAAAAAATAAAAAAACCAAACCAACTCCTTTTGAATTTTCAAAGTGTGAATCCTAGTATATAATTTTAGGTGATGACTTTAAAATGTTTTCAGCTTCACCTTATGCAGTGGATTAATTCCTAGAAATTCACATGTAGTTTTTTTGCAAAGCAAATCGTATTTGAACTATATTAGAAACAAGTAAATACTTCCATGTAGATGAAATAAAAGAAATAAAAAGCACTCAGTAGATTATTTTTAAAGCAAATAGAGACAACTTATCTCCTATGAAACTTGCATCAATATTTAGCAAAGGGCATATGTCTTCTGTGAATAAAGAGCTTTTACACATTAGTAAAAAAATGAATATTCCTATAATCTTATAGAAAAATGAAAAAGGTTATGAATAGGTAATTTATTTAAATGCTAAAATAAATAAGCATATGAAAAAATTTAACTTTACTAGTAATTTTTAAAATGTAAATTTAAGCAATGTAATCATTAACATTGACAAAGGAAAAAAAGGACTATACAATACAATTTGACAATTAAGGTTCAAAAGTAATAAGAATATAAATGCCCTGTATACAAATATTGCTATGGAAATTACTACAGTTCAGTTAATGCAATAATATAACTACTTGCTTATACACTATGGTATTAGAAATACAAAGAAAATTGTTAAGTAAGCAAAATGTCCAATATTAGGGACTTGGTTAAATAAATTACAGCATTTCCATTAAGGAGCTATGCTGCAATTAAAAATATTACAATTGCATACTTAATAAAGTGGGGGAAATATTCATGCTATATTACTAAGTTTTAAAAGTACAAAATAAAATATTATGTGAAAATAGTTCAATTTTATAAAATGAGAAAGAAAATAGAATGAAAAGGTCTCTATCAAAAAGTTAATAGTGAAAGTATTAATAATTTTAATAATTAATTAACAATATATTACCTGTCTTTCAAATGTTAATTCCTCTTTGAAGCCTTATTCAACCAGAAGTGATTTCTCCTTCCTTTGAATTCCACGGCACTCTGCTTCTATCTCACATTAAGGAATTAAACTATGTCATCTTCTACTAAACCTGCTGGTGAACATATCTTCCTTTTCTTACTTTGATTGCCCTCTCTGTAATCAGGGCATACATATATCATATCCTCTATAATAGTGAGTAGAGTGACTTGTACAATCATCATTTTAAGATGCATATTTACTGACTATTTACAATTTGCCAGGCACTGAGTTAAGGCCTGGGGACTATGGAAAACCTGATAATATACTTGCTTGGCCTAGTGTGGGATGAATCAAGAAGAGAAAATTATAAAATAGCTTTTATAAGTATACGGAGTAGTAACTCAGGAAGGGAAGAAAACCCAGACTTTGGGGCTTAGTGAAAACTCTTTAGAGGAAGAACATTCAGGAATCATTAGATGAAGGATGAGTCGGAGAAGAATGGTGATCTTGGTCAAATGGTGATTGGTCAAATGGTGATTTGACCTTGTATTTCTAGCATTGGAATCTAGTGCACTGGGAAGGAATACAAGAATATATGTAATAAAAATGGGGGGCTTCCCTGATGGCGCAGTGGTTGAGAGTCCGCCTGCTGATGCAGGGGACACGGGTTCGTGCCCCGGTCTGGGAAGATCCCACATGCCGCGGAGCGGCTGGGCCCGTGAGCCATGGCCGCTGAGCCTGGGTGTCCGGAGCCTGTGCTCCGCAACGGGAGAGGCCACAACAATGAGAGGCCCGCGTACCGCAAAAAAAAAAAAAAAAAAATGAAGCAAATTTCTCTAATTTATGGTCTGTGTTTAAGGCCATGTGTAAAAATTTATACTCAAGTTAGCTTTGTGCCTGAAAACTGAAATAAAGTAATATCACTTTTCTATCTTTTGTCCACTATTCAAACCTACCTCATTCTTCCATATTTTACTATTTTGCATAAGACAAGGGACCAGAAAAATCCATTTAACAACAGAAATCATATCCTTTATCAGCAAAAGATATAATTTGGTAAAGGACTAAAGAAAGAATGAATATTATTTGGGAGTTTTTCCTCTGTGTTTGAATTTGTCATCTGGCATGCCTTTTTTAGATATTTTGTTCTTTCCTAATATTAAGATAGGGATGAAATTATGAGAGAAATAGGGATTTATAAATAAAAGGCAAACAGGTTTTGAAGGAAGATAATCCACTTGGTATTTATAAAACATTAAATACTAAGGTACTTTCATAATTATGAAAACTGCTTAAGAAGTAGTGAGTCTAGCATTACATCTTCAAAAAGTACTAATGCCCTATTGCTCATCTCCTGAGATGCTGGATTACATTAAAAATAAAAATTCTGAAAAAGAGTAAACTCTTGGTCTTGTTGCTTGGGAGAAAAATCTAAACTTTAGTCTAGAGGCTAGCTCAAAAGTCTATCTTGGTTGCAGGCTTCAAGTCTGATAGGAATCACAGCTCCTCAGTTGAAAACCTATTAAAAGTAGCAGCAAGGTTAATGGAGAGCAAGCTAAATCTCCTCAGAATAATTCATGCTGACACTGAAATGTGTGCTGCCACAATTTTGCTCTGTGGACTTGGAGATGCTGCTATTCACCCAGCACTGGGAGAGGGAAGGAGCACAAATGGACTCACAGTTCTGGATGTTGGAGGAGCTGAAGGACTGGTTAGGGAAACCATCTCCTGGATTGCTAATCGGAGCTTTAAGCGATGCAGAGGATTGCTGATTCCAATTTCTCTCTGGATCTCAGTGTCTGATAAAGCAGACATAATGGCACCGCTCTTCACATTGGCTCGGCAGGCTGCCACATACCAAGCAGGCATTCCCAACCAGAGCTGTTGGATAGGGAAAAATACATACCCAGGTTATAATAATAGTTAACCATTAACAATGTCTATGCGCTAGACATTATTTTAAGTATCTTACTTGTATGAACTCATTTATTACCACACCCCATGAAAGAGATGCTATTATTTTTTCCCGAGAAGAGACAGATGCACAAAGACATTAAATAATTTATTCAAAAAAACCAGTTAGGCAGTAATGGAAACAAAGATTGGAAATGTAGACTTCAGGGTCTGCAATTTAACAACTAATTTATATTATTAGGGATACATATAATGGCTGCACCTCACCAAATCTCCTCTTGAGTTTAAGGACAAGAACAGCTACAAGCTGCGTTTGGTAGAGGCTCAATTAACATTTGTTTAATAAACGACTTCAGTTTATAACTCTCCTTTGGAATTCTGAGTGCCTTTGATCAAAGGCTTTAATGTGGCTAATCCACATTTCCAATCTATCTACCTATAGGTGTATGAACTCAATTAGATGCTAAATATGAAAATACTTTCTGGAGAATGAAATGCTGGGCTAATGGAAGAGGCTAACATTATAAACATCTGGAAAACATTAGCTAAAGAGAGTTACAAAATGAATATTGCTTTGGAAATTAGGGATTGTGATTCTTCAGGTTTGCTGTGAGGCTCTGGAAAGACAATTGAATCGGTAGTGCAATGAGCACAGCATAACGCCTGGCATATTATCTGCAGCACAGGGTGAACGCACTGTGTTGTAGCATCTGAATTACATACACTTAAATAAGGAATATTCTTTCCAATCCTCTCCACCCCTCCTCCATCATTAGCTATGAGTAAGAAACAGGCACATGCAAATGAGCAGTTTCAATCTTGGTTTTAAACAGCCAAAATACTGATTTTTTTGTTGTTGTTGTTGATTTTATTTGTTGATATGAACAGATTGAGTAAAAGGAGAGAGCATGAGAGTGAGAAAAAGTGAGAGAGTAAGAGAAGAAAACCTATAAATCAGCAGTATACAATGCCAAGAGCTCTGGATCAAGAATCAGAAGGCTTGGGCTCTAATTCCTTCCTTGTCATTGGCAAGTCAAGTAAGTCCTCTAAACCTCAGCCTTATTTTCCCCATTTGTAAAATGGAAGGGATTCGGCTTTATTATTTCTAAGGCTTGGTGTTACGCAGCTTCTAAGATGGCTCCCAATGATCTCACTTCCTGACATTCCTGCCCTTGTATCGTCCTCTTCCTCTGAGTTTGGGCTGGACCTGGTGACTTACTGTAATGAAAAGACTATGATAAAAGTGATGGGATCTGACTTTCCAGATTAGGTTATGAAAAGACTGTGGCTTCATTCCTGCCAGTCCTCCCCCCCTCTGTCTTCTCCGAGCTCTCACTCTGGGGAAAGCCAGCTGCAGGGCTGTGAGTTGTCCTTTGAGATGCCCACATGGAAAGGAACAGATGTCTCTGGCCAACAGCTAGCAAGGAACTGAGTCAGCTTGGAATTGGATTTCCCCAAGTCAAGCCTTGAGATGACTGCTGTCCTGGCTGACACCTTGCTTGCAGCCTTGTGAGAGACTTTGAACAGAGGCAGTATCTAAACCATGTCCAGATTCCTGACCTACAGAAGCCAGGAGGAAAATAAATGCTAAGTGTTGGGATAATTTGTTACATGATAATAGGTAACACTGATTTTTTTTAATTAAAAAATTCTGCCATATTAAAGGGTTGCTTGCCTCTGTAGAGGAAACACAAAAAGTCAAATCTTTCAGTCAATGTGGCCTGACTGAGATAAGAGAAGGAGAGAGGGGATATAGGTACAGTGCATGACTGAATATAGTATCTCCTACAGGTTAGGCAAAGGAATTGACCTTGCCTTGACAGACATGATTAGCTATGACAGAAGATGGGACTTGACTTCATAGTTTGTAAACTCAAGTTGTTCAAAATAACTAAACATCTAAATATACCTTCACTGGACCCTAAAGATTGTCACCTCTTTTCATCTCCTCTATGCTAAGATATTTGGATTTCCACACTGGTTAACATTACCCAAATGCTTGCCAATACATGGTTACCAAGGTCATCCCTGATTAGACTTTTACAAAGTTTTTGGTGTCAATAAAAGGTGTGTGAAGCATCAGACTTATTTGTTCACATCACTCTTAGCGGGCTGTGCACTGAAGGAGATACTAAAGGAGGTGAAAGTTAAGAGCTCTCATTCATTGGATCACCCACCTCATTCATCTTGTTTATTCCATTGTATAATTTCACTTATTATGCAACACTGGTTTCCTTGTTGTTCCCTGGAAACAGCCCAGGCCTTTTTCTGCCTCAGGACCTTTGCATCTGCTGCTCCCTCTATTTGAATGCTTGTCCCCTCTATCTTCACATGACTTACTCCCTCACATACTTTAAATCTTTACTCAAATGTCTCCTTCCCTCTGAATGTCTCTTCCCCTCCTTCCCAGAACGGCAAACAGACATTCTTTATCCCCATTCCTTGCCTTATTTTTTTTCCATGGCACTTAGCTTCTAACATACAGTGTCATTTACTCCTCAATCTGTCATCGCATGAAAGAAAATAAGCTCAAGGAGGACCAATGTTTCATATACACACTCTGTTCAGAGGTGCATTTGAAGCATCTAGAACAAAGTCAGGCGCCAAAGAGGTGCTCTGTAAATAGTTGTGAAGTCACTGTATAAAGTCATTTTATAAAGTCACTTTACGGAGCACATTATGAGCAATTTCTGCATGCTCAGGATAGTTCTAATTAGCACAAACTTCACTGCTTGTCATTTCCTAGCCCCTTAATGTCAGTAAATCTTTTTTTTTTTTTTTTTTTATATATAAAGGATTTGTTCATCACTTGCCAAAACAGCAGTTAACGCTCTGTCAAACTGCAGCTCATTTTACTGGAGTGAAACTGAACAAAGAATTGCTCTCAGTTTTGAGGTGGGCTTTCTTAAGCATTTTGTCTTATAATTGACTTTTAAAATATAGTAAGTTGAAAGAAATATTTAGAAGAAGAAGCTCTGATCACTAATAAGCTAAAAATTCCCTGACTGATATAAAAGAATAAAATAAAGCAAGACACAGCCTTCTTTCACTTAGCCCAAGAAAAAAATGCAGCATGTTTTTATATTTATCTGTATATTATTATTTTTTAAACTCAAGTGAGTTTTGATTGTTCCTTATTGATTAATTCATTAGCTCTGGATGTGATATGATAATGAAGGTGGACAATTTTATAATCCTGAACCTTTTAAAACAATGGGTTTTAATTGCCTCTGCCAAGCAAGAAAAGTTCATACAGTCAGTCCCTTGGTACCCTCAGGAAATTGGCTCCAGGACACCCCATACCAAAATCCGCAGATGCTCAAGTCCCTTACTGTTGGGCCTTGGTATACACAGGCTCATCATCCTCGGATTCTGTCTCGGATTGACGTGTTTGGTTGAATCCACGATGGGGAACCCATGGATAGGGAGGGCTGACTGTATTCTTCTTTGCCTTGACATCAGCATATCCTAGCAGCTACCAACAGCCCACACTAGAGAACTGAATGGAAGGGGCAGTGAAAACTATTGATAAGTGGTATGAAGGGGCCCTTCGTGGTCAAATATGTATTTCGTTCACTGTCCTGGTCTGCTCCTGCTGCCTCCAAGCTGATCAAGTATTAACTCACTTTTCCAGACCCTTGTGTTATGCAGGAAATGCTGAATGCAGTTTTTGTTTCATTAAAACATTGTCTAGACACAGAAGGGAATAAGGGAATGCATCTTCTTCTGCATAACTCCAAATGTCTAAATCTAGCTGGCCCCTAGTCTTAAAGAACTAGGTTCAGGAATTATACTACAAGCAAAGGAATGGCAGCAATATCTTGGATAAGACAGAAGTGTTAAATATATGGAGATGCCTCTTCTCTGTTAACCTGCTGATGAGAAAGGGCTCTGGACTGATGTACTGGGACAGGTGTTTTCTTGCAACAACAGAAGTATCACTCAAAAACCGTTTCTTGATTTACTCTAGATATGAAGAAGATAGAATTTACCAAAACTTTCTTTTATCTCACAGCCTGCTTCCTTCTGCCACAATCGCAAGAAAACATCAGAGTAAAATCACAAGAATGCCCACGGGTCCCTAGATAAAGCAAATATTCTCTTTATAAGTTATTCAAGACTATTGGAAAACTAGGATGTCAGGAACCGGTCTTTACTTGTCTCTAAAAATACTATCAAGTTAGCAGTGATTGGATTAAGAGCCTTCTGGTTTAACTCTCTTACCTCTAACCACGCGACTACAGTGGGCCCATCCCACTGCGCAAAAGGTAATCCCTTTCTCCGAGCTTCTTCTAGAAGTTCATGCCTGAAGTATACAGCAAAGATTATCAGTCAGGTAATATGGGAAAAGACGGCAGTGATTATTTTTAATGACAATATTTTTTAAAAACCCAATAATCCTTTATAAGCTTTTTATGAGTTAATACAGAAATAACAGAAATCCTTCTTCCTTTGAATAATACATGCAAATCATCCATTGATTTTATTAGAAATGAAACACTGACATCTAAAAATAATTTTCCCCAACACCTATTCACTAAAATTCAAACATGAAATGTTAATGGACTAAGAAGCTGAATTTTATTATCAGCAAATATCATATTCCCTAAACAGGAAACTGGCCCACATATGCGTGTTCTGGCATGCACCACAGGATCTAAATGAGGCTTCTTCCATCTGTCTTGCCTGTTTCCCTTATTATTTCAGTAGTAGATAAATGCCTGTTTATAGAGGCAGAAGATCAAGTTGGTCATTTTAGCCCCATTCAAGTGATATGCTTGATTTTAGTATGCTCTCTGGGTCCAGGTGGCTATCTTAGGAGTTAGCTTTTTGTATAGACTACAAAATTACTTCTCATTTGAAGAGAACTCCGAGGTAAACTGACTTCCATCACTACAAAGCAATGTAAGGTGTAAAATTCAATAGTACACATTTCTATTTATAATCACTACTGGTTTTAATGAAAGCAAAACATCTCAATGACAACAAATGGTTGTTTCTGATAACAAAAAGTTGTAAAGAACCTTGACAAATGCATCTTTAATCACTATTTCTACTACTGACCCTTGACATCCATCTACAAAACCAATTTCAGATCGCTCGTGATTGAAATAGCAAGTTTCTGTTTTCTTTGAAACTCAAATTGATATATACCTGGCCAGGACTAGATTGGAAAATATATTCTCTATTCCTTAGATGCATTGATCCTACACACACATTTTTACACATATTGCTTTATGTTGACTGTGTGTCTTTCATGCTTAGGAACTCTAAAATGAAGCATTTAATTATTTCCTAGTACCAACTGATTAATTGTTTATTGTGGTGGACTATAATATGTTAAAATATATGATAAAAATGTCTTTTAACACAAAAGCTTTCCATGTCTGTGATGGATGCTACCAAAAAAATGCAGTGTGACAAATAAAACAGGGAGGCAAAACAAAAATTAAAGTTATAGTAGATGAAGAGACTCATAAATCAACTGCTCTTTCATTTCATGGGATAGCAAAGAAGCATGTGTAAGCTATTCAGCACCTGGGAAAGGGAACAGCAACACTGGTGCCATGAATCCAAGGTGAAACTAGAGGGACTCCCTCACCTGGCTTGCTCTACCCTCACCCATTCCCTCAGGCTTCCCAGTGACATTCCTTCATTGAATACCAGATTTGAATAGCATAGTCTCACTGTGACAGACAGAAATGGGTTGAAGGGTTAAACAACCAACCATCAGGTACTTATTGAGCACCTATTGTGAGCTGAGACCTGTGGAAATACAGACATGCACCCAGTTTTCCAGGAGATCCCTGGTTACGTAGAAAAAGCAAACACATGAAATTGTTTAAAAACATAGTACAATGCACAATTAGATGCCAAAACTCAGTGAGGCATATTCTGAGGGTGAGGGTTTTGGAGAAGGGGTTAGTAACAATGGAAATGATCAGTGAAGGCTTTACAGCAACTGAACTGACTTCGAAGGGCTGGTTGGGAAGGAGTTACAGATGATGTTCCAATCTGGATGAGCAGTAAGGGTGGATGGGCAGAGGCAGGACTGAACACAGAATACGTGCAAGAAAATTTAGAGTAGGCTTCCACAGAGCCAAGAGCATTATTGAGAGTTGTAATATTATATCCATTAGGGAAAAAAATACTTCCAGTTATGTGACAGGTGAGTGGCATTAAAGGGGAAGAAACAAGTATACATTTACAACTGGCTTTTGCTACATTTAGCAAAAAAGCAAGTCAATATGCACTCAACACCTAGGAAGCACATAACATTTTCACAAGTGAATTACATGAACTGTACATACGCCATTTTTGAAAACTAGAACATTTTAATTCTGACTAGTTCCTTAATAAAAAAATGCACCACATGAGCTGGAGTGATCCTATTAAAAGTTAAATTGGATAATGTAACTTCTCTGCTCATAACTTTCCAGTTACTACCTGTCTCACTGAGAATAAAAGCTCATGCAGCTGATAGGATCCACCCTACCCTCTTCATCTTTCTGACTCAATTCCCATCTCACTCCGCAACACTAGTTTCCTTGTTGCTCCCTGGAAACAGCCCAGGCCTTTTTCTGCCTCAGGACCTTTGCATCTGCTGCTCCCTCTATTTGAATGCTTGTCCCCTCTATCTTCACATGCCTTACTCCCTCACATACTTTAAATCTTTACTCAAATGTCTCCTTCCCTCTGAATATCTCTTCTCCTCCTTCCCAGAACGGCAAACAGACATTCTTTATCCCCATTCCTTGCCTTATTTTTTTCTCATGGCACTTAGCTTCTAACATACAGTGTCATTTACTCCTCAATCTGTCATCGCATGAAAGAAAATAAGCTCAAGGAGGACCAATGTTTCATATACATACTCTGTTCAGAGGTGCACTTGAAGCATCTAGAACAAAGTCAGGCACCAAAGAGGTGCTCTGTAAATAGTTGTGAATGTTGAACATGTCAGCCAGTATTTACATTTAGCTGCTTCTTGTTTCGGCAACTTGCATCCCATAATGTACTTTTTAGTCCATTTTTTTTAGCCACTTTGTCAGCATAGCACCCATTCCACACGATTCTAAGAGTCTGATCTGGTTTGCGACCCCTGATAGGAATCTGGTTGAGGTAATCCAGTGTGTTCAAATAATCCTATTCTCTTTTTGAACAGAAATTTATCATACAATTGTTTGAGAAGTCATTGGACGATGTAAACCTTGGAAAAGTTTTCCTTTTTTTTGCTTTGTTTATTGTGTTTAAATCACAAACTCTCATAGCACAATAACTTTAGTAAGAGTTTGCAAAGATAATGAAATAAGGGGGCTCAAGTCCAGTGGATTCTGCCCTTTGGTCCTCAGCTGGCAGGGCTAAATCCCAAGTAGAGGCCTTTGAAATGACACACTTGAAACTGTGAGAAACAGGCCAGATTGGAGTGGATGGCTGGATTTTACTCTAGGACTGTGTGCTACATGATGTTAACTCCAGACCTGCTTTTCCTTAACCCAAGGGCAGTTTTTATTATGTAAAGAAATGCATTGAAATTCTCAAAGCAATATTACATTTAATTCTTCTCTATTATAAAAAAAGTCTGCATTATACAGAATTTATAAGAGACATATATCTGGGCATATTGGCTTGAGAGAGAGGCACTGTTAGAAAAATAAAGCAATATGGGTAATGCTCTAATTGTTGGAAATCACTGATTTTAATACATGATGATTTCCTAACATTATTAAGGGCATGTATAGCATTAATTTCATGGGGCCATCGTTGTCATTAGATATTTTGAAGTCACTGTCAGAAAAATATTAGAAATACTAAATATAAAGCTGATTTGGCCCAAACAGGCATTTTGTATATACTGGTGCTCTCTGTCCGTCCAGTGCATGTGTAGAAATTTATGCATTCTCTCTGTACCCCAGATTCAACCTTTTCAAAGGTTCAGTGACAGTTCTTCCAGAGCGATGTCATGATCACATTCTCCAGTACACATCTGCCTCTGAAATTACTGTCTTTCTATTCAGGCCTAAAGAAACATTTTTGCCTCCCTTCCTTCCTTCCTTCTTTCCCTCCATCCTTCCTTCATCCCTTCTTTCCTTCTTTCTTCCCTCCCTTCTTTCCTTCCCTCCCTTCTTTCCTTTCTCCCTCCCTTCTTCCCTCCCTCCCTCCTCTCTTTCCTTCCTTCCTTTCTTTTAGACAATCTAATATTTAACCATCCTTTCCCCTCAAATCGCTTATACATTACTATAGTTATGGGCATCCATTTTTGTTTTAAGTTTTAGACCAGATTCAGTAGCACTTCCTTCTAGAGGAAGTTTCAGGTACAGGATTGTCATTTCCTGTGTGGAAACAAAAAAAGAAAAGTACTAATTGTAAGGGAAGGTCATTTTGAATCAGAAAAACTTCTGAGTCAATGAGTATTTTCAGGGAACACATTCTTGTCTGCAATAAAGAATACCATTAGATTCCCTCCAAAGGCCTCAGACTCTCTTGATAAGGTGTCAGTGCGTTACTGTAAATGGAATGTGACACATTAAGAAGGCCCAGCACTTGGGGAATGCTCACGTGTGTGAGTAATTGGCAAGTTCATACAGAAATGTGCAGAGGGCAGCCTGCACTTGCCTGTGCCTGATCTGAAGACAGGAACAAAGTGTGGGCACCCTAGTAATGTCTAGACCCAAGGATTTCTAGATAAAGGATTGAGAATGTCTAAAAATGTAAATAAATCAAGGGTATTTTCCAGGCTTGTAGCTCCTAAATACTAATCCAGACTAATTTAAGCAAGTATGATTTTGCTTAAATGATTCCATCCAAATAGAAATGTCTGGCTCCTCCTTTTCAGGTTTTATGTCTTTCTCCAATTATTTCAGTTTTGACCTCATAGGTGGAGTATGCTTACATTTCTAAGCTCTGTTTCCTTCACACTAAACAATATTCACACACCTTCCGGTCTTGTCTTCCCACTCACTTTATCTTGATTTTCAAGACACAACAAAAATAACTTCCTCTCAGAAGCCATCCTACCCTGGACCCGGGGGAAATATTTACTACTTATTTTTATAGGCCCCTTAGTACTAAACAATTTTCCCTAGAATATCTTTAACATTTTATTGAGTCAGAGATTTTAGCCAGTTTTATTTTTTGTTTTGAGGACAAAAAACAGATACATGGTAGGTCTACAAAAATCTAATGACTGACTGCCAAACCTAGTCTGGGGGCATACAAAGTCCCTGTTCTTCTACCCTTACAGTTTGGGAGAACAACTTGTAAATCAACAAATTCAATAAGATGATAAAACTCTGAGAAATGAAATTCATTAGTTACTCAAAAATTCATAAACTATGGGGGCAGGAAAGTCTCCTTTTCCATATTTTTCCAGTGTGGATGGTTCATTGCTGTCAGTGAAAAGAGACTTTATTCTCAGACCACTTAGCCTAGGATGCTATTTTGGGACTGCCAATTTGCAACATGACTGTCTAAATACCATAGGGTACCATTTCCTTTGTCACTCAGACTGGCCATTTCAGTCACCCTCCATTTAATGCCTGTCAATTTCCCATTCATACTTTGCATTTTATCTTTTTTCACTGCCATTATTCTTTTTTCTGTCTTTTAACTGGCCCCACTCTCCAAGCTTCTTACCCTTGCAATTCACTGCCATGAAAAAAATCTGCTGTCATGGCAAAGTAGGTAATACAGTGGGCTCTGAAGTGGGAATGCTTGGGCTGGATTCCTGGTGCCCTCCCTTCTTAGCTGTGCATCCAAAGACAAGTCACTTTACCTTTTTGTGCCTCAGTTTCCTCATCTGTAAAATGAAGTTGATAACAGTACCTACCTCAGAGGGTTGGTATGAGAGTTGAATAAGAAAATATATGTAATGTGATGACGACAACAGTGACTTGTATAAAGGAAACAGCCAATACGTGAGCTATTTATCATTGCACTATCCTCTGAAAACCCTTCAATGGTTTCTCGAATGCCTAAAGCATAATCCTTAACCTGGATTACAAAGACTGAAATCGGTTTAGTCTTGATTTTCCTTTCTAATCATCTTTCCTTATTTTTCACTAGAACTGAAAACCTACTTTGGCAAATAATATGAATAATTCCATCTTTGAAAGTACCATTTTCCAGAGTTGGTACGTTCTTTCTCTTCTTCCTCCGCTATCAAAATCTTACTGTTTGCCTAAATCATGAAACTTCCTTTTATTTTTGATCATCCCAGATCCCACAATGACTTTTTTATCTTTCAGAATCTGGAAACTCATAGTGTCAGCATTGCTCATAAAGACTATTGATGAGCAACACATACATGGGCCTCATCTCCCACCCAAGACTAAAGCCCTGGAGATGAGAGTTTGCTCTTCTACTGTACCATGCATTTTTCTTTGCAGGATCTAGCCAAGAATATCTTTTGCAAGATTGCTATTTTGTAATCCATGAACTCTCAGTGTTGACAACAATCCAGGATCCTTGATCAAAGGGCAGCTTTTAAGTATTCTATGTCCTTGTTAATATCCAACTACTTATTACATCTTAAAAAGAAGTAAGAATTTCGCTTACCTGTTACACAGATTGGCTGCAGGAAGAAATAAAAGTGCCCTCTCTAACATTAAATATGACATTTTGTAAATTGATCAACTATTACCAAAGCTTTTGTTCAAATTCTCATTTGTAGATCATGGAAATGAACTCCCGGAGTCTGCCTCTCCTTTGGTATTCCCTACCTCTCATCCTTGTTCCAACTTCCAGAAAGACCTTTCTAAACACAAATATTTTTGTAAGAGTTGCCTGCTTAAAAATCTCCCCCTTGAGGTTTTTAAGCAGGCAACTGAAAATATAGGTCAAATATCTTAGTTCAACTAAAAAGACCCTTGGTGATCTGGCCCTTGGCTATCTCCCAGCTTCTTCTGCTCAAGCAATACTGAAATACTTGCCATTTTCCAAATACCTCATTCTGTTTTACCCTCTATGACTTTGTATATGCCTTTTTCTTCTGCCTAGAGCATCCTTCGCATCATAATTGTGACAAACTCACACTTATCTTTCTGACAAAATTTATGCTTTATCCTTCCTGTTAAGATGCCAAGACTTTTCACAGAGAGAATAAATTTTCTCTTCTACAAAAATATTATAACTTGTATATACTCTAGTTATTGCACTTACTATACTTCTCATTTAAAATTTAAAATTGTATTTAAATGTAATTAAATAAGTTGTATTATAATTGAATACAGTGAGTACTATAATAGAACTTTATCTAATGTGCTCTCTTATTCATATGAACCACCTCAAATCTTTCTAAGATATAATATCATGGTTTGAAAGACCAAAGTCTCTCTATGCAGGCAAATTAGGGTTTAGAGCTCAGATAATAACAGCTGACATGCATATATCACTTACTACGTGTGAAGCACTATCCTCAGTGCTTTATGTGTGTAAGTCATTTAATCTTCACAACAATCCAATAAGATACATATCGATACACATTTGCAGATGAGGACACTGAAGAAAAGAGGCCGCTTGGAGCACAGAGCTGGTGAGTGCAGAGCCAGAATCTGAGTGCCAGCCACCTGGTCACACAGTCAGCCTCTTAACACCCCACACTATCCTTTAGCTAATTAACCTCTCTGAACTTTTCATAACCGTAAAAGGAAGAGAGTAACAACCACCTCTTTGTTAGAATTAAAGACAATGATAGTTTTCCACCTTTATTTCTCTCCTTTTTTTTCGTTCATATTTAGGCATACATTTATGTGACTTCCTGGCTAATATAGATAGTCTTTTCCCCCTCACTATCACACATTTCAGTCCTCAACCCTACAAGAGAAAAAAAGAGCTATGACTTTTCTTTTCTTGCTGTTCCCTACTACAAACAGGCTCTGAATCTTGGCCAGAGGAAGGAGGTTACCCCCATTTATACAACCAGGATGGAAAAACTGAATTTGTTTCCGTTCAATTAATTTTGTATTATTGTAATACAAAGTAATTCTCTGGTTGAATAATTTATCTTTAGGGCTTATTTACTTACTGAGGCACACAACAAGTACTTACTTATTGATACAACCGGGAGAAATAAGTATGTGGCTCGATAAGAACCAAGAATGAAATATAAGTCAAAATAATTTGACAATTGAATCTACTTCTTAAAAGTGTAGCACAGAGAATAAATCTTCCCTACATAATATAACAGTAAATTTACATAGACTTCACACCATTATTAATTATAAAATGTATCTTGTTCCAATAAACTTCAACAGTCAAGAGGGTAAATAGAACATGATCTCCTCAAATTTCAACCAGACAATGAGCTATA
Organism: Monodon monoceros; assembly: GCF_005190385.1. NCBI lineage: Eukaryota > Metazoa > Chordata > Mammalia > Artiodactyla > Monodontidae > Monodon > Monodon monoceros. Next base: position 63,439,497 of record NW_021703783.1, read on the forward strand.
ATCTCATCATTCAGAAATCTATATCTGTTGATCAATTCCATGAAAATTAACATTACATATTTGAGAAACTGTTTGAAATGCTGGTCAGCAAATATGAAGGAAATATGGTGCCACTTCAAATTTTTTAAATTCTGTAAGCTGAAAATGTATATATTAATTAACATAATTATCCTAAACAGAAATATATTACAAATCCCAATCAGCTGCTTCAGGCATTGATGACCTAAGTAAACACAGTTAGCTCCATAAAATTAAGAGTTCCAAATCCGACATTAACAAGGTTCACTTGACTTTGAAAGCACCGCGTGCTGTGATTTTGTATGTGTGTAAGTGCAAGTGTGTGTGTTTGTGTATCCTGTTATGGCACATTTTCACATGTAGTGCATATAAAAGTCCATTATACATTTAAGTAGTGTTTTATTTAGGTTCTCAGAATACATGCTAGGTGGCTTGAAATTATTTAATTACATAAAACCAAAGTTCATTCATGTTGAAACCTTTTTTTCCCCTGCAAGCTACTTGAAATGGAGGGCACAGTCTCAGGAAAGAAATTTATTTGTGAATTTGAGTAGGGGTTTACATAATTTCACTCCTCATTTTATTTTGAATTTAATCACTTTCAAAACCACTGAAAAGGTATAAACACACACATGCACGCACAAATGCGATGGAGCAATACAGTTACTCATGCTGTTATTAAAAACTAGAGGGGCTTGTATTACTTTCCAGTAAACAATTTCACTTTTCCAAGACACTGGGGTTTGTTCTTCCCAGTCCCTTCCTGACTGTACATTGGGGACTTACTGGAGGAACATTGGTAATTTTTCAGGTTTATATGGATGCCATTTAGACTAGATGGCTTTAGTGCTTCATCTAATTTTGAGCCCTCTTTAACTCAGATTTGAAGTTTATAGTTTCTATGCTTCTGAGATTATTCATATCTTCTCATACTCTTGTGAGTATTGGGAAGTTGACAGTAATATTAGAAAGTACACAGAATATGAGTCGGTCACTCAAAAGTATGCAACAAACACATGGGAAAGTTGGGGCTTAAAGTCTTGTCTTCTGATTCCTAATTCAATATTCTTTCCACTTCAAATCTTCCCACGTCTTTACTATGTTTGTACTATCTTCTCCTGACATTTAACCTCCTAAGCTTTCTTTTAGCAACTGTACTAAGGGAATGATTTTGAGGTCTTAAAATGTTTAAATTCCAGGAGCATGTGCAAGACAAGAAATTGAATTTTCCAATTAAGGTAATTATATCAGTTTCTTAAAGTCCATAAATATTGATGCCTTATGAATCTATTATTTTTCAATATTTCATTCAAAAAGGGATGGGGGAATGAAGTTGTATTTCTTGACATTGTTTTCATTATTTCAATTTCCTCATGAAACTTAAAATCATTAGGCCAATAATTCATGATAACATGAAAATAATGCTTTAAAAATCCAATGTCAGAATACCGATTGTTTTTAAAAAGTAAGATCTTACAGCTTGCATTTGGCCAGCATAGTTGAATAGCATTCTAATCACAGCTTACCTTGCATTTGCAAGAACACTTCCTAGAATTTAATATCATAAATTATCCTTACTTAAGTAAATATTGCATTGTTAAATAATTAGTAATAGTAACTATAACTTAAAATTAGAGTAGGAAAAATATAACAAATATAAACCATATTAATGAACAAAGCACATGACCTTTATTGGTATATAAAATATCCATATTGCCAATTAGTGACACTCTCCACAATTCCTGAATAATTGCATCTTATTGGAGCCATTTTACTTGTCCCCTCAAAATGTTTTGCTTTAAATGTAAAAGCAAAACCTCTCTCGATCTAAAGTGTTTTGTAGCTCACCATGTTACCAATGCAGACATTTACACGAAGGTAATATTTTATAATATTATGCATAATTTGTTTTACTTTGAAGCCCAGTTGGTTTTAGAAATAAATAACAAATTCTAAGTTTAGTTCAAAAAGCAGGATTTGAAATTTGAAACAGTAATCTTAGTAATATACCTTTTCAAAGCTTTAAAAATTAACTAGTAGTATAGGAAACAAAAGAACACACAAAACCAAAGGGTTCAGCCAAAACCAAGGATTACTTTGGAATCTAAGTGTAAAAGTCCTTCTGGGGAAGATCCAGCATTTAACCTACTTCATGTACGTGTAGTTCTAGTAATCAACAAATAAACTTATCTCTTGAATATAATGCTGGTGGAAAACCACACAGCACTAGGAAAAACATACAGGCAGTCTCAGCCTTGCAGCACAGTCAAATGTACTCAAGTGGCCTGCAACTATTACTTAAGTCTCACTGAATGTCACACTAACTCCTAGAGAGTGACTTGAGAAACAGGGGAAATGTCATCTGGATTGCCTTTTGATATATGTGTAATAGAACCGAAGAAATTGAAGTGCCTGAAAGGACAACATGATTAATCCTGAATGTGAACAACATTTCTCTGAACCAATGATTCCTTTTATGGTAAGGAAATGAATACACTTCACAACTTTCATTTTAGGTCAGAGGCAGTGCAGCTTGTGTTACAACTGAAAAGAGAAATACTAAAGATAAAAGAAAAAGAGGATGGTGCTGAAAATAAACATGTTCAGCAGCCATTGTGATTCAACTTACCCTGACGTGCTTTTCATGAGATGAAGAAGGACGGATGGAAAAGAAAAGCACACAAATGTTAATGGATACATTTCAATCCAAAGAAAGCCATGGAATAAAACAAGAGCATCATTTCAGATGTGTGGAAGCTCAGATACGAGAAAGACATGGTACTTTTTTTCCTCACCATGACACACATACTCACTGCGTCCAAAAGCATAATCAGGCTGAGTGCAGTTCTAATAGTTGAACAGTAAGTCTGTCTCTTGAAAATGAGCCACTCTGAAACATGCATGACCACATTTTCCCAGCCTCTAGTAAACCCCTGGAGGAAGTCAGGCAGCTTGTTAAAGAATGTTTTTTGCCTCAGGCTACTGTTTACAAATAGAAGCAGTAACTTATTAAGTGGTGCTCAGATTCTCATACAGATTTATAAGCTTACTGTTAGAGCTTAAGAAAAATACAGCAGACTTGGAAAGGCAGCAACTTGAAGAAAGCACTGGTTTGAGGGTCAGAGTGTCTGGATTCCAGTTCACATACATGGTTTCGTCAAAATCACTAGTAGGTTCTGATGTTCAATCTCCTGAACTTAATTTGAGGCAAGAAGAAATTTGTACATTCCAGATCCACAATTTTATAATTCTAACAAGTGCTGTAACAATAATAATTATGTGCCAGTAATCAGATCATGAGAAAGTATAAAAAAATTCTATCACTCTTCTTCCCCTGCCACATGGAATTCTTCCTCCTCTATTTGAACTGCCAAAATAAATGTTGAGCTGTGCTAACTGGGTGTCTTTCAGTAGAAGCATTTATTTATCTGGACAGATGTTCATAAATGTTGCTCTGAGGGAGAAAATGAACTAGACTGGTTCACAAATGCTACGAAAAATCATCACAAAAACGTAGATTTAAATGTAGTGGTTGAAGTAGCCCACTTGTTCCCTGGATAGAATAGAGGCACTGGGAAAATATGGAATTTAAATAATCCAACAAAAGGCCATGAGAATATTATTTAAAATTTTCTGTACAAGCATAATAGATTAATTCTTAGAAAAATAAAACTTACTATAGCTCATAAAATAGAGTCAATATAACAAAATATGAAGCAGAGATTCCTATCTAAGAAATGAGGCAAGTTAGAGAGCTCCCTTTTTTATTGCACAATCATTATAAAGAAAAGCTGGACGTGCGATGCCACACCCTGCACATGCCTCCTCCAAACACATTCATTCAGAGAAACTGTGTATTCTTTCATTAAATGTGCATTTTAGAGAAATGCATGTTCTTTGACCTTAGCTGCAGAACAGCTGTGGCAAGCTCTTTAAATTTTCACATAAACAAAAACATAATTGTCCATACAAATTGGCATCACAATGTCCTAAGAAATTTAAGGCATATTTCTTACATCATATATGCAACATAAAGAAAATTAAGACCCAAAAGAGATACATTCCAGGCGGTTAAAGTGGTTTTCCTGTCAACATACCTGTGAACACTTTGATGAGTTCTGAGAAAAGGGCAATTTCTGTGCTCTTCATGAAAATTGCCAAAGTATTTGGGGCCAGTTATTACCATGGACAAAATAATCTTCCTCAGTCTACTAGCTACCTAGGAATTGCTCTCCAATAAAACAAGTTGAACAAACCTGCACACAGTGGAATATTAATATTTCTCACATATTTATCATTTTTAAAATAGGAAACTTGTACCTATAGAAATACCCTGAATATAAAACATAAGAGAAATGATGAAAATAAACAGGAAACACAAATATAAAGGCATCACTCAAGAAGTATTGCTTAAAGTTCTAATATATATATTGATGTATATGTTATCTGACTTTTCATAGTTTTTATGAACTTTCTTCTCCTCTATAGTCAATTAGTTTAAGAGCAATACTGAGCAGCTATCTCACTTTAGAATAGTAAGTATTTCAGCTCACGACCTTCAAAAAAATACGTTCTGCAAAGAATCGTAAATGACTCTAAGAGAGTTTGTGATAATATATTATAAATTCATATCAGAGGTAATATATATTTGCATAATTTTTTTGGTCTGGATAAAGTGATTTTTCTTCTTATAAAAGTTGATATTCTTTTCTACATGCAGTTATTTACAGGAACATATAACCTCTTATTCTTTCTTTCTACTCCAGATTGTCAAGGTTACGAGACTGGCAAGAGAGATCCTGGTCAAGAATTAACATTTTTCAGTTAAAGACCACTGTAAGTAATAGGCAAATAACAATTTTTCATTGACCTAGAAAACAGGTTTTAAGGTACCCACTAATGAATAAGATCAATCCAGTTACTGGCACAATATTTTCCTTGGGAACATCAGCATACATCCAGACACAAAGAAGAAGACATTATCAACTAACGTCTATCTTATATTCCAAAACAGGATTCTTAAATGTTTAAGTTTCCTCACTTTAATCTTCTAGATCTCTTAATGAATGGGCCTTCGGTTTATAAACTAGCTAACTTTGAATGTACAACTCCATATTAGAAATAACTTACTAAATGAACTCCATATGTGGAATATAGTTGCCTCTTGCTTCTTAAGGTTCAAGTTGGTGACTCAGAAATTTAAAAAATCAATCATTAACACCAGATTGGGAAGTGAACAGGTAGTAACTGAAGTGGAAAAGTGGAATGAAGAAAGGATTTCTTTCAATAGGTGAAACTTGAGAATGTTTAAATGCTGATGGCCACAACACCGAAGAGAGCAGAATTTGAATGTATAAGTACAAGTGGGAAACTGGCACAACGTGACAGACAAAATGGGAAAGGATGCTCTTAAGTAAGAAGAGATTAACCTAGTTTCTGTAATAAAGCAGGATGGGGGCAAGTGTTAGTGTGGATTTGGCAGCAAATAATTCAGAGGACTCAGATTGGTCTCTTTTTTTCTCTCCCTCTGAAGTAGAATGTGAACGCACCTGCAGAAGATGTGGGTTTGAGGACAGTGGAGGTCTCCAACAGAAGTTGCAGAGAGTAGAAAGGAGATTGGTGAGAGAAAAGTACTGGGATTACCTGGCAGTGTTGAATTCCCAAATGAAGCTGGTCCAAATTTCCCTGCATTAATTTTCTCCTGCAGCACAGAGGTGCCCTAATGTAGCCATGGAGAAAGAATATTCATTGGTGGCTGTAGTTATGATGTGGATGTCACCAAATGAAAGAGGAGTGATGGGCTTTAGCAATTTTTGAGTGTGGTGAAATTATGGACATAGAATTTAAGCTAAATAGGGAGAGAGAAGAGGACCAAATGGGGCTGATGCACTGGGAAAGGATAGAAGTTTTTAAAAAGACGATAGTAGAAGTTGATAAAGGGAGCTGAAGGGAGGAGATAGGAAGGAATGATATGCTTGAATTAGTAATTTTCGAACAGGAATGATTTGGGGATGATGACAAGATTCAGAATACAGCATGAGAGGTGTCTGACTTGGAGTAGAGAATGACATTGGAAGTAATGAAGCTGTGAACTTAAAGGTAAAGTTGTGAATGGTTGTTCTATGTGGATACAAGAGCACCCGGGGTGATGGCAGAAATTGCTTTACATATAAAGACAGATGATGGGATACAGATAAAAATAAATAGCGAAGCACATTTCTAGTGATCCTTACAAATGAAAGAAAATGGTTCAGAAGTTTTAAGTATGGCTCATCATCATACTTCTTCAGAAATAATTTTTCTTTAAAGTTAATATTGATTCAAAATAGCTAAAATATTTGAGACTCTTTAAAAGAGGTTAAAAAATCTTTATTCTTCCAAGAATTTTTTTTATTCATTTGCCTAGCAATCATACCACAGTCAAGCCTCAAATTAAAATTTTAAGTATGTAAAATCTGAAATAAAGACATTTAATTGTATGTTCGTGTATATATATATATATATATGCATACAATATAACATATATACACATACATATATATTTTTGAATGAAAAGTCTTTTGTTATAGAACTATGTTTTATAAAATCCTAGCAATAGGACGTAATCAGTGGCCTTCGGCCTTCTTAGAAATGTGGAAACAAGGTAGAGAAGCTTGCTTCTTGAAAGGCTAATTTTAAATAACTATGGGAAAAAAGCACATCTTCAAAGTCCTTATAAAAATTACCATACAGAGCTAATATAAGAGCCTATATTTGTGGAAATATAGAGAATACTCTCTCAATTAAGATGTCAGTCAGCATTATATTTAAATTAACCTTAATTAGTCACTTTTTTTCTTTTAATAAAGGAACTTAATTATCCTTGCTATTAGGCACTAACTTTGAACGTTTTACTGGGATGAATAACATTAGATTGAGTCAAGCACACATTTAAATTTCTTACATAGCTTATTTATTAGTGATCATTACTATTTTTTTTAACATCTTTATTGGAGTATAATTGCTTTACAATGTTGTGTTAGTTTCTGCTGTATAACAAAGTGAATCAGCTATATGCATACATATATCCCCATATCTCTTCTCTCTTGCGTCTCCCTCCCACCCTCCCTATCCCAACCCTCTAGGTGGTCACAAAGCACGGAGCTGATCTCCCTGTGCCGTGCGGCTGCTTCCCACTAGCTATCTATTTTACATTTGGTAGTGTATATATGTCAATGTTACTCTCTCACTTCGTCCCAGCTTATCCTTCCCCCTCCCCATGTCCTCAAGTCCATTCTTTATGTCTGCGTCTTTATTCCTGCCCTGCCCCTAGGTTCATCAGAACCATTTTTATTTTCTTTTAGATTCCATATATATGTGTTAGCATACGGTATTTGTTTTTCTCTTTCTGACTTACTTCACTCTGTATGACAGACTCTAGGTCCATCCACCTCACTACAAATAACTCAATTTCCTTTCTTTTTATGGCTGAGTAATATTCCATTGTATATATGTGCCACATCTTCTTTATCCATTCATCTGTCGATGGACACTTAGGCTGCTTCCATGTCCTGGCTATTATAAATAATGCTGCAATGAACATTGTGGTTCATGATTCTTTTTGAATTATGGTTTTCTTGGGTTATATGTCCAGCATTACTATTCTTATATCAAACTTTGGGATAATATGTGTGGCTAATTATATCAGAAAAACATCAACTTTATAAAGCAACTACACCACTTTGAAATTACCTCCATTTCTCATTCTTAAAAAAAGGTGTTTAATTTGAATATATTTGTTGCTCATTTTGAAGGATGGGATGGGGTCAGATAAGAAACTAATTATTCTCCATGAAAAAATTATGTTACTCTTTTCAGAGTATAAAGAGAGAGATTTTTTTTTGACTCCTCATGGAGACCATTTAAAATTAGATAGGGTACTCAAGGTCCAGCTGAAAGACTGGACTACATACTCTTTAAATTGTGGCCTTATCCCGAATCCTAAATAATTCAGAGAAAACAGGGCTCGGGAAACCTGCACTTTTATATACCACAGTGCTTGGAAAGCTATGTTTCTTCATGTGTGGAGGAAATAGCAGTTTCTACCTCAAAATCTTTGTGAAAACTTAAAGAGAAAATACACGTAAAATGTGTAAACAGTGCCTAGCGTACTGCAACTACTCAGTGTGATTATTAAATATTTATTACATATAAAGTAGATCATTATTACCATTACTATACAAAGGATAAGGATGAAGATGGAACAGGATATATGCACACAGGGAGGCAGAAGAAGTTATAAACAAGAAATAGATATTAAGTATACTAAGAACATAACATGTAAGATGGGAAGTAGAGACAGATAAAGCTGGTGAGATAAACAGGAACCAGATAATATAGGGATTTAGGGGCTATATAAAAGCATTTGGAATTTATCCTAGGGATGCTAGGAAATGATTGAGGGATTTTAGGCAAGTTCAGAAATATGATTTAGATAGATCTCTTTAGCTGAAGTGTGAAGAATGGATTAGAGGAAGGCAAGGCTGGAAGTATAGACATTGTTTTAGTATGATGGCCTGAGAAAGAAAAGAAGAAAATCAACATGCTTGAGAGATTTTAAAGAGCTAGTATCTGGATTAATAGTATAGGGAGGTGACAGTGATCATGTACGCAGGTGCCTAGAGGAAGGGTAAGGACAAAGCAGAACGAGGGGTAAAGGCAAAGCCCAGGTTTCTGGTTTGGTCATCTGGGTGAAAGTCACTGCCCTAGTTCCTGTACCATATTCTTAGTTTTTCGTCTTCTTTATCCACCCAGCTTCTAGTCCTGTGTTCATCTTTTCTGAACATATGTTTTGAGTACCTACACTATGCCAAGCATTGCAAATGTTTAAAAAAAGTGGAGATTCTCTGCATCTAGTTCTTTGAATTGTGTAGAGAATCACAGAATCCCAAGACAGGTGCAATTTAACGAGCATGTAATCCAATCTCTCAGCTGAAATTTGAATCCCTCATTTAATAATTTTGCCACATCCATATGCTTGGCAGGTCTATGTTGGACATAATCATGAGGAACAACTCTCTTTCTAAGCGGTCAATTCTTCTCAGATCTGTGATCGTTAACAATTCTTAGACGCAGCTCAAATTTATTTGTAACAATCTCTCACTTTTGGCCCAAGATTCTATCATGCAGTCAAAAGAATACACCTGATTGCTCTTTTTCTTAGCAGCATCTGGATCCTTGTTGTCTACACTCCACATGTTCCTAATTATTTCTAACACTGCTTGAAGACATGGTTTGGTGTCATCTTGTTATGTTGGTCAAGTTCCTCTGAATATATGTCTGAATACATCTACTTCAAGCCTATTTCCCAGAAATTAACCGAATATCCAGCTATGATCTGGTCAGTGCATAGAGTTTTGGCCTTATCAATTGCTTTTTGGATATTGGAAATCAATATCTTTATCAGGCATTGCTAATTTGTCTATTTTTGGTAGAAACATTTTTCTTAGGAGCTGCAGTTAAATGATATATATCCCCCTATACACAAGTAATCAATATGTATGGTCATGAAGTTGAATGCAGATTTATGTAAATGACCCTATTAAACTTCATCTTGTTAGATTTGCATCTCTCTTTAAAGGTCTTCCTTAAACAAAATTATCTAAAACTTAACTATGTCCTTTAGCTTCATGCTTTCACAAATCTCATATTCGTATTTAAATCAAATATGAAAAGGCTGAGTCTACCGCCTTCTGTTTCACTCAGTCATCATCAATTCACTTATTCAGCCCCTGTGATTACAACGGTCCCACCAGTTATATTTCCATGTTGTTAGTCTCATTTCATCTTATGTTCATTTAGAAAGTAATTGAAATACCTTGCTAAACTCAATATGTGGTATTTCAACAGCATTTTTCCTCATCTACATGTCTGGAAAATGTTTGAAAAGTTTAAGGACACAGCTTATTCTTAAGGAACTCCATTTACCCTGGTGATCAATAATCCACTTTCTTATTGTTCAAAAATAACCTAATAGATGTTTCACATTTATTTTGGGAACTAACAGTGAGGTGACCAGTCTTTAGCTCAGAGAACATCCGTTAAATAAGAACATTAGGTGGCTTTAGGCTTATGACACTTTTCTCATTCTATTCAAAGACCAGAGACTTAGAGAAAGGATCATGGCCACTGAAATATTTAAGTGCAATAATTTATTTTCATGACTGTGTCTCTATAAGCTCTTTGAAGAGTGGAACTGTATAATTCAAATATCAGTAGTTTCTAACACAGTTCTTGGGACATAATAGGCACTGAGTGAATGAGTGAAAAGTTATCATTTGCATGTTCCATTAATCCAGGATTTACTTCAATCAAGACAAACAATATGGATTTTAGTTTTTAGAAAAGGAGGTCATTCTTCTGGTACATGTAACTATCTTGAGTTTTCACTTACTATTATTAATTCTTATTTTATTCTTTTCATTTTCATGGACAGCAAATATGGAGACTATACAGGGCTTCTGGTTCTATGTACTCTGTAATCTATTAACATTGCACTGTAGGTTCATAAGAGCAGCCCTATTTCCTCCATGTTTTCTTCCTTCCTCCATATGTGTGTGTATATATATATATATATATAAAGAGCACATTGGTTTTCCTCAGATTCATTTTTCCTAACAAATTTCAATGGATTTTGGCCTTTAGCCTTTGGCTATTAGTATTTTTTAGGTTCAAGAAATTCTTAGAATTGTCCATGGCTGGAGCTTGGCAGGGCTATCCATGATCAGATGGTAAGGCAATGATAGCTCTAGCTCCTCAGCAGAGTGGACAAACTTCTGGAATTCCAAGTAGGAAACTGACACATTTTCCCAGATAAATATTGAGAACATTGGGTTTAGGTTCTGAAATATTTCTACTTTTATTAGAGCTTTTTGAGTTGGTTGCCCAAGAGTGTTCCCCTGTAACCATGTCTGTGCTAAATGAACTCTTGACTATAACTAATTGATCCAAGTACAAATATCTCTTCTACATTAGGCCAATCAGATTCTTTCACCTAAGAACTTAAAAATGTGAAAAAGAAAAGATGAGTTCTTGACAACACTCTAGAGAAGTATTTCATAATCTGTCATAGTTGAAATTTTAGAGTTGTCCTGGCACTGTTGCTTCTGCAATCTCTGAGATACTCTAATATCCTACCAGTGAATTCCCCTTTTTGTTTTGTTCAGCCAAATTTAGTGCCTATAACATTCTTACAAAATATATTTTTGTGGGGGAAGCAAAGACATTTACCTTCCATATATATGACCTTACTTACATGGGAAAATGTATTCAAAGCTTCTAACACATGTCTTACAAATTAACCTCTGGAATACAACTCAGTTATAAGTTTAACTTGGCACATAGGCACTTAATAAATATTTATTGAATGAAAGAATGTTGTGGAGTTTCTGTGATACCTTTAATGATGAGTCTTTTCAGTGACATTTATTTTGCTTAGAGATATGAAAACTCTGAAACTTACAAATGCCAAAGATTAAAAGTGCCAAGTCTCAAAACACATTGATGTCTATGCACTGAAGAAGACCCTTAGGATTGCAATGGAAATAAATTAACTAAATCTATAGAGCTTCGCTTTTAAGTCTTTGAAGTTCTAACATAAAGATTCATCGGTAGTGATTAACTGTGACTGTTATGCTCCAAGGATAAAACTACTTCTCTGGAGGATGCTGCCGATAGCTGAGTTGGAATGTTAATTTCATTTTAGTGATATTGAAAAATTGATTTCAAATACGAACTCCATATTCACTTAGCAGTGATATCCATTCAGGAGAACATAGCAAATCTAACATATAATAATATATTACCTATATTATAACTAAAGATTGAAAATGATATATTAGTCAGTATATTAATATTCACATGGTATCTTTCAATTTAGTCTCAAGATACAGAAGATTTCAACATGCATATGTTTTAATAAAAAATTACACAGTGTTAAAATGCAGGAGAAAAACATTAGCAAATAAAAAATGACACAGATATTTCAGGATTTGTATTTCTGGAGCTAAGTAACCATTCACTGGGTATTCTGTCGATTTTAATACATTCACTGCCTATCAAGGACTGTCGTGAGAGTTAGACAGGTGTATTACTACTGAAACAGACAACTTCATCTTTAATCTCATAAGTCTCTAAAAATAAGCTTCTTAGAATCAAAGTTAAGTCTAGAAATAAAAATCTTTTAAGTCAATACATGTAACACAGACGAGCCTAACAAGTCTTTAGATTGAAAGTATGAAATAGAAAAATGAAACATAAAAATCATTTGAATAGAAACATACTTATGACACTTTTGAACCTCGAAGATAAAGGGAGAACTCAAACTTTCAGGAGAGAGAGAGAGAGAAAGAAAGGAAAAAGAAATCCTATATGTTATACATAAAAGAATGACAATCAATTGACATTAGACATAACTGTAAGCCAGAAGAGCACTATGTTTAAAGTCTTGAGGGAAAATTATTTTGAACCAATACTTTTACAATTTTCAATTAATTTTATGTATAAAATATATTTACAGATCTTAAGAAGTTTGTCATAAACCTTATCAACACATTTCCAGAGATGGTGATATGGGAAATTGGCAGCTAAATATGTTCCAGGAGAAAAAATAAGGTAAGAAATCTGAAGAGATATTAATACAAATATATTGATACTTCTAAAACTCTTTTTTAGGCAAAGATGCTAATGACATAAAATTTCATTTTCTTCCTTGTGAGTTCATAGTTATTGATTCTAGAGTAACATATTTATGGAACCATAATATTGTAGATGTTATTTTCAAGGAGAGATGGGGCTTATACTTTCACATCTTGGAAACCTATGACTACCCAGCTCTTTCTGTGTCAGGTAACTTTATCTAATTTGGGGGTTCAGTTTTAGGAACCTCCCTTTTTCCCATATACCTAAATCATGTTCTATCAGCTGTGTCAGTAATAAAGCTGACATTTTGATCTCTTATTGTCTGACTCCTTTGTCTATTACCAAATAAATTCTAAACTTTGGCAAAGAACAGAGTTTCTATTTACTGGGTATTAAAATACCCACGCCTAGATTCTAAGTGAAGTTCGGGGAGTTAGGGAGTTAAAGAATATTCATAAATTGAGGTTCTTGGTGGGCCAGACCATGTACGTTTTTGACCTTGCAGTAGCTTCTATTATGCTGTGCAGTTACTTTTTGGAGTTGTGTGGTTGATTTTCATTGGCCATCCTGAGCAAGTAGCTTTAGGTCCTAGTGAAAACATTTGTTGGAGAGCTAAGAAAGGGAAATAAGTTCTTGAAGATCAGGATGATAAGTGTAAAAGAGAAGAAGTGAAGTTCTCAGGTCTAGTCTTAGAAATGAGGAAGATATTCAGTTTGTGTTAAATCAGAAAAGATGCTTGCCATCCAATGAAATCAAACAAGGGATGATGGAAAAGATCTCAGAGAGTAGTGACACATTGAGAAAACTGTGGAGAATCATAAATTTAATACGGAGACACATATTGCAAATAATAAGTGGCTCAATTCTTAAAGATTAGGAGAACTATACAACAAGACTGCAGAAAAACTGGTCCAATTTTAAAGGGGAAGGCTAGACAAATTAATATGAAGTACTCGAAGGATTACAAGATGAGTTTCAGTTTGATGCAATTATTGTAGGTATTGACTGTACTCTATATAAGCCTGGTGAAGAAATTTATGGAATTAAAGCTTTAAAGTAAAGTACAACAAAGATAAGATGTAGTAAAAATGAACCAGGTAGAACAACAATAGATTGACTTTAGACCTTAAGATTAGATGTTGTTCTGATGGAAGAATAGCACCTGAGTGATAATACACAACTCAGGAATTGACTTTAGACCTTAAGATTAGATGTTGTTCTGATGGAAGAATAGCACCTGAGTGATAATACACAACTCAGGAAGATAATACTCAACTCAAGAATTTTTAGAACAGTAGGTGCTTTAACAGATCCAGTATTGTTGATTTCCTATTTATCATTATAGGACAGTAGCTAGAAATATAAGAAAAACAAATTTCTGCACCAGAAAGCAAAGTAGAAGTAGAACAAAGTAGGAACACAGACCAAGTAAAATGCTTTAATCTACACGTGTTTAATTTGCTGGATGGTAAATGCACCTCAAATTAGACCTTTGTTTGGGACTGCTAACATTGTAATTTCTGAACTTTGCAAGAACTTGGAATGTCTTGAATGCTGCTTTCTGAAAGTATGTCCCCCATATGGTTTTTAAAAATGTGTCATAAGTAACTTATTTAAAGATTTCTTCCAATTAAGTTTAAATTCACAGATTGTCAACTGTAGATACCTGATATCCTAGTAAAGTTAAAAAGAAGACCTTTTTCCAGCTCTGCTATTCCCAGAGGTAGACTAGTGAATCTCTGATATGAACTTTGGTACAGTGATCATAGGTCTAAGTACTATGTCCTGGACACATCATTTGGCTTGGTCATTGGATAAAATGTAGAAAAACAACTGTTAAGAAACTATAGTCATTGCAACCATGCATGTACAATCTATAGTGTTCAACATTTTGAAATAGTTTGCTCCATTTTTGTGTGTATTTTTTCAAAAAAAGTACTTGAATTTTTTTCTATCTTGAAAGTAGACAAGTACACATGAAATTTGAACACAGAAAAGAGTATGATTCCTTGAAGCACACTTAAAGAGGATATGGTATCTTTTAAAAAAAGAATATTGGAATTGTTTAAATAAAATTGTAAGTGCTTTAGAAAATTTGAGAACGTGATCAATATTTAATCATAATTAATAATACATTTGATAGAAGTAAATTTTGAAACTATGTCATTTAAAAATAATTTACCTTGCTTATCTTGTAAAACCCATTACATGAAGGCACTTCACTCTTTGGTAACCCAGAAACCCAGGCATGGTGCCATGGAAGTCCTGAATAAGTGTTAGCACTTCCTTATATGTCTTACAAATACAGGTTGCATATTTGTGCTCATAGGGCTTTGCTATGAGATGATCAACAATAAGAGAGATATTTCTGTCCTTTCATTGATTAACAATGCTAGCCTTGTTGGATCCATTTTAACCCAAATATTATTATTCTATAGGAAATAGTTGTGCTAAGGAATGTTAACCTTTGTTGTATTATAGTTTGTTTTTAACATTCTTCTTAACATTCAAGACTAGTATTCTATTTACATTTAAAAATTATATTTTGCCAAAACATATTGCAAAATGAAACAATAAAGTCAAGCATAGTAAGATCTCAAACCAAGTCCAGAACTAAAATCATTTTCTGACTATGAGAATACTTAGGATTCAAGAAATAATTCCATAAAATTAATATCAAATCAATCCAACAGTGTGTAAACTTAACAATTGCTAAACTTTAATTCTAAATTTATGATATTGTCAAGTCATTGTATAATTGGAATTTTTTAACTTTAGTAGCTGTTAAAATGGACACTTAACTTGGTCCATAAACAACAAATGAACTATGTGAGGCACTGCCTTATATGCAATATGAAAACTGGCCAGATTGCCATTATTTGTAAATATTTCATTGTGGGAAAAATGAGAATTAACTTTTAAGGGAAATAAACCATGTCCATTAGTCAGGCTAGGTTTTGATTATTATTATTCATTTAGATTTAAAGCAATCTTAAATAAATACATTCAAAATCTTTAGACATCAAATAAATTTTAGAGTCAATCAAAGGAGAAAATTTTTTTTCTCAGTAAATAACCATAAAATGTAACATTTATTGATAGGAACAGATTGTGATAATATTTAAATACACTTTTGAGTAATCAGTAATGAAAGAGGAAATATTTATTAGTGTGGAATGTGACTGAGCATTTAATTGTCTTCAAGAAATAATGCTCCCACGGTCACTTCTTTTTTCTGAACAGTATTTCTACTAAATTTAGGTATATAACTAATTTTAGTAAGTAGAAAATTAATGACACAATTAGACTAGTGGACTTGTCTACAACTTGTAACTACATATTTCTTCATTATTAGCAAACATCTGCAAAGCAAGTGAGAAGGCAAAATATGAAATAAATTAATTAGCCTGACTAGTATAACCACGTGCACATTAGCATGACTAATATAACCATGTTACAATAATGATGCCTAAAGCAATGAACATTCTTTCATAGGAAAGAAGGTTAATATGAAAACTATAAACATAATGTAATATTTGAGAGGGAAGAAAAGAAGTAACCAACCAAATGATTCTGGGATATAGAGAAATTCTTTGGATTTTAAACAACATGGTCTAAAGGTCCTATTTCATCAGTGAAAATGTTACTAAGCTTTTAAAAAATATGTTATATATGGACCCACTTGCTTTCTAACAGCTGCTGAGACTCCAAAATTGCCAGTTTTGCAAGTCATTTAAAGGTTCCATATTATACATGAATGAAAAAAATACACTATCAGTTTCCTGACAGATGCAAAACAATCTGCTGTGAGTCTAAAATAAGTTTATGTTCAGTCAGTCAGAGAAACATTCTCCTTTTAAATACTCCATTTTAAGAGGAGGGCCTTTAATTGTTGTGAGAGGAACACAAAGTTGGATACTTTCTCATTTTATCATACCAATTCAGTAGAATTTAACATCAAATGGAATATTACATTATTTGTAGGGCTACATTTGAATATTTTAAATATATTTGAGTTTTGAAATAAATGATCTCTAGAAAAAAACTTTACTTCTACTATGGGCCAAAGATTTTTATTTTAATAGTTAGCCCATTATAACCATGAAACTGGTGCACCAAATAGTTTTAGGGAAGACCAGGACACTACTGGCCTCTGTCTATTGCTTTGTTTCCAATTACTCTCTTTTCAATTCCCCACAAACAATGACACTAAGTAAAAGTTAGGAAAAAAAAAAATCTCCAAACCTACTTTTTCTTCAGTCTTCTATCCTTCTCAGCTTGAGTTCCAAGTTTGCCTAACCCCAGGGACTCCTGAGCTGCAGCTTCAGTCTCCATAAAGCCTCCTGTGAAGAAGTAACTATTCATATTAGGTTGGATATATTGTGTCAATTCTGAAATTAAATTTTTAAAAGTTTATTTGAGCAATTGTTTAGTATTACATTTTTTTTTTTTTGGCCTGCCTTTGTATTTC
Source organism: Monodon monoceros (assembly GCF_005190385.1). Classification (NCBI taxonomy): domain Eukaryota; kingdom Metazoa; phylum Chordata; class Mammalia; order Artiodactyla; family Monodontidae; genus Monodon; species Monodon monoceros. The sequence continues at coordinate 63,456,664 of NW_021703783.1, forward strand.
TAACACAATATGCATTCGATGGCATGGGTACATACATAAACATACGCTGAGACAATGAAAAAAATAAAAGGTACCTCTTGGTAGACCATTCAATTGCACCTAGTAGCAATATAATACATGTAGCCTGTACACTGACAAACACTTGTATATATAGTTTGAAAGCTATGAGGTCTACTTTTCCTTATGAAAAATGAAAAAACTGTGCAGTGTGTGAGGTTTTTTTCGATGTTTGAAACGTGTGAAATTTTTCATATATAATGAAATAAATGATAGCCCAATGAGCAGAAACTCAGGTGTATGTCTTCAATTCCAAGTTGAGAGAATGGAGAAACATTTGCTGAGTTACCAAAACTTTCTGTATCTTGTTCTGGAACCCTCTTCTGCTCACCTGGATGACTCCTATATCCTTCAGTACCAACGTAACTTCCAGAACTTCCTATGTTCTGGCAGGCTTTGTTTTGTTTTGTAATTTTTATAATAATACCTGAAAAAATTCTAAATCTTTCTTCAAAAGATCCTGGTAAGACTTGTTTTTACCTAACAGGTCACAAATTATTTGATGTACTGTCAGTTTTATTGGCTTTGGGATATATCCAATATATATATATATATATATAACCTTGGGATAAGAGAAGGAAGAAAGGAAAGTGTGTTGGGCATCAAACAACTTTACAAAGCAATTATTTAGTATCTTTAAACATATCATTGTTCATAAATTATCTGTTGTAATTGAAAAATGAGAACTTAATCCTGGGCTCTGTTTTCTCTTTGCTATTTACTATGTGAAAAACATGAAGTCAAGGTAAATGAAAAATGCTCATTATTTTTAAGTCATTTTAATTGGAAGAGATTTAAATTTCCATTTAAGCTCAAGATTAAGTAGAAAGATTTAAGTTAATACTAATTCTTAAAAGTCTACACAAAAACATTCACCAATATATCAGTAAATAAGTACTATTAAGGATAATTTTGTTGTAATTATTTTTCATAATTCATTTAACAAATAATTTAAATACTCAGTATTATTAATTCTGGATCAGTGATATAAATAAGTTAATCTCATAGCCTACTAACTCTGTTACTGAACTGGATAATTATAAGAAAGTCCTCTTTAATTGAAAACACATTGATTGCTGTCTAGATCTTATTCAGGGATTCAGAGTTTGAGGACTGAAATTTATTCAATTATGCACGTATGCAATTAATACTTAAAGAACTTTTTATTGTGAATGATTTTCGTTGTTGGTATCATTAGGAAAGTCATCCACTAGTTGACTAAAGTACTCTTGGGACTCTCACTGTTGTGGCCTCTCCCGTCGTGGAGCACAGGCTCCGGACGCGCAGGCTCAGCGGCCATGGCTCACGGGCCCAGCCGCTCCGCCGGACCGGGGCACGAACCCGTGTCCCCTGCATTGGCAGGTGGACTCTCAACCACTGCACCACCAGGGAAGCCCAGGAAACATTTTTAAATGTGGGAATTTCCATTATGCACAGTGAGTGAATATTTTCATTTTATTTCTCTCATTGGTATACTTGCCCTACTGTATGTCCATAAATTACTATTCACAATCTGCAATTAACAATAAAATTGTTCTCTTGAAACATAAATGGAAATGAATAATGATTCACTTAAAAGTTTAAAATTCTTAAAAAAAAAAAAGTTAAAAATTCTTGATCAGTCCAGATGGGGACACAGAGATTGATGAGTAGACCCATTCTATAAACAATGAGATATTTTCAACCACTACACGGTTGAATGAACCAGGCTTTTTGCCCTTCTGAGCAAAGAACATATAAATTATGATTTAAATTTTTTTCAAGAACCCAACATTTTAATTAGAGAAAAGAACAGTTTTTAAAAAAAATAACACTCTGGAGAAGAAACAAAGAGAGCTCTAGAGGAATTTTGTGAGTCAAAACTAGACCCAGAAAAAGTAGATATTAGACTTTTCTTCTCATAAATAAAATTATAAAAATAAAAAGCATGAGGAGCTTGGAAATACTCTGAGCACTTCAAAATCTAATATCCTTTGAAAAGAATTTAATAAAGAATTGTCGACACATCCTGTTTGAAAATGCCAATAGAAAATGACACTTAAGGCCAAAGTAGGCAAAATTATTTTTAAGCAGCATATGTAGAACCGTACCCTTAAGCAGGAGCAAAAGTCTAATTATGTGCATTTTTTAAGCCCAAATAAAACATTTCTAGATGAGAAAAACATTCTTTCATAGAACTGATCCATCTGCCCCATAAATCCCAGGTTCGTCTTTCCAACCACCTGACCAGCTAACTGGTAGGATGACCTCAGTCAAACCAGCTTATGAACTCTTTTACTCTGTGGATGATTATCTAAATCTGGTGAGAGTCTGCTTCAATTCTTCCTAGGCATCAGTGGGATCCCATGGCTGTGTGGACTTTAGGAATATCTACTCATCTAGACCAATGTATTCATTAATCACATATGGCATTGAGTACTTGAAATGTGGCTGGTCCAAATTAAGCGCTCTGAGTATAAGATATGCAAAAGGTTTTGAAAACTTAGTACCAAAAAAAAAGAAAAGAAGATATCTAATTAATAATTTTATATTGATTACATGTTGAAATAATAATTTTTTCTATATTGGTTTAAATAAAATACATTATTAAAATTAATCGCCCGTCTCTTTTTACTTATCTTAATATGGCTACTAGAAAATTAAAAATTACATATGTAACTTATATTTGCGGCTTGCATTATATTCCTGTTCAGCAGTGCTATATAGTAGTGGTTCTATACTGGACACAGTAGCAGTTTCCAGAGGGAATGTAAATATTTGCATATGTTGATGGAGGAAGAGGGCCACATTTTTAGATGTCACAACGACTGCAAAGTGCAACCGATATATATTAGGTAGGAGACAAGAAATCTAAACTTCCTTCAATGAGTAGAAAATTCTTTAGTTTGCCCATCTTGAAATGGCAAGAGTCCCCAGTGAGAAACACTGGCTGGTGGATACTAAGGGTTACTTATTCTCCAGGAGATCCCTTAGGAATATGGAGAGAGCATCATTAACTCCATCCATCTCATGGCATAAAGTGCTCAGGCATAGAAGGCTCGAGTCCCATGAGCCAGTGTACATTCAGATAATAAATTGCTTATCACCTTGTCAGTGGCCCCCTAGTGCTTGCATATGCAAAAGCCCAAGCCAAAATTCATGTCCTCAGTGAAGTTCTCTGGGCACTCTATCACTCAGGCACACTCTCTTTTGTGAGGTTGTCAAGGACTTGGAAGTGTTTGAGACAGAATAACTTTTAGGGTGTGAGGGGCCTAGTCAAATATTTTTCCAACCCCTTTCTATACAAACATTTTGAGTAACCCAAAATTAGTGGGATGACAATCTAATGTGGTCCAATCTCATATGATACCATTCTAACAGCAGGAGTGAGTGATTCAATTGTTAGACCATCCTTCTGAACCAGGGTCAGGCCACTGGTCCAGAACAACCCCATAGGCAAGTCGCTGGCTTCCCAAGGCATCTGGTCAACCCCAGATACGAGGTAGGGAGTTAGGGAGAAACAGGGACACAGGTGCACATGGTTTGGTTGGATTAGGCACCCTGCCCAGATGGCACTGCCTTCCTGGCTAGTTACAGGTTCTGAAAGGTAAAAAAAAAATTTGAATGCTTCTAGAGACTCGACCTACACAGGTCCAGGTCTTGGGTGAGGGTGTTCTGCCCGGATGGCATTGCCTGCCCCAACCTCTCCCAGGCACCAGAAGGAAGGTTTTAGAGAATTTCAAGAGAGGTGCTACAGACTGTGAGGTTACCTAAGACCCAGGCTGAGGAATTTGAGGAAGGACCTTCATATGCCCAGATCTTTGGATGGTACTCGTTGGAGATATCTGTTCGTTTGGATTGTGAAGGCAAATATCTCTATGATGCCTGGGCCTCAGACTCCAATCAGAATAATATATTTCATGTTGACCCTTGAGGTACAAGTCTGTAGGAATTTCTGGCCAAAACCCACATTGCAAAAGCTCTGTATCTCCATTTTTCCCGCAGGGTTCCCTGTTATCGTATTAAAAAGGAACTCTAATTCCAGGGAGATTAAGACTATAGTCTGCTGCTGATCAGTAGTTTCATCTTTCTTCTACTTGACCTCACTTCGGTATTAATCCATACCACTCATTTTGATTTTAAATGCACTTGAATTTATAAGTGATTACTTAATTGTTTCATGACTCTTAGTCTGTTAGTTCTCTGGAGGATGCACCTAGGCACTGTGCCTGCTTCATAAATGGTATGTAATAAATGCATTCACAATTGAAGCTAAAAAATGCTTTCTTCAAAAGAAGACCCTTTCACTATGCAGAGCATGACTCATCTCTAATTGATACTTTGGGAAATTATATTGTATTTTCTAGTTCCATAACATCTAGGAATAATCTGAATTTCGGGGTAAAGGCCAGCACAGGCACTCAAATTTTACATGTAGAAAGGTGCTTGCTAACTAATGCTGGTGCAATGTTGATGTTGTTTCTCTCAGTGTGAAATTATTTTCTTCATTATGCTGATTATAACAAATCAAAGAATTCAGACCATTATTACATAATCTGACAGATGACAATAAAGGAAAGAAAACTGCAATTTATCAGGCAAAAATGTCTCTGAAATATATTGCTTCTCAAATATACCTAAAGGAAATTTGCAAGAGTAGTTTTTATTTTTTTTACTCAATAATATATGCATTTTATACATCTGTAATCAGAGATACTACCTGTATAATTTACATACATTTTTCTGTTTTTACCATTTTTCCATAGCTTTGCTATATTTTGATCAATTCCCCATTCTTGAAAATCTCTGTCTTTGATTTCTGTTTCCTTCTTGTAATGCCTCTTTTCTTTATGCTTACCATTCACTGTTGACATCTGCTAGGGTAGTCACGTGTGATCTGTTCTTTTTTCTTTACAGTCATTATTATTAGGACTCTCTGAAGGCCTGGGAGGGCTGGTGTTTCCTAGGCAGTAAATGTGTTAAAATCATATGGAACAGATGACTCCCCCAGAAGTAGCAAATGTTTTTAACATCACTACCTCTTCACTCTCTATTACCGTTTTCCTAAGCTGGTAAACTACCTCTAAAGCGTGGTACTTGATTGCTCTGACTCCTAACTCTCACTTCTGCTTGGATACTTGACCCTGGAACCTAGATCATTTCCTGTGCTGTGTCTGCTTCAATTTGCTGTCTCCTAATCTCTGCATTTCCAATCTCTCCACAGCTTGGTAACCTGACCCTCAATTTTTACCATTTCTTTTGCTTGATATTAATAATTTGGTTTCACACTCTGGACCCCAGACTGTACCCACTTCCCAACTAACCATAAAAAGAGCCAGGTTCCTTTCCATCATGTTTCCCTTGGAATTTGTCCTTTCATGTGGCTTCAGTACCCTTTTTTTCAGAGATAGGTCCTATTTGAAACTCAAGCTTTAACCTTTTCAATTCTGAAGGAAAACGGCACTTAGATGTTCCTAGTAGAATCAAACATATCCAGGGAGAGAAAAACTAATAATAATCGGAACTTTTTACTGACATTATGTCTATATGTTTTATAAGAAAATTTATAATATATTCTGTGATCTTTTTTATTATTGCCTTGAATTATTCTTTACTTTTTATGCATTTGTGTGTAATATCCTCAAGAAGTTATAAACTTTCTGAAAAAAATAATCATGTCTTTAATTTCATTAAGTTCCCAAACATGCTCCACGGGACTAGGAGCTCAGTGAGGTAATTTTTGATGGAAACAGTCCCACGAGTATGTTGTCTGGAGCACTAGACCAGGAAGTGACATCTGGGAACCACTGCTAATTCTCCTACCAAGCAGCTGCTTTGCCATGATGATTGTTAAAATCATCTCAGTTTCTGTATAATATAGAATGTGGCTCACTACATGATCTTTAGATATCTTCTAATTCTGAAAGTCTGTAATTTTAAAAATAATATGCATTTTCATAGTAAATAACTCATGGTATATATTTTGTAGAAGGAAGAGTTGCTGGGCCTAAGGCTTAAATGTTAGAGCTTCATAGATTCAGGATTACTGGGGTTGAAATAGATCTTAAAGATCATCCAGTCCAACTGCTTTCTAATTCTTGGACCCCTTCCACAACAGTTCTTACTTGTATTTACCTAGCTTCTGCTTGACCATCTCCAGTGACAAATAAGTCATTTTTTGACAAGCTAGCTTGTTTGTATACAATTATGACTCACCAGTGTTCTCTTTCTTACACTGAGATGAGGTTAATCTTTCTACAACTTTAACACTTTGGCTACAGTTTTGTACCCTCACTCAACAACAAAAAGACCAAAGATTCCGCCACATAACAGCTTTTCAGATATTCTTAATCAGCCATCCAGACAGGTCAGCAAGGAGAATAAACATACCCCTGTACTTAGCTACTCCTCACATAATTTCAGTCCTCATCAGCTTAATCCTCTCCTCCAACCTTTTTCCGAGGTTATGATATGCCTCCGAAAGTGTAGTAAACAGAAATGGATACTATTCCTTGGCTTTTGTTTTACAACAGCCGAACAGGATGGAAAAGTCTTCTTTTATCTCAATGCTGTACATCTATTAACGTGGACTACATTTACTGACTTATATATTGACTTTAGAGTTACCTGAAAATTCTAAATTTTCTTGTAAAAAATGCTCCTGAGAGTTATACTTTTAAAGTGGGATATTTTTGGACCTTCCAAATCTCAGTTTTTTGAGATAGTCTTTAAGGAAGAACACTGATTTTTTTTTTTTTTTCATTTGTGATTTCTTTCCCTATCAGTGATCCAAAAATCAGATTACTGGGCTGTCAAAGTATTCATGTCCAAGTGATTGGGGGATGTGAGGATCAAGAACAGAGTGAATCCTAATCTTGCCACTAGAAACCTGTATCCAAGGTGGCATCACTCCACTTATCATCACTATAAAGGAGGCCTATGCAACCAGTTATAAATCTCACCAAAGTTTTCCATCACAGGCCCCATTCTGACATCTTGTCTACAGGGCTGTCATGAGTTACAGCTCACGCAAATGCCTTTCCTGTTCTGTTACCAAGTAACTTTGTCAAAGAAACAAATGAACTTCATCTGATATGCCTATTTTAAACACAATTTAATTTGCTTTGTTTCAAAACAGGTTGATGCCTTCAGATAAAATTAAAAGTCAAGCCAGTCAAGATTCCAGTTACTGATGCCTAATCATGGATCTCGAGGTTCAGAACTCCTGTTCATGGTTGTCTTGACAGGACAGACAACGTAGCAGGTAAAACTTTTCTGGGCCAGAAACATATTCAAGTTTTTGATTTGTTTTAAATGAATGGTTGTCCATGTTTATATACTATCTGTCTCACTAAATTGAATGTTCTTTGACGCCAATGCCATGCTTTAACCATTTTCCTAAAGTCCATGGTTGGTACTCTATACTTCACATTGGCTCAACATATGCTATTCACTCAAAGTAGGAATAAATAAATGACTTTGGATTATCAGCATTCCCCCTGTCCCACCCCTCAAGATATCAACTCTCTTGGGCTTCAGTGTCCTCTTGTTAGTGCCTCTTTTCTGGATGAAGTTTTGCTTTTCAAGTAAGCAGATAGAGGCAAAAATGTGAGTTTTGGAATAGGTCCACTTATTTGTATATCTTGTTCACATAAGGTACACCTTCAGTTTATTCATTTTCTTTAAACTTTAAAATTACTAAACAAAAATAATAAAAATAAGAATTTTATAATTCCCCTTTTGGTCTGGGCAGTTTTTCCAGTAGTTTATTTTGGTTGGTGGCTTTTTTGACATTGTTCTTACATGTCTATGCCATTCACTTATATCTATTATTTGTTAGATACAGCTTTTGTACCAAAATTTTTTAGAATCTGTTTTTAGGAAGAGGTCACCTATTTCAGATCTACTACTTAAGTTTACATTATCATAAATATAGCTGTGAGTTTGTTACCATCCTCAAATTGCTTTGATACTATCTAGCCTTTCCTTCCATATTGGTTAAAACTGAACTTGTTTCTAGGATTTTATGTGTGGAAGTCAGGATATGGAAAGTTGTAAAGTGATTGACAGATGAGGAAGTAAAAATAGTAGTTGTGGACAACTCACTTAAGCTTGGATTATAAGGGCAGGGAAAAGATAAGTCAATATTTTGGGAAGATGGCAGGATTAATGATGACCTTTAAAATATGGATTAGACACGAGCATGTTTAAAGATTAATGGAGGGCTTCCCTGGTGGCGCAGTGGTTGAGAGTCCACCTAACAATGCAGGGGATGCGGGTTCGTGCCCCGGTCCGGGAAGATCCCACATGCCGCGGAGCGGCTGGGCCCGTGAGCCATGGCCGCTGAGCCTGCGCGTCCGGAGCCTGTGCTCCGCAACGGGAGAGGCCACGCAGTGAGAGGCCCGTGTACCGCAAAAAAAAAAAAAAAAAAAAAAAAAGATTAATGGAAATATCAGAGATGCTTTGCATCTGGATGCATTACTCAGGGGGGAAAAGCTGTGGTTATTCGGCTGCTAAGTCTTTAAAGGGTGTTATTGCATCCTGTATCTATTGTATGCTCTAGGAAGTAAGCAGAGGTATTTACTGGCCGTGCTGTCTCCGTGTCCCTCAATAAGATTGTCGAACCTGTTTTTGCATCTTTTCATATTGGTGCTTGTAATATATAAGGAAAATGAAAGAAGAAAGAAGAGAGAAAGAGAAACTAAAACCAGATCCCTAAGTCTGCTAGAAGGAATATTTCCTCTGCCAGGACACTCTCCCCAAATTCAACTGTGGCTTTCAAGGAGGCATGGTTCATATATATGTTTTATCTTTTTAAATACTTTATCTTTAAAGTATTTTTAGCTTTATTCAAATGCTTTTCAATGTGTTGCTTCCTTTGACTTTTGGAGTTTCCACATTTATATTGCCTCTGCTATAACACATTTGTAAAAATAGATTATATGTATATTGAATTTGATTCTACATGGTTAGTGGTTATCAATGCAGTCACATTGACTGACTCATAACTGAAGTTCACTTTATTACCCTAGCTTTTCAGATTGTTATATAAGGAAAATATTGTCCCCTTTATAATTATTATTCTCTGTGAATTACTAAGAATTCCTCCCTTTCTGTTTGTCATTCCTGATGGAATTGAGTGAACATTTTCATAGTTCTATTTAGAAAGTTTTCTTCTTCCACACCTCATTTCATTTAAAGGCATCTAGCACAGCTACTCTCAGGTTAACTTACGTTTCTTTGCATTTATAAGCTAAACTCTTTAAGAGTTCTAAATATTGGGACATGGTCCAAAATTTCAAATTTGGTTCTTTGACACCATCATCACTCTACCATATTACTTTCCATGCCATCATTTCCTATCTTCTATTTCTATTTTCATTGGTAGAAGAAAGAACATTGACAGTGCTCCCATGTCAGAATTTTCTAGATCAAGATATTAAAATCATGATCACTAGAGATGTTTCCCTAATTTCTTCTGATGTGTGAATCAGCAGCATTAAGTGGTAGCCCCTGGGTTTGGTAAGTTTTCATGGTCCTCCCCTCACAACCTGGATGTACATCTTTCAGGACACAAGTAAACATGAGTCCATATCCCTCAACCAAAGCACTAGTGGTACCATGTACCATTTCTTCTGGAAAAAAATATGAATTCCTGAAACCTACTTGTGTCTGTGTTTTCTTCTTATTTTCTCAAGTATTATTTTCAATAAAGACCTTTATTTTTGGTTTCTCCAGGAGCTTTGATTCACCCTCAGTGTAGCTTCTGTATAGCTCCAGAGGTATAGATTTTTGTCTTTGTCTTCCTCATCAGCATTGTAGTCCTTACTATGCTGCTGACACTGGCTTTGTTTATACTCGGTTGTTCTATGGAGTAAAACAAAATTGCTCAGAGCTCAGAAATCCTCTCAGGACTATAATGTGATCTTGAATAGCTATTGCTATTTTCTGACTTGGATGGAGTTGATAAGAACCTAATTGTAATTGATTCCCTTCTCATCTGTTCTGACATAGAGACACACAGTCACTGAAAATGGGTAAAAAGGCTAAGTTTCTAGAAGGTTCTATATTTTTCTAGACTTTAAATTATATCCTGGATACCTTGATTTTGACTATGAATAGTTGTCAAATAAAATAAAACAAATTTTATAACAATGTCTTGGCATGTACATTTTATATCCCCCAAGTAATCACCTTTTCTTTTCTTTCCTTATGCAATAATACTTTTCTTTTTTTATATCCTAAGGGGTTCCTATCCTGAGAAAGAGAAACCCAAAGAGGATTTAATTCTCCTGATGGTAACGCTCAATCACACAACTGGCTACTCATGTGTTATAAACATCGGTTTCCTATGGTTTCTGATGTTTTGTGTGGGTTTCATGCTGTGGAAGTGGGGAAAGATATTTTTGAATAATATCACGGTTGTAAATCTGCAAAAATGAATATTATTCTCAGAAATTCTTGCGGTGCCAGGGCAGGAAACTAAGTCTAGGGGCTGGGACATTACTTGTGAATAATAATTCCTTTATTTCAGAATCCAAAGGGAGTGCTAAGAACTTTGTATCATTCTGTTCATCACTTACTATTAGAGGTAGGAGCTAAATCCTTTTCCCTGTAACTTAACTCTAGTTCTAAATTAAATAGAAGGAGAAGAGCAGAGAAAAAGAAGAGGCAATCATAAATAACCAAGATGATGAAAAGAGATTTCAGAAAAAAAGTAAATATGTAGAAAGACACCAAAGAAAAAAAAGATCAAGTGTATATATCATCATTTTAGAAAATACATCTCACATATTCTTGTTGTTTCAGACTCTCCATCTATCCATCTATCTATCTATCCATCCATCTATTAACAAGGTATCTATGTATTTATATATTTACCTAGGGTCATTTCAAACGTACTGATCTATTTTATTCAATTAGTCACCAACAATAATTAATTCTAACACAATCTCTATTGCCAGATTCTTCCCTCTGTCTCTCCACCTACATGTTGTTGAGTTTGTCAGTGGAAAGTTGTGACAGTTTAAAACAAAGAAACCTTGCCTTTTTTTACATTTTATGCCATTTATAATGCTTTATTTTGACCTAAAAAGAATTCTTTTGGATTTTTTGTAGGCTTCTTAATTTTTTCAACAGAAAAGCTTTTAAATTCACACAGCTAAGCTCTTATACACATCTATGCAGTATACTCAATGGTTTTAAGCTGGTTTTGAAACATGGCCCTAGGACAACTATCTCAGTTCTGCAAATTACTAATACATTGTTTACTCATCAATAAATAAGGATGACAGTAATATCACTTGCCTCAGAGGGTCCTTGTGTCTATCACAGTGTTAACATTACATAAATTCTAGTATTGTTATTAACAGAGAAATCAAAAGGACTGAAAGTTTTACAGTATTCTTCCTTTGAAAGTTTTGTCAAGCTTGATTCAGCTGTATTGGATTAAATACAGCTGATTAAAACAGAAAGTTTGTCAGGTAGGAAAAAAATAAAAATATGAGAAATGGAACGAAAGACAGATGGATGCTAAGAAGTGAGGAAAATGAGTGGCAGTGGAAAGTCAAACATGCATACTTACGGAGCTGCCCAAGTCGAGCTTTTTCTTTTTTACCAAACAAACGACCTATTGAAGACTTGATTCCTTTCTTCTTGGGGGCTTTGTGAAGAGAGTCTTGGCTGCTGTTGGCACTGCCAAGCCCAAGGCTTTCAGCCTCGAGGGAGGCAGTTAAACTACTGTAAAACACGAAAGAGGACAAACTGCTTGCTTTGGTGTAGCATCCACAAGGTACACAAGATTAAATTCCTTGATAAAAGTACGAAAGGAGGAACAAGTACACTTTGAATGTTATTTTCTCCTTTTTTCCCATGTTTTTTCTTAAGCATATTAAAGTGTGATTTCCTCAGGCTTAGGGCCCTGAGCCTCCAGGTTTTCTCTAGAAAAATTTCTTTTTTTCTCAAATATATTTTCCTTATTTTTCATACAATATCAAACTAATCAATGAACATAGGTTGGTTTATTAACTTATAAATTCTATAAATTAGCCCTTGACTCTTTACCTATTTCCTTCTTGCAGAGTTTGATTTTTAGATCTTAAACATAATGACCTATGACAAGAAATTTAAATATAGCTAATAAAGTTTATGCTCTATTCTAGCCCATGGTTTTACTGGATTTTCCTCTAGCTATCTTTCTCTCTCTCAGTTTTGGAGACTAATTCATTGAATTTTAAATCACCTGTGAGATTTTGAAGTAACAAATCATATACCCGAGTGATCACTGTATATTTTTTCTTACAGTTCTCAGGTATTCTTTTAGGTACATGATAAGCTGAAATTATTTCCAAGCAAGCTGATCTAGGTTCCATTCCTGGTCAATGTATCTGACACTGTATTAATAGGGTAGGTTCAATGATACTGTTATCCTTCTTTACAGCTGTTAATTTGACAATATTGTGATGAGTTATTTAACTTTATTCATCCAAATTAATCTGAGTTCATATTCTCTAAACTCCAAAAGCTACTGCTTTTCATATATTACAATATATTTCACTCTTTTATTTTGAGAGTAAAGTAAGTATAAATTTTGAATCTGGAATAACTTTTTTCACATTAGAAATTAAAAATAAACAAAACAGGAAAAAAAAAGTCGGCTGGCACAGAAAGCTCTGTTTTCAAAACCGTTTATTGTAAAACACATACTATTTAGAAGACAGATTCTTAAAGTATTAATCGTTAAGTCACTACATTCGGTTATAACAGTTAAGTGTTCAGAGATGCTGTAATTGATGACAGTGAAAGAACATACATTTAAGATGTAAATTGCATGCTTAGACTTATTTATGGCATTAATAGAGATCTGCTTCAATTTTTTAGGCAGATGGAAAGGACAGTATGAAGAGTTGCTATGACAAATGGGGTATTTCCCCATGTAAACTTTTCTTTTAATATTTCGGCAAATGTGTTTTTTTTTTTTTCTTCTCTAAGGAGGAGCTGTTATAGCTGGCACTTGCAGCACCAATAGGGTGATTTACATACCTGTCTGTTAAAAGTAATCGGGGTACAAGCATGGACTTTTCAGACCTTAATTATCCTTATACTAGAAGCCAGATTTATAGTCTTGTATTAGAATCCTTTAGTTTTTTGTAACTATTCTAATAAGTCCTTCCTGTAGTCTGACTCCGTTTTAATAGGAAATATCCACTAAAAGTAGAAAATCTATTCTCATAAATATTGGCTAGTAACAAGACCATAAATATACAGTTAAATTTAAAACTGAAAATTTGATCTCAGAATGAAAATTTGTTTTTTTCACAAGTGACATTGTGGAGAGGGAGCAGAATTATAGCTTAAATCAAAAATTTTATATAAATTTTTAAGTAGTCTGTTTGATACTGAAAGAAGGAGGAATATTTTTGGAAAGAGAACATACAATGTGCAGTGTGCTGGGAGAGTCATACCTTCGGGCATCATTGTGGTAGGAAGAAGGGAGGGTGTGAGTCATCCTGACGGCTCTAGGGGTAGGGGGAGGAGAAGTTTCACATTTAATTGTTGCTTTATCCTCCCGACCATCTTCTTCTACCACTGCAATCTAGAAGCAAAAACATACGTCAGATGAACTTTTTCTAAATTTCAACTGAAACTGATGAAAATGGAGAATCAATAAAGCAAGGCTATTTGAGTAATTCTAGTATAAAAGCAGAACAAGAAACTTGGGGCATATAGGTATTACATATATAAATTCACATTATTAAAGAGTATGAATTTCATAACTATTTAAAAATTAAGACACTCCAGTTAACACACACACACACAGACACAGAAATAGACTCACTACACAAATATATTATTTAAGAGTAAGTAAACACCATAGATCAATATCCAGGGACTATGAAACAGCTATCTTGGAATCCATTTGAATATATCAGAATGTAAAAGCTTTATAAAAAGTTATTGAACACATATTTGAGCTAATTCACTAAAATATGCATAGTTAGGTTATTATAACATGGACATTTTTAAGTGGGAGATTTTTGAAGTGAGAAGTTGGCAAAATATAACTGTATCAGATAAAGTGTTTTAAATTAGGCTATTTAAATGTGTTCCCAGATGTTTCAAAAAAGAGTTGCAGTTTATAAGAAAAAAGCTTTCTTTTTAAAGTGAGAATAATAAAAGGTAAGAACAGAATTTCTGCAAATTTTTTCATTTCATTACCTCTCATGGGAAAATTGACAAAGGCATACAGAGCACCATAAGCAGATGGGATGGAAGGGATTTCTTTAAAGAATTTAGTTCAGAGTCCAGAACAATTCAGGATACCATAAATTTTGTCAGAGATATATAGAACTGTAAGAGTTTTCAAAAATCAACTTAATTGTACAATAAAGATATTTTTAAAAACAATGCTGCATTTTTTCATAGCACCATTGTGCATTAAAACATATATATAGAGAGAGAGAGAGAGAGAGAGAGAGACAGAGAGAGAGAGACAGAGAGAGAGAGAGAGAGAGAGAGTGAGAGAGAAAGACAGATTGTAGAAAGCATAGCTAAAAGATATACGGTTCTAGAAGTTCTGTTGAAGAAATTTCTCAATATGGCTATAACAAAATGTTTAAAGCTGTGTTCTCATCTTTTGTCTATACCATGTCTTGCTAGTTTCTACATTAAGCTATTATGCATAAGTGTGTTATATATGATAAAGACTATGTGTTGGAGAAACTTAATGAAATTGTTTGTCTGGGCTCTTGTCATTTAAGCCTAGGTTACTTTTAACAGCTTAGGCAGTCATCTTAATAAGATCTCCTCTCTCCATTTCAAAGAGCACAGTGCTACCAGAAGAACTGTTTTCAGGAACTGCTTTCAGCATGATGTCAACACTATGGAAAACCCTTTCTAAACTCACATCTCATCTAAACTCATAAAGCATATTTCTAAACTCTTCCTAATACGTACTTAAGTTTTCACAATTCCATTATCTAACCATGATTGTTTTCCACAATTGTTTCTGTGAAGCCTGATTACTTCTGTTTCAGATGTTTTCCTGAAACACACTCATAAAATGCCCTCCTCTCTCCACATGGCGGGTCAAACTAGGCCAACTTTACCAAAATATCAGCTCTTAAAAACATCATACACAAACCATTTCTCTGAATAACACTTAGAACTCACACTATATAAACAAAGTGGAGGAGAAAAGCTTCATAATCAGCGATGGATTTGAATCTTGGTTTCTCTTATTGGTTGAATGACATGTGCTAATTACTTATCTACTCTAAGACTAAATTTCCTCATCAATAAAATAGAAGTGATAATACTTAGTTTAATTTGTCCTTTTGATGTACAAATTAAATCATGCATATAACTCCTTACCCTGATATATATATATATATATATATATATATATATATATATATATAAAACAAATTTTAACTTGTGGTTTTCTTTCTTATGACCTACCTTTCTTACCAATCATCTCTTTACTCCCTGAATTCCCTGAGGCTATATTTCTGCATGGGACCTTCCTTTATGATCTTGTTTTCCTTACACACACTGAAATTCTTTTACATCATCTGCTCAGATTTCTTCCTTTATTCCCAGTATAATCCTTTTAAGTGGTGGAAGAGGTCAAAGAAAAATAGTAATAACATTATGCATGGTAAATTTGACAGCTGAGAACTAACTGGTAGTGTCCAGGAGACGATGCTAAAAGAAGATAGAGAATGGAAAATAAAAAGAAATTCAATCAATCTAAGGCCATGTAAGCATAGTATGGATTCCCTTAATTTAAAAAAAGTTCCCTGGTTCCAGAATTATTTGGGCATAGGCTGACTACCACATCTTGAAGATGCTGAAAATAGATTGATGTACTGGATAGTAGGTTGAACCTTTGAAATTTGTCCCATCTGATATCCTGTGAGTCTGAGCTCTGCCATTCTCAGTCATCTAACAAGTTGTCATTTTGTGAATCAGAACTGTAGTGCATTTTGTTTCCTATACCAATATTTATTCTCTTGACTTCATTCCAAGCAGTAAAGTAGTATATTAATTCTATTTTTATATTTTCTGTATTTGTGATGCTCTAGTATCTGAGACCATGCTGAGAATGCCCATCGCAGGGCTAGCTAATTCCTAGAGATAGGTAACTATGTTCCTGGAGTGTGTCTTCCATATGCAAACAAATCATCTTCATCAGTACCTCAGATCCTCTTCTCTATCTGGCTCTTACATTCCAGGAGGCACTATTCCTCTGTCTTAATCATCCCTGGCCAGGTATCTGACAACTAGAGAGAGCCCCTAGACCCTACAGCCCACTGAAATTGTTCAAACTAGCCAATCTTAAACCTGCTTACCCTGCCTTTCCATTCCTACAAAAACCACAATAAACATTCCTTCCCATGCTTTCCTCTCACTCTTTCTGACTGCTGACCTGGTGCTTCCCATTGACCCGGCATAGTGAAGCAGGTCCCTTGCTCTTGGGAAGTAGAAGCAAGAAGCTATCACTTATTGGCAATTGTTTCTTGATTTGTTGGTCTTATATATCTGAATAATGGTAAAACCTATATTTTAACACAAGCATCATTGTTGTTCTAGATATCGACAGTAAACTATCTAATTCTACCAAGAGAGATCTAAAAATTCTGTGGGAAATCGGGATATTTTAGTCCCCACAGTCTAATCATTATCCTAGAAAGCATAAACAATTTTATTTTGAGACATTTGCTCTTATGATCATATTTAAACAATTCAAAAACACTTAAATACTTTTAATATTTTTTATAAAATGCTTCAGTTAGAAGAAATATAATTTTAAATCTCAGAAAAAACAATGTTCAGTTAGTAATCAGATCAAAGAAGTGTACAGTACCTTTCTCCGATGTTTCCTTAGATCACTTGGCTGTGATTGGCAGTAATAAAAGCGACATAAAACAGAACCAATTAATGATTACCATTTGACCATGTCACAAGTTAAATAGTATCTATAATTTAACTACCTTTTTTTTGTTTTCATTCCATTCTTTTCAAAATAAATGTCTTTTAACCATTATAAAAGCATTCCTCCAGGGAACTATTTTAGAGAGGAAACTTCCTAGATGGCATGTTGCAGGGGACAGGTCTTCATGATGGGATCATGTGTATATACGTAAAACATGAGACATGAGACATGGACCTTAGGGGATATGAAGCACATATGGAGTGAGCTAGCCAGAAGTAAATATGAGACTATATCCTCCCGAGAAAATATAGATGGGAGTGAAGAAGACTATGTGTAAATGAAGATTCAATGCACATATATGTAGTTTATAAACACTCCCTTTTGTCTCATCTACACAGGGCTTTGGACCTTCTCAGGGCGGATATGCTGTTCCTATGTGATCTCAAACTTCCTGGCGTCCTAACAAACTTTCCATCTCCAAATACCAAAAGCTCTGGCCTCAGTATATCATATTTCTGGGGCTGCAGTTTTCCTGTCAGTGCTCTTTTAGAGAATTTTTAAAAAATAGTTATTTATTTATGATCCTAGATAAAACTTATTCACTTAATATTTGTTAATTTTTCTTATGTAAGTAAAACATTTTACTAAACTATTCCATTATACTTTACATTTTTGTTGCTATTGAAAAATGGGTTGATTTACCTCATTCAAAATTCAAATTAGATATCGCTAACATGTTATTTATGCCTATGGATTTGTGGTGAGGTAAAAGTAAATACAAATAGGCTTTATTATCAGGACAAATAATAATGTTTGCAAAACATATAAACATATACAATATGAATGAATACAATGTCTTTTCAATCTCTGTCCCTAAAATTTCAAATTTTGCTCTGAATATTCAAACATGAATTATATGCAACAAAATTATTTTTTCTCCAATATTTTCTACAGGTAAAAGAAAACCTTCCTGTCTTTCACTATAACAATAACGAATTTGACGACAAAGTTTTGTTAGGTGATAAAGACTTTCTGGGTTTTATTTTTTGTTTTTCTGAGTCAGATATTAAACATTTAAAATATTTTTTTTTACCCTCAGGAAATGCTCTAAATATCTGTGTTTTTTTTGAACTAGGTGTCTCTTATTTATTTATTTATTTATTTGGTTGCACCGTGTCTCTTAGTTGCAGCAGGCAGTCTCCTTAGTTGCAGGAGGCGGGCTCCCTAGTTGTGGCATGTGAACTCTTAGCTGCGGCATGCATGTGGGATCTAGTTCCCTGAGCAGGGATCGAACCCGGGGCCCCCTGCACTGGGAGCGTGGAGTCTTAACCACTGCACCACCAGGGAAGTCCCTCTAAATATCTTTTAAGTACTCTAATTATAGTATAATAATGCTGATTTACCACTGATTTATTTATAACTAACTGCTCAAGAAAATGCATGAAAGCAGTGGCATCCTATTCATACATACATAAACATTATGTCTAAATGGCTATGAATATATTATTTTATTATTATAAAAATAATAACACTGTCAAGGGTTATAATGCTAATATATAATGAAAATATTTAAAAGGGCAAAATACTAGGTTGCAAAAATGTAAGGAAATAATAGCAACACAGAAATAATCAAAGTTTTCTTAATTTGAATGCCAACTAAATTATGCTCTGTGGGCCAATATTCTTACCGTAGCTTTGATAATAAATAGGTCATCAATTACATATGGATAAACTAAGCCAGGGACAATATCATTTTTAGTTAATAAAATCAGATGGACAGTTCCTAGATTTCTAAAATAAGCAGATCATAATGTAGATCAGTATATTGGGTTAGTTTATCTTAGTACATTGGCTAAAAGTTTGTGCTGTATCTAGCTGGGATCAGCTCTGATTAGCTGGCCTTTATTTGGACTTGCCATGGTCTGTGCTATCTACTTTAAAATATCTTTAATATCAAGTCCGGAAATAAGCAAAGAATAGTAAACTCAATGGCCTAAGGAGGTAAGTATTTCCTTTCAAAAAATTTTTTTTCATCATTTCTCGTTTATACAGATTTACTTGCAAGTTCCATAATTGTAAAGAGTTTGGATATGGGAAATATTGCCTCACCATATAAACAGTTTTCTGTATCAATTCTTAGTCGCAAAGTTAAAGAAAAAGATATCTAAACTGACAGACATAACAGAAATTTTATGAAGATAAAATTTTAAAACTTATTTACTTATAAGGTAGTTTTCCCCTTGGGGTGACAGTATCATATATATACATACACACATACATATGCACATATGTGTGCATTTATATAAATTAATTCTAATGAAAATAATCTTTACAGGTTTTTTTTTTGCCACAATACACATTGTTGCAACATAGTTATTTAAAGATACCACTTAGAAATTGAGTTAAACTTCTTTGTTCAGATATTATACACACCCATATACGCAGAGAGATGCAGGCATTGTGACACTTTTTATAGAAGTTTCACAGCCTTCTGACCAGAAACAGTATATACACTTAATATTCTTCTGTCATATTATTAATTTCTCCTCCATTTATTACATTTGTGCTAGATTTTTGCAGTATACAAACTATTATTTGACCTATTTGCATTTTACTTAATCTCTATCCCCAAACTTTATATATTTATTTTATTTTTTAATTTTAATTTTTTTTTTTTTTTTGCGGTACGCGGATCTCTCATTGTTGTGGCCTCTCCCGTTGCGGAGCACAGGCTCTGGACACGCAAGCTCAGCGGCCATGGCTCACGGGCCTAGCTGCTCCGCGGCATGTGGGATCTTCCCGGACCGGGGCATGAACCCATGTCCCCTGCATCGGCAGGCAGACTCTCAACCACTGTGCCACCAGGGAAGGCCCAAACTTTTATTTTTAATTGGAATTTTATTGTTTTAATAACATAGTTTTAATATTCATTATACAAAACATAGAATTTTACCTCCATAAAGAGTTCAGAATATTTAAATCTTCATTATTGTTGTCATTTCAACATATTCCCAGGTAATCACAGAAAAAAAAAAAAAAGAACAGTATATGCTTTTGAGTTAGCAAATCTGAAAAAAAATCCAGCTCCTCTTTACAAGCTGTGTTGAACAAGGACAATTTACCCATACTCTCAACATTCCAGTTACTTTCGCTCGAGATAATAACATTTTCAAATGTTATGACGAGAATCAAGTGGCTAAACATCATGACATTCAGTAGTCATTCCACCTAACATTATTTTTAGCAAGGAGTACTTTGATTTTTTTCTCTCTTATGTTAAGGGCACTTCCTAATTTAGGTTTCCAACTTTTAATCCCAAAAGAAGATACATGAAATAAAGAATTAAAGAATAAAGAAGGGTGAAAATGTTGATATGAATTATAAAACTCAGTTGGGAAACTGCTGCTATTGTTGATGGCTCTTCTTTTAAAATTATATTATGTACATTATAAAATTATAACATTCTATGTTGGTGTATTGAAGTGATTATAATAAATAATTTTTGAAACTTATTGTGTTAAAAATAACCCACCCAGGGCTTCCCTGGTGGCGCAGTGGTTGAGAGTCTGCCTGCCGATTCAGGGGACACGGGTTCGTGCCCTGGTCCGGGAAGATCCCACATGCCGTGGAGCGGCTGGGCCCGTGAGCCATGGCCGCTGAGCCTGCACGTCCGGAGCCTGTGCTCCGCAACGGGAGAGGCCACAACAGTGAGAGGCCCGTGTACCGCAAAAACAAAACAAAACAAAACAAAAAACCCACCCAGTCTCAATCATCAAGGTATCATCAGTAAAAATGAATTTAATGGTTTAAGTCATTCAGATTTCTGATGTGATATTTAGATTTCTGCTCTTCCATTTACTTATTATGTGACCTTGGGAAAGTTACACCTGTGTAGGCTTCGTTTCCTCACTTCATAGTGGGATTAATATTTGTATCTACCACATAGGTTTGTTGAGAAAAAAAATAAAACACACAGAAAGTCTTTAGACTAGAATAGATTTCAGCTAATGCATCAGTAATTCTAATGGAAGCAAAGGTTCTCTGGACACATCATACCAGTGTCATGACTCCCATCCGATCCATTTCCCTGGCAGGACTTCGAGGGGTGAGCTTTGGTGTTGAGTGTCCACTGGGGGGAGATGAACTGGCCAGCGAAGAAGCTGTAACCGAGGCAGTGATGGAGGTACCTGGGTGGACCCTTGCTAAATTCAGGCCTTCCAGACTCACACTAGCCACTCTATTCTCAATTTCTTCAGCACGTAACTCTGTAGATTCTTTTTCTTCCTGAATTAGTCTGAAAGATACAGTTTATTTTTGATACATTTTATGCTGTTATAATGTTAATCGGAATTCACTAAATAAATAAATAACTTTGTGAACATTTAATATCAAATCTAATATTTTCTTTTATCCCTAGGCAATATAACTTTCAATAAATTCCAGAGATTTCCTGGCTGAAAATTAGAAAATCTTTCTTTTCAAATGATACATAATTCCTCCCAACTTTCATTTTGACCCCATTTCTATACTACCACCTGTTAAAACTCTTTTAAAACCTTGAGTGCCTAGTTAATTTCTGCCACTAATCCTAATCTTACATTTGTACTCAGGAATGAATATATGAGACTTTTAGAAACCCAAATCTCAACAAAGTCATTGAGTCTTATCTCCTATCCAATGAAAAAGTATAACTGATAGAATTCTCAATAAATGGTCATTCATAATTATAATTTGGCCAAATAAAATCCTGACTTAGCCAAGTTGCCTTTACATAAGCACCAAGCAATTTAATAATGTAGATATGAGAGACAGATAGTGAAAAGTTTTTAAAAAATACTGTTGCTATAAATGCTTTTGAGAAGACAAAACACTATTACTCTTTCTTTAAATAGGGAGAAGTTTCAAGAATATGCATACATTATTTATTACAAAGACACAAAGAATAAAGAACTTTAGCTGGGTTGCTTCAAGATCCTATTTAAGTTGAATCTACACACATTTTGCATATTGATATAATAAAACTGGGTACCAGTATAGTTTGTTTGCAAAATGGAGTTAGAAACCACCTCTCCTGAGATATTTTCCTCTTAACTACAAATGGCTTATTGTGATTTCCTATGATATAACCTTTAACTTCAAGGTTATGATCACTGCAAAGTTTTCTTTTTATGTATTTACTTTGGAAAAGTTTGGCAGTTTCTTACGAAACGTAACATACTTTTACCATATAAGCCAGTAACTGTGTTCCTTCATATTTACCCAAAGGATTTCAAAGCTTATGTCCACACAAAACCCTGCACACAGATGTTTAGAACTTTATCCATAATTGTCCAAACTTGGAAACAACGAAGATATCCTTCAGTAGGTGAATGGATAAATAACTGGTACATATATACAGTGGAACAATATTCAGTGCTAAAATGCAATGAGCTATCAAGCCATGAAAAGACATGGAGGAACAATAAATGCATGTGACAAAATGAAATAAACCAATCTGAAGAGGCTACATATTGTATGATTCCAAATATATGACACTCTGGAAAAGGCAACTATGGAGACAGTAAAAAGATCAGTGTTTTCCGGGGGTTGGGTCGGGGAGAGGGATGAATAGGCAGAGCACAGCGAATTTTGGGGACAGTGAAAATACTATGTCTGTATGATATCATAATGATAGATACACATTATTATACATTTTCCGAACAACTAAGAGTGAACCACAATGTAAACTATGTATTTGAATAATATGATGTGTCAATGTAAGTTCATCAGTTGTAACAAATGTACCACTCTGGTTAAGGATGTTGATAATGGGGGAGGCTATGCATGTGTGGGGCTGGGGGTATATGGGAAACCATTGTACTTTTCCCTTGATTTTGCTGTGAATCTTAAACTTCTCTAAAAAATAAATCAATACAATTACTGAGGCAAATTTACTCTTAATTTTAATTTTTCACTTACACAAAGAATATGAATTCTGTTACTTTGAAGTTTATTTTCATGGTGCATGTTTTTTTAACATCTTTATTGGAGTATAATTGCTTTACAATGTTGTGTTAGTTTCTGCTGTATAACAAAGTGAATTCATGGTGCATTTTAACTTCACCCAAAGATCAGAATCCGAAAGGAAGGTTTAATCAAGTAACACAGTACATTATTAATGTTCAAACACATTCCAATGGAAAAACTGCCTCCTCTTCAAAAAAGAAAAAGAAAAAGAAATTTTTTACTTTCAAATGATTGGTGGTAAATGATTCCAGAAAAACCTTCTGGTGAGAGGCAATATGGCTCTGCTATACAAAAAATTGTAGTTTTAAACTCTAGGTATTCTATTAATTGTAAAGGAGAGTAAAACTTAGAGGAACTAGTTGAGTAAGAGATAGATTGAAGTTTAATCAAACAAAAAATCCAATGCCACCCAGATTTTCAGTTTATTTGGAAAACTCATCAAAGATTTCACCTTTACCTAATTCTTTTATATTGCTCTAATATCATCATTAATCTGTATATTTTTCATATATGTTTCTTACAAAAGCTGTCCTAATTTTATTCCAGGAATTTGTGAAAATGCACATTCTTATTCAGTAGGTGTGAAGTGAGGTCTGAGATACTGCAGTTCTAATAAGCTTTATTGGTGATGCCAATGTTTCTGATCTGATGATCACATTTTTAGAATCAAGGTCTTCTAATCACTTGAGACCATCAGAAATCATTGAACTCACCTGATTTCTTTGTTGATAGCATCCAATTGTTCCTGAAGCATCATGGCTAGGGTCTGGGCATCAGAATGACCACTTGGAGAAAGAAGATCCATTGAGCTAAAAATCGTTTCTCTATCATCATCATCAATGTCAGACATTTCTGTGTCACTTTCAAAAGGGTGGCTGCTTAGCACTCCAATCTGTTGAGTTCTATTCCATTCATGATCCCCAAGAGATTTCACCTAGATGGTAAAGGAACAATTACAGTATTTATCATGCTGCTCATTTTCAAAGCATTATTCTGAAAATAAAAACTAAAAACATACATGTTTTTATAGCTTACTTGACAAAGGTAGAACTGATTATTAATATTTTAATTTATCATTTCAATAAAATAGTTCCTTGGTACTTAAATAATGGTAGGTACTAATTTTCAGCATAAATATCAATATTTTAATAGAAATAAAAATGATAAACTTCTGCATGATTTTTAGTTCAACCTCAATTCAAGGCAGCAATTACTTTAAAGCATCTATGTTTGCAACATTTTAACTTGTTTTCAAATATAACAATCTCTATTCACTTGTACTTCAGCATTTTCATCTCTTATACTAATTAGGCTGAGGGTACGAATATTACCACTCAATAAATTACACAAGAATTCTCTCTCCAACATTCTAAGAAAGTATTAATAAAAATATTGTGCAGAGGTTTAATTTCATCTCCAGTGCTCTGGTCACTTAAATGCCTCACTGATTTCTTTAAACCCAAGGCATACTACAATAATTTACATGACTATGTTTTTAAAATGAATATAATAAATCCTCCATGTGAACAAAAGTCTTGAGTAACCAACAGACCAGTGCTTTTCAAGCTGTGGTCTGAAGGTAGGAGATGGCTGAAAGTAAGAGAGCAGTCCTAGATTTTCTGCTTTAAAAAAAATTGTTTTTCATTTTTGTGATGATGTAAAATGATTTTTGGGGGGACCACAAGATACTGCCCTGAGTAGTTACTTCAGATTTGAGGACCTGAGTAAGTACTTGTGTTACAAATTGTTTTGGTACTAAGTAGCACTAATTTATTTACCACATAAAACTGAGAAAAGAACTGAGATGGATTTATTTATTCTTCGTTTGCTCATTTATTTATTTATCCATTCATTAGATATTGAATACCTACTACAAGGGACTAACTTATACATGACATGTAGTTGCCAGCTAAAAAATCAAAGGATGTCAAGAGCCTTGTATAAATAAGGACAAGTAGGTTATATAGTATTTTGGACACATAAAAGAGGTTGAGGAAAACAAACTATACTTAGGGCACACAGGAACTATATATTACTTCCCTATAAAATGCAACTATATACTTACTCAACATATACAGCCTACAGATTTTAAGTTATTGACTGAATGAAAGACTGGCACTGCAGCTTATAATGAACAGTTTTCTATAAACACTTTCAACAGTCTGTGTACATTTTCCTCAAAGTGTTATTAAAACAGTAATTATTATTAAAATATGTAATTTTAATTAACAATATAAGTGCCATTGCTTAAATGCCCAAGCAAACTAAAAGCCCATTTGTTTGGCAATATGGCATAATAGATAAAAGTGTGGAATTTGAAATCACACGAATACAGGCTCATGTTTTGTCTCTATCACTTTAATGGCTGTGTAAGTCTGAACACTTAAAATTTCTCAGCTTCAATATCTTCACATCTGAAATTAGTATAAAATAGTACTCAATTTACAATGTTATGTGGATAAATACTTGGGACATACTTGGTTCAACTTTTGGTACGTAGTAGGGGTTATACGTTAGTTATAGTTTTAAAAATATGTTATATATCACACCTGAAATTAATAACAATGAATTCTCTCAGTATTAAAATACTATCCAAAGTGGAAGACTGCATTTACTTAAACCATCAAAGACTTGAAATAAAAAGTTTAACCTTTGGCTCATCTCTCCTCACACCCATGCGGCCTCTCCTTGGTCTTCTTATTACTTTAGTTGTTCTGTAATCAGACTGGCTGTCCACTAGGGATCCAACAGAATACCGCAGCTCAGCTGAGGTGTCTAGATGAGTTCTGGAAACAAGGAAAACATAAAATATGCTCAATCTCAAAACTTCTTTACCAGCAAATCACTATCCACTGCTTAATTGGCAGTAAAGCACAAATCCTCAAAGGAAGAAAAAAAAAAACTTCAAGGAAGAAAATAAGTGTTGAAGTGTTGTAACTCTCAGAGGTCTCTTCGGAGGCTTATGTCGGAAACCCCAGTCTCAGCTTCATTCTGAAGGTCAAGTTCATTTTCTCTTTTTAGAATATTAAAAAACCTTTCTGTTTATTAATCGTTATTTTCAAAAGCAGTAGTCCAATGGAACATGTTAAGATTGACAACCAAAATCCATTGGCTTACATTCCGACAACTCTTAGTTTGAGCTATTTAGTGGATATCCCAGTACATGCTATTTATCACTGTATTTGTTTTAAATATTCCTCATTAAGCTAAGAGAAAAATGTGTAAACTTTTGGGTCACAAAATTATCTATTTTCCAATGTTTTATTTTTCAATTTAGAAAATCAACAAAATACTTAAAATCAGATTGGCCCAAGGTTAATAATCTTATTTTTTTAATAAAATAGGATATTTCACCAGAAGAGTTTTTCAGCTTTTGATAAGACATTGTTCCAAAAAGATTAAGAAAAATCTTTTAATAAGCACATTTAATTCTGAAATCTGCTTAGAGACGAAACAGTTGGAAAATTCTAACTGGAAAATATCGTCAGACTGGTTTTCAAAAGACATGATAATAAAGTACACTGTAATCAAAGTGCACTAAAGGTTTCTCCAAATATATTATTTATATAGAGATTTACAGCAAATTCAGTTTACTGCTACGATGATGATGATAATTACAAATGCAACATGCTGTCCTATAAAATGATCCGTCATCATTAGGAAATATGCTTAAAGCCGTGTCTTCTCTTGAACCTGGGGCTCCTGCTGATCTACTATGCTTTCACTCTTAGCTCTCTTTGTGAACAAAGACAAACATCCCCAAATATTCGGCAAGATTATAAAAGGTTAGGTGAGGTCTGGGTTTTTGAAAGAGTAGAAGACACTGACCTAACTGATGCATGTCTTTGTTTTGCCAAATTGGACATTAAAGCAAATGAACTAAAGAATCATCCCCCAAATAGATGACAGCTATTGTTTTTATAGAAGTGAACTTGAGACTTAATCAAGCAAAATGGCTTTATTACAAATTAGTCATATATTAAAAACTAACCAACCAGGCCATAGTCATTAAATGGCACAACTCTCAGTCTTTATTTATAGCAGAGGGTATAAGTTTCATGAAGGCAAAGTTCAGGTTTTAGTCACTATTGTATGCTCAAGGAGGTATTCCTAGAATACAATAAGAACTTAATAAATATCTGGTAAGACAGTGAATGGATGCAACTGATTATAACACAGTCCTAACTGTCTAGGTCAGAACATCCTAGCGACTTTTAGTCTGTGGCTGCTTAGGGTAATGTCTCTGTGGGTATCAGAGTAGAATTTCTAAAATTTTAACACCTCATACTAGGAGTACTGTTTTCTTGTTTTTTTTTTTTTTTCTTGTTGTTTTATCTCTCAACTCCAAGTCATTTATAAAAACATGAAACAAAACACAGATCTGGTCCCATCAAAGCCCTGCTCAAAACTCTTCAGTGTCTTACAAGGTCCTCTACCTGGGCCCCTCCTACATTCCAGCTTCACTGCTAGTTACTCTCTGCCTTCTCTCTTCGTCTAGCTGTGCTGTCATTTTCCTCAAACTTATACTTTCTTTTGCTTCGAGCCTTTGAACATGCTATTCTTTCTGCCTGAAATTGTCTCTTCAAACATTTATGTGGTTACTATTCTTAAGGTCTCAGCTTAAAAGTCCCATCCTCATATACTATTCTAGCTCCTGGTATTCCCTCTATTATAACAGTCCTCAAATTCATATTCCTGCATTTTCCATCTGGAACATGTATTCTTCACTACCATCACCACTGTATCTCCAATGTCACAGGCTCACAAGTAGAAAGTACTTAATTGATCTTGAGAGAACAAAGACCTGAACCAACAACAATTGTAGAAGAGCCATTGCTTATACTTCATCTAAAGCAGTTACCCCTCACCTCTCTCTTTTTATTCAACTCTGTGATCTGTCAGAGGCAGTATATCCATATATCTCAGTTTTAAAATTATTCTTGGTGTACAATATTTTGAGAGGCACTTGCAGATGTAAGTTACAATACAGTCACTGGTTCCTTTAAACAAGGAACCAGCTAGTTTTCCCTCCTGAATCTCCTGTGACTCTTGAATATAATCTCACAAAGGAGCTTCAATAGATAAATCAAGCACGAATTTTCTTAGAGAAAAGCTGTTATCCACTTCTCTGCTTCCTGGGATGTCCTTCATTGTCCTTTCCAATTATCCAGATCCTACCCTTTCCCCTGAGTTGAGCCAAATCAGGCTTTCTCGGCCACTCTGGAACTCATTTTACTTTCTTTTCAGATTCTAGTAGAGGACATTAGTCACTGATACTCACTTTAGCTCAACTCTTCTTACATCCCCACCTGTAAGATCAAAAACTAGTAGATGAAGTTCTCATGCACTTTCTGTCTTCTTTATTGTTTTTTTTAATTATGTGCACTCAGAAATATGAATGTTCAAGAAATAATTGCTCTTTAATAAATATTCAGTTACCTCATTATAAATTAGCTGTCTTAATAATTCCTATAATACTTTATATTTGTGAGTTGATTTACTGTTTACAAAACACTTTTCTCACTTGTCTCATTTATCTGCAAAGTAATCTTGTGAGATAGTCATAAAATATTATTTTATAAAAAATATTTTTATATAATTCATGTAAATATACATATATATTTTATAAAAATTATTTTATATAATTATGTAAATATACATATATATATATATTTGAACTTATTAAGGAAAAATGGGTTTTCCAAAATCAAACTGCTAGTTATTGTATGTTTAAGACCTAGGAATGTCAATTTTCTTATTTTTGGTCTAGTGTTGTTTCTATTACAATCCATTGTATCAAAGAATAGTTGCTCTGTATGTAGTTCCCAAGTTTCCCTGATGATCCTTCATTGTGGATTAATGTCACATTGCTAGGCTGCCAAGATGACTCACTAAGGTGATGAACTTTTAGACAACACTTCTAGAACTCTGTATTTCTGAGACTGAAGGTCAAAAAGACAATGAAATGGCCATTTGGTCTTATTAAAATATGTTTCATTTGTTGACTGAATAATGCTAGTTCTATGTATTTACTCTGTTGGTATTTTATCAGCTCTTTCTTTCTCCTTTACCGTCATCATCATCATCACCATGTATATCACTGAATTAATAGCCTCAGATATATAAACTGTAATAAAACATCAGAAAAATAAACATTATTTTCAAAATTAAAGACCTACCTATTTAAAAGTTCCTTGGGTGTATTTATGCCTGCAGAACTGTGTTTCTTATACTAAACTGAATTCAAAATACTGAATTTTGTTCTTATTAATACTCACATTTAAGAGAATGTAAGCACCCTTAGGATTTTTTTTAATTTGGATTTTTCACCTGAATGTCCAAAAAATGCTTTACTAGATATTCATTTATTCAACAATATCTATTGAGAGTATACTATATACAAGGTTTCTTTTTTTAGGTGCTGAGATTATGGTACTCAAAACAGACAAAATATCCAACCTTTGTAGAGCTAACATTCTTAGGATAAGCATAAGACCAAGAAAAATGGACTTTTAGAAGTCTGTGGTGGTCAAAAGTTTCAAATAGCTGATACTGTGTTGTCTATCAAATAAATGCTCAAATGGGTGAATCTCTCTATGGTTTTTTTTATCAACTTTAAATAAAAGGCTCTAAGCACAAAGGAAAATTATACGTGAATTATTGAGCTTGATCTGCCTATCTAGAGAGTAAACAAGGATCTCTTTGCTTTTTTTTTTTTTTAAGATTAGGTATTGAGTCAAAGTAGATGAGTACAAACAAGTTTACTTGAAGTTTTTTTTTTTAAACACATTTAATTTCTCCTTCCCTCTTTATTGTAATTAGTTTAACAAAATAGTCAGATACTAAGTGATCATACCAATGATGTTTCTTCAGCAAAATTAAACATTGAAAACATTTCTGCATGTAGAGAAAATGACTCTTCCTGGAAAGAGATGTAATCTCTGTATATATGGTTCCACTTCTTCATTTATAATTTATAATATATAAGAAGACATAGCTCTATATATATTTAATACAGAATACAAAAGGTAATAATTTATATTTTTATTGAATATTTAAGGGAAGAATTACTGAATTAGAGAATTATTTTTGAGTGTAGAAACTGTAAATCAGTAAGGGATCAAAATAGGGCAATGCCTGCTGAGAAACAGGAGGTACTTATTTATTTTACTTGAGGAGATATGAAACCATAAGGAAATTCATAATGATTATTGGTGAAAAAGCTTTTTATTTAATGTTACCTTGATATTGTGGGTTCAATTAAAGAGCCAGTTCTCATTTTCAACTGGTCAAGTTCAGATCGCAGCTTTTCAATTTCTTCTGCTAATCTTTCCTAAAAGTCAAAGAGGCGTTACTCAGATGATATGCATATGCCAATAGTACCAACACTCAACTATGATAAACCAAACAACCAAGCTTAATGACTTTTTAAAAATGGAAAAAATGATTAACATATTTTTATTACATATTGTTAGACATGACAGCAAAAAATGCCTGATTTTCTCCTTGAAATGAAAATATGACAGCAGAAATCAATAAAATTTTATCTACATTCCCTAACATTCACTAATGCTAAGTTTTTCTAAATATATGGGAAAACTAAGGTCATGACCAGCTATGTATACATCACTTCAAAATCTGAGTAGAAAGTATAGCAGTTTAAAAAATAAAGAAAAGGTCTTATTTCTACAGTAAGTAAAGGATTTCAACCATCCTATAATGGTCGAAGGACACATGGGTGAAAGAGAAGGAAGATTAAATTAAAAGGATGAGAAAAAAATTATCACTTGATATGAGTTAAAATTATTAGCTTGATATTGGTACAATAATTTATGCATCTGATAATTTTTTCAGATTGGCATTAACAGTTTCAGTCTGCAAAATTATGAAGATGAGGGTGATCTTATAGCCCTTAATTAAATATTCATGTAAGGACTTAATTTTGTTTTTGTAATTATAAATTTTATAACATTATAAATGTGTCCTTCCAGATTTTCTATTGCTGTTATTTTTCCCCCTTCATGTGGCCAATGCTGGACATTTTACTGGACTCATACTTCTTTTCTCACCACAATTTTTTGTCAATGCGGCCTTTGCAATGTTTCTCTTATCTGCTCCTTTTAAAATTCTTTCTACCACCATCCTACATTACACACGTTTTTACCTTTTTCCTGAATTATTTTACCAGCTTCCACGATGTATTGCTACCTTCAATCTCCTTCCCACACATTCCTCTGCTAGATGTATCATTTTATTTTATTTATTTATTTTTTGCAATACGCGGGCCTCTCACTGTTGTGGCCTCTCCCGCTGCGGAGCACAGGCTCCGGATGCGCAGGCTCAGCGGCCATGGCTCATGGGCCCAGCCGCTCCGCGGCATGTGGGATCTTCCTGGACCGGGGCACGAACCCGCATCCCCTGCATCGGCAGGTGGACTCTCAACCACTGCGCCACCAGGGAAGCCCTACAAATTACTTTTAAAGCGTTTGACTTTTACTCTGAGTGAGATAGGAAATGACTGGAGGATTTCTGAGCAGAGAAGTGACCTGATCATTCTGATGGCTGTGAAATGGACTGATGAATGGGATTAGGAAGTAGAGAAGATAAAAAATTATTATGTTCTTCCAAAAACAGGCAAGAGAATTATGGCTTGGACAACAATAGTGTTAGGAAGAGAATGGCAAGGATATTGGTTGTATTTTGATGATAGAATTAAGAGAATTTGCTCTTGGACTGGCTATGGGGTGTGTGATAAAGAAAGAGGTCAAGAACAGCTCCAAAGTTTTTAGCCTGCGTAGTTAAGAAAAAGAAGTTGTGATTTACTGACAAGACTGCTGCTGGTGGTGAATAGGTTAGGTGGTGGTGGTGTTTGGGGGGTTGAGGGATTACTTGTTAAGACTGAGATGACCATGTGTCCAAATAGAGATACTGGGTTGACTCTTGAATATATGTACTCCCTCAGGGAAGAGGAAGTATAGTAGGTGATCTAAATTTGCAAATTCTTAATTTACAGATGGTATTTAAATCCATGAACTCACCAGGGACCGAACATAGAGAAGAAATCCAAGGACAGTCCTAGGAACTTCAAATTTTAGAGATCAAAATAATGAAGAGAAACATGAAAAGAAGAGGTTGAGTATATGAAGGATATTTACTAATAATGGACTGTGAGTTAAATATAATCGAGTGAAAATTTGAGGAGTTATAGGAGATGTGGTTAGATGAGGAAATGTGCTCAGCTGTATGGAATGATATTCAGAAATGAGGTATGACCTGGGATTTGCTGCCTCTAGTGATTGACATGAACAGGAATGCAAAGCATGGAATGATTAGTACTGCGGGTTGCCTGGGCAGACTTTTGGAGCTACAGGCTTGGGTAGGAGGTTGGGGAGTGGGTTCTGGGGATCTTGCCAGAAGCACACAGAGCTTTGGATAACATAACATTCCATAACAGGATTAAGTCCCGAATTCACAATCTGTTTACACCCTAGTTCTTTAAACACAGCCAGTCACAGCAAACTTCTGGTGATTCAGCAAATCAACCATCTTTGTTTTCTCTGTGCTATTGCATAGTTATCATCTTCTTCCGTACCATTCTTTATTTGTTAAGATCAAATGTGCCTTCAAGAGCCTGATGAAATGTTATCTTCTTCACTGTAGACTTTCTGAACTACTTTAGAAAGAATTAGATGCTATCTTCTAGGCACCATATTGTATTGCTCTCATACACCTATCTTTCGGGGTTTAAGGGTGTGTACATCCTGACCATGGGACTAAATAGTTATTTTTTAAATTAACATCATAATATGTAGTATTCAATACAGTTAAATGTACAATTGTTCCTTCTTATCTTTATTCTCTCATCTTTTCCAATACCTTCCAAATGACGTACTGTTGCCAGATCTCCTTCCCTTCCCTCCTTCCTTCCCTCCCTTCCTCCCTCTCTTCCTCCCTTCCTTCCTTCCATTACTCCCTCTCTCCCTCCTTTCTCTGTTTCCATTCCTTCCATCTTTTGTTTAATATACATCTATAAGTCACTTCTTAAGTTAGTGATTTTATATTATTTCATTTACTGATGCTGAACAAAATGAAATAAGACAAAATTGCCAACAAGAATTTTACATGTTAAGGAAGGAGGAAAACACATTAGCAATTACAGCTTTTAACATTTTATAATCTGGTCCTTATCTGTCTAGTCTATCACATATTCTACAATAGGAATAACTGATTCCAGCCAAACTGTTATGTCCATTATTATTTAAGATATCAAAGTCACTACTCACCTCCTCCCCACTCTAAGTACTTGCAATCATGGCACAGGCACTGTATTTGAAAGTCTTGCAAAACAGTCCTGTCTTTCCTTAAAGCATTCTGAAGCCTTCTTTATAGCAGCAATGTATATTGATCTCTCCTACCCGTAGTTCTTACTATCTTTCATTCATTTGACACTTGGCATCTGTGACTCTACAACTCATTGCTTTGTGTTTTCTCTCCTCAATTAGACTTTTCAGGTACTTTAGAACTAAGTTCATGTTTGCAAATATAACAGCACAACTTTATGCACAGTAGGTATTTAATACATTTCTGCTAAAATAGTATCTCAAACTAGACACAAATCGGTGCATACATTTTTATCCCATTTATATAAAGCATGAAAAAAGTCAAAACCATTTTTTTTCTGTTAGAAGTCAAGATAGTGATTATCCTTTAGGATAAGAGTAGTGATTATATGCTAAGTGGGGCTTCCAGCATGTTGATTTTCAGTGTGTTTGGTTTGTAAAAATTCATCAAGCTCTCCCTATATACGTACACTTTTCTGTATGTATAATATAAAAGTTAAAATATTTTTAAAATATAACATCCTAAAATTATTTATTATCAAATTTATTTTATAACAAAATATTCACCAATGTGAAATAGAAAAGTGGGCAAAATGTAAGCTTCCATAATACCTTGTCATGTAAAGATTCTTCCAGATTCTTTCTGAAAGTTTCTGATTCTTGAATTAAAACGTTCTACAGAAAAGAAAAAAAACACATAAATAATAAATAAAACAGAAAATAATTAAATGTGTAGATTAATTTTTTATCACTCAAGAATCTTCTTTGATTCCTTCCTTGGTGCATCTATTTTTTCATTTCCATGGAAACCAAGTTTCAATGGAATCTTTAAACAAGACACCTTAACATTTTTAGAAATACATAATTTAAATAGGAAATGTCACTTTGTAACACTTGGATTGACAAATAAGATAAATATTAAGTTTTAAGCTATTTCTGACTGCCTCTTCCCAGTCTTTTTAGAATTTGAAATAATTAGGTTACTTTTCAAATGAGAAAAAGTGAATAAAAAGCAAAATATTAGCCAAAGCTATCATAGAGAAGAATTCAGATAAACTCATTTTTACTACCCGAAGAAAGAAGAAATTGTAAGATCAGATTCTTTTAAAAGTTCAATTTCTGGATCCTTATTTCAAATACAGAATTAACAATTTCTAATAATGTTTAAATTATTAGATAAATAAAAACAAAATATTAGCTTTTTAAAAAACTAATGTTATATATCATGATGTAGAAATAACTTGCATCATAGATTTGAAAAAAATCCTTGCCATAAAAGTATTACTGTTGTAAAAGCTTTACGCTTTTCTTATAGTATTACAAAGCATGATTTAAAATAATGTATTCTTTTCAAATTTACAGAGTTAAATTAAAACAAGAGTGTGGTTATTGGCATGCATGTGGTGCTGAATGGGAAGAAGGCATGCCTTATGACTTCTTACTGGGTAAATTAATCAAACTACTTTAACATTTCATTGAAACATTTTTCCTATTTTGGTTTATTGTATGGAGCAGGGGAAAATGTCTAGCTTAGGTAGTGATTGGCATTCCATCTAAATTTCCAAAATGATTTCTCCACCTAGGTTTTAGTCCCTACCTTTTTTTATACTCTGGAATTGGCAACCAGCTCACTAGATCTTGCTGGTCAGGTAGTCACCAACTATTAATCGGATATATTAACTGTGAATTAAATTGTAGATTGTACAGAAACACTTTTTTGGAAACAATGCAGCTGAAAGTTTTGCATTTCTAAACTCTGTGGTGGGACTGACACTACTGCTATTGGTGATATAAACTCACTCACATTTTGGCTTTTAGACTAGCAGTAGATTCAGTTACTTGAAACATTTGTGTGGTTCAAAGCAAGCCTCCCCACACACTCCAAAATACTAATTTTTGTCTTACTCTTCGTTTTTGCATACCACATGAAAGACAAATGAAATATATTCATCACAAAAGTGCACCATGTTTTAATACCTTTGTCTTATATGATCATGCTAATATGTAAGATTTATATACCATGTAACATTTTTTATTCATTTAAAAATTGATCTTACATATTTTTACAGAAACTATTTGTTCACTTTTAAGAATATATCAGGCTTTTTTTAAATTAAGGAAAGTAAATGGATCATCTGAACAATGCAATGATTGTAGCAGAGTGTAAAACAAACATGATCATAAGAACATAGCTGATAATCATGTGATTCTACTGGTCCTTTTACCTTCTCTTCTAGAGCAGCCATTCGTTCCTTTAAGTGTAGCTGTAAGCGTTCATTGGATTCAGTCAGAAGTCTATCCACAGTATCGGATAATCTTTTGTTGTGCTCCTCATTCATTTTCTCTCTTTGCCTAGCCTTACATTCAAAAAATAAATAAATAAATTTAACATAAAAATCACTTTAAAATATTTGGGCTTGTTTTTGTATTTTTTCTAGTTTTAAAACTGGATTTAATTTTATGTCTGTTTTGATTAAATTGGCAGAAACTTTTTTTAATGCACAGGGCATATTCATATGATTTTAAATATAACCTATAATCAAGAAAGACATTCAGTTCTTATATGTAGAATATAAATCCATAAACTGATGCTTGAGAGGGATGGTCTTAAAATACATACTCTTTGAAGTTCTTGATTTTTCTCTTCAAGTTGACCTTCTAGATGCCTCATACGTTCTTCAATGTTTCCATGTCTTTCTTCAGCCTGTTAAGAAATATGAAGAATGCACCTGACATGTAAGATACGGTTAACACTTTTCCTCTAAATAAACCGAAATAAAATGTAAAGCAAGCTACTACCAACCGCAAATGTAGTTTTCAAAAAATAAACTTTTTTTAAACAGGCAGCTGAACAGCATTGCTTGAAATGTGTCAGCTACAAAGGCCTGTTACATCCAAGCATCAGCAAAACATCGGAGTTATTTATGAGCAATGAAATCAGCCAAATGTAACATGCAGACTGTGCATGGTTTGAACACAAACCTGCCATTGTCCAATCTTAAGCTCCTGAAGCACTGAACTGCACAGATGGTCGATTATCAATAAATAAAAGTAACATAATTTTTACAAATGAAAAGAAAAACTTAGATGAATTCTATTTAGCAATAGAAAGTAAAGTCCAGTAGGACTACCTTCCTACGTATGGAGATCATTTCTTGTAGTTTAGCTTCCATAACATATTGATAATCATCAGATGAGGTAGAAGAGGTTGGATCAGACTAACGAGTCAAGGAAAAGGAGAGGGACAAAATTGAAAAATCAGAACTAAAGGCACTGACACTGAACAGAACATAGCACAGAATGCTTAAAAGAAAAATGTGACAGCAAATTTAATACTTTAATAGAATTTTATGTGGAAAGAACTACACTGATATCTGGTGAACATGATGAAGTTGATGGTTATAAGTGAAAAATAATGATATGCTCAAATAAAAAGCTACCAACCTAAGGTATGGAAGGTTAGTGATGGCTGGCAATGAAAGACCACTACAGAATGAATTAAAGCAACTCTGAAAGAGTCATGTAATAGTTGGAATTATGGGAAACCAAACACTAGAATATGTCTCTGATAGATTGTTAAAAGTTTTATATTTTGGGTTGTTTGTTTATCATATTACTTAAAGATAATGGAAACAAAGTACCTCAATATTGAGGAGTAGGCCAAGCCAATGACTCAGGTGAAATAAATTTGGAACAAAATTTATTATAAACCCAGCTCTGTAGAAATCAGAGAAAAGGCTAAGCCACGGGGTTAATTATTATGAGTATTCTCCAATTCAAGCAGGATTGTTTCCTCAGCAGCACTAGCAAACTTACAAAATGACTTCTGGTCTCTGAATACAAACTATGGCTGTAGGTGTAGAACCTCAGCGCCTATTCTTAGACATAGCCTTAATTCGACATTTTAAATGAAAATGATTAGAAGTCCTCAAATAAAGTGACAATAATGCTGTGAGGACAAGAAAACTTATTGTGAATTCTCCTGAATGATACTAGGGACCACTCTAAAACTGATTCTGCATTGATTTGTTGCTATGGAAACAAAATAGTGCCCTAAAGTGAATAGGCAGCACAGTGCCTTTTGTGAGCTAATGTTTGCCCAGTGCCAAGGTTAGTTACATGTCTTGGAGGTGAATGTCAGGTTACCACAGATGCAGAGTGTTCAACACATGTGACATTGCTGATAGCTGAACTGTATTAGTATGTTATGTACAGATTACATGGAAAGTTACATCAACATTTTAATCATAATTACAAGTTAAATAATCACAACAGCCAAAGTACCCTATGTCAGGATAACAAAATTTAACTCCAGAGCATATTCTATTACATTTTATAAGTTTATTCTAAAACAGTGAAATGTACTTTATGCAAATATAGGACTATATATAAATATATCATTCAGTACCTGAAAAGAAATAGTTACCTATTCATGTATTGGTTCATATGCATATGTACTATTTTATGCAACAAATTCCAACTTAATCTATAAAATAAACATTTAACGGCTGTGCTTATGCAAATAATAACTCAATATTTACATTTTGAAAGATTTTCCTTCTGATATTCTTATTTCATAAATCAGGAAAATAATGAAGAAATAACAAATAACCAATTTCTCTCCTCAACCAGAAGCAACACAGAATGCTACCATAGTCTTCAAATGCCACAAAATGATTTTATAATATTTTTTAAAATTTATAATTCAATTAAGAATATAGTAAATGGTTCAAAATTTTGCTGAAATTATGTATTTTAAATTCTTAAACATATCTGTAATCTCTCAAAAGTACATTTTAACAAGCAGTTAATGTTATGACAATTAATCTGGTGACTGACTCAAGGTAGTCAAGGCATGAACATTTCAATTTCCAAAACTGTTTATTCAAATATACAAGTAAGTCAGTAGATCTTTCAAAGGTCCTTAAAACTTCTAGCTGTTTCCATCTTAACTACTGAAAACACACCAAACATTGTGAAGATTCACTTCAGAGATTAAACGAGAATTCTGTCATGTTTAAATCACTGTTAATGTTGATACTTTTTATTGGTACTAAAAATGAATGAAATACCTTATGGAATTCAAGATGAATTATGTCCTTGCTGAGGAATATGCATTTTAATTAAAGAAGTAAACATCATAAATCATAAGACTGGGATCCCAAAATGTTATTATTTAATTGTATATACACTCACCAAAGCCAAATTTAAAATTTTATCCCTAGCCATTATTCAATACTTCTTACTTTCTAAAAGCCTTAAATGAGCTTTAGCTACCTATTTTTACACACACACACCCCACACTGGCAAAAAAAATGATATTCTTATCAACCAAAGAATAAATTCAGACATCATCTCTAAACAAACACTGGATCAATTTGCAACCACTTGATTTATGTTCACCTTAACCTTATGAAGACTGCAATTTAAGCAACTGGTGTAAATACTATAGTCACATAAGAACAATCTTGTATATTTTGACTCCTTGACGGGATATAGGGCTTATCTTGGTTTCACTCTTTAATGTGACAAGGCAATTTTCAAATGAGCTAAAGTTTTAGAAGAAAACTTTACAGTTTTCTTTTATAGGCAGAAATAGTTTTGAGAAGAATGTGAATATATCTGGAAATGGAGAAGCAATCAAATTTAAAGAGAGGAGGACCAAAGAGAAGAAAACAATAGTGGCAGATAATAAAAGTAGAAAAAATACTTATAGGCCAATTAAAATATATGAGGGATTGTTAACAATATCATTCAAAATATAGGAGAGGGAGACTAAACTAAGCATAAATCATAAATTAGTGAGAAGTCAAAAACATTATGACGTAGAAAAGACTATGGAGATCAATAATAAGACATTGAAAACAAACTGGAATTGAAGTAATGAATAACTAAAACCGGTTTTACAGACAGTCCCTAAAGGTCTTGAGAACAGAGATAAAAAAATGGTCAAAAATCTTTTTAGCCATAAAGCTTGGGAGAGCAAATGAAAGACTGATCTTCAAATGTTATAAAGGGGTTACAAGCAGAGGGAGTACACTGAAAATAAAATCTCAGCACCAGAGGCGTGTGAATAATGAATTAAATATGGCGATAATCTACAAACTGTATATCTGAAATAATGTTGATACAGAGCCAGTCAGGAGAGAAAGCAGTAAAAAGGACAAGCAGAGTGAATTCTAACATTTTCATACTTTTTAAGAGAGGTAAAACTCCTGAAAAGTGAGGAAATCAAAGGGGTCTATTCCTTTTTAATTCCCTTTCTATTCTCTTTTATTTCCAGATGAAGTGGAATTTTAGCAATATATTATCAGGTAGGAGTGAACTGAGGAAATTACTTTGGGTGCATAAGTGAATATATGTATCAAATATGACCTCAATAAAATAAAATAGAGGGAAAAACAGATGAGACACCTATTCTAAGTTGTTTTGTTTTACATTCTAAATTAAGGATTCTTAGGAATTTTTAAAGCCTGATATGTCAAGTATTATATTTTAAATTATGCTTTATTCTCAATCCATCAGAGGTTAATTTGGGGCAATTTTTTACTGAATTTTAAATTGTGTTTTTGGGGGAGAGATTCCAGACTTTCTTGTAGTTTACTTATGACACTATTGATTATTTTACACTAAAATATTACAAAAGTTACTTTTATTATTTAGCCACTTGCCTAACTCCCCCTAAAATAGTTCAGTTCAATAAGATAATTCTTTATAAAAGTTCTTTATATTCCTCAAATGAAAAGCCTAAGTATACATATCTTAATCCATATTATAGTAATTTTAAATGTGTTTGCAAGAAAAAATAGCATGCTACTACTACTATGTTTGCACTTTTTATATAATTTCAATAATATTTCTAAAATTAAATAAGTTTATATTTATTTTAGAAATCACACATCTCTGAAATTTCCAGAGTGGTTTATGGCATGGTCTGTGACTATGGAAGGATCCAGATTGTATCACCCTAATCAGACTAAAGTTTCATTCAGCTAGTTAGTCCAATACTCTACAACAAACTATACCAATACTTTCTGCTTTGTCAACTGTTTGTCTTTTCACTACCTGTTTAACTACCCTATTTTAACTAATAGGCAACAGTTTACTGTTCCTCTTTAATTATTTACTTTTCCAAAAGTAACTATATGTGTCTACTTTTATTTTGTTGCATCAATTGTTTTGGATAATCCCTAATGCCAGAATTTATAACTTGCAGTTCATATATCTATCTGACCCGTTTACTGCAGTGGTGTGGAAAACAGCACATGGTAATGACTGTGTGAACATCTAAAATGTGTGTAAATTTTTGAATTGATATTAAAAGTTAAACATGCTTTTAGTGACAAAATCTGTACTTTTATTCTAGTGACATGTGACTTTCAAGCAATGCCATTCCATTTGACTGTGAAAGGTAAGAATAGTCATTTTAGCATTATAATGGTTGCTAAGTTCTAAAATATGCATATAATTGCAGAATCTAATGTCCATAACACAGCAGTTAATTTTGAACATTCTTCAGAATATTATTGATTTTAATTGGTTCAGAAGAAATTACAACTATTAAAATCACTTTCTGACTATTTAATGGCTTTAGACTTCTACAAATCTAATGTCTAACTTCTAACAAAATTTTTTCATACCATAGTCAGAAAGGAATCAACTGCTTATGGTATCTCCTACATTTCTAATACTGTATAATTTATGCTAAGCTTACTAAATTATTTTGTCTCATGTATATCCATATGTGCAAATATAACCATGGAAAATTAACTCTAAGGATGTGATATTTTGTTTGTTTTTGTTAATGTTTAAATAGGCAAAGGAATCATCATATCATATGTATCAGTCATTCATTTCAACATAAATATGTGTAACATAAAAATTCATCTAAATAACAGACCAATAAAGATTAAATAAACTTAATCTTCATAAAGCCTAAAGAAAATCTTCATATATTCCATTTTGATTACTAGTCATTTCTATAAGTATATCTAAGTTGACCAACTGTTTTATTGCAGTACCTTTGTCAGGGCTGCAATTCTCTGAGCCAGTTCAGCCTCTACTTCAGGTAAGGTCTCAGCTTTTCTCATAGTTTGCTGCAACTTTTGCTCAGCTAGCTCAAGACGCTCTTGTAACTGTCTATTCTTCTCTTCCATCTGAAATAGGGACGAAAAAAGAGACACTTAAATTGTCACAGTTAGGATACCAAACACCAGTCACCAGGGGCTGTGGGCTTCAAGCCACTCTTCTAGAGTTAAAATAAGCTACTACTACCATACCTACTGTGCAAAGAGATTATTGTTCTCATGTTTTCATATATTACTTATCCATAATCCTTAATAAATTCAGCACATTAAAAAAAGAAAACCTTTTACTGACGGCAGCAAAAAGAAAAGAAGTTAATAGTGAGTATTAACCTGGACAAATGGAATACAACTTAGTACTAAGACTTCAGATACACCGTAATAGCAACATACTGAAAATCATAACATTAGCTGGAGTAGGAGAGGGAATGTAGCATAATGATTGAGAGTCCAGGCTCTAGAGATGAAGTTGGAAGACTTTTCCTGTGAAGGCCAGATGGTAATTATTTTAGGCTTTGTGTATCATAAAGTCTCTGTTCCAACTATTCAATTTTACTGTTGTAGCACAAAAGCAGTCATAGACAATGATTAAATGAATGGGTATGTCTATGTTTCAATAAACCTTTATTTATAAAACAGAGCCATAGTTTTGGCACATGGGCCATAGTTTGCCCACTCCTCTAGAGCCGAATAGACCTAGGTTTCCATTATTGACTCTGCAATTACCATATGTGTGACCTTAGGAGAGGATTCATGTCTCTGAACCTTAGTTTCCTCAGTATAATAATTGTACTTACTTTACTCCTCAGTATAATAATTGTATAATAATTATTACACTTTACAGTATACTAATTGTACTTACAGGTGGTGGTTGGATTTAAGCGAGGTAATACATGTAAACTGTTTAGCACAGTTTCTGGTTCATGTCTAGATACAAAGTAAATATTAGTCATTATTTTTATTATTATTAAGATAGATTTCTAGATTACACACTGAAAATCACATCTGTTTAGTTAGCTTGGTTATAAATTTTAGAGAATGATTGATTACCAAAGAATACCATATTTTATTTACTCCATGTTTTGTGAGAATGGTGAGAACACACAGACCAGAACAAAACCAAGATAGAGATACTGAACCTGCCGTAGGATGGCCTCTTTATTTGCTAACTCATTTTCTAGTTTGTCATTCATGTCATGTATGGAGGTAGATTCTCTCTGAGCACTGAGGTAACGCTTCTCAAGGGTCGTGATTCTTTCTTCCATATCTTCCTTCTGTGCCATGGCCTACAATTAAAATAATTTTAAAAATCAGATTCTTAGTTTATATATTGTCTTATTATTTAAATTAAATAGTGAGCTATAAAAGAAACTATTGCTTTCTTGAGGTAAATATTCATTCCTTTCTTTTCATTAAGGGGATGCAAGATTTCACGTGAGTTTTCTCAACTTATTTGTCAGAATTCTTCTTCCATCTTGGGTTAGCAAAAAGCTTTC
Source organism: Monodon monoceros (assembly GCF_005190385.1). Classification (NCBI taxonomy): domain Eukaryota; kingdom Metazoa; phylum Chordata; class Mammalia; order Artiodactyla; family Monodontidae; genus Monodon; species Monodon monoceros. Next base: position 63,499,562 of record NW_021703783.1, read on the forward strand.
TCTATCTGAGAATGCAATGGAGTACATTTTAAAACTCCTTACTGTAGACTTGGTATTCTTAGAAAAGAAGTGGCAGAAAAATTAGTTCATTACACAGTAGAAATAAGTATAATTATGGGTAGAGTTGCAAACCATAAAATTGGTAAAATGGTGGCTATAGTTCCAAATTGCAAAGGGTTTTTCAAAGAAGGATAATAAATATCATCAGTATCCTTATTGTCATGTATAAGTAAGAATAGCTCAGTGGTTAAAAGAGAAGGCAAAAATGAAAAAAAAAAGTAAATTTGAATCACACTCACAAATGAATTGACAAATTTACTTTGGAACTTAACCATTTCCCTTGTTTAATTGGAATATGATATATTCCAATGAAAAAGAATTTATAGAACTCAATGAACACAAATCTCTAGGGGAAAATCAGTTATTGGTGCAAATGAAGCGATAATTTTAAATACTATATTATTAATATAATATTAACTATTATATTAAGCAATAATTTTAAACCATATAATTCATAGATAACATGGAAATGATTTTATCTTCCTAATAGCTTACATGGGAATTTATTAGTAGGTAGATAACCTACTTTTTTGAGATATTGGGAAAAATCAGCTGCAGAAGTGAGCATCTTGGGCCTGGTGTGGTTTTCTGATAATTTGGGAAGCTCTTTTGCATAAAGAGCCTGACATTGAGGAGATGGTGGTGTTTTCCATTTATTACCATCCAGGTTTCTTTGACCACTTGTTCCTAAGCAGTCTCTTTGTTACTCTCCTACAAGATCCAGAGTCAGTCCTGCCACATGCACAGAACAGATAAATTCCATTCTAATTTTCCAACAGAAATAGAAGCCCTTAAATGGACAGTCCTTCAGCTTCCTGATCTTCCCTAACCACCATCTGGAAATTTAAATACATCCACATAAATCCTTAACCTCTATCTTTTAGTTTAGAACAGGTGTTCCACCTTCCCTCGAAGTTCAGTCATTATCTGTATTCTGGGTTTTATGCCTTTTCTTTTCTTTTTTTTGCGGTACGCGGGCCTCTCACTGCTGTGGCCTCTCCCGTTGAGGAGCACAGGCTCCGGACGCGCAGGCTCAGCGGCCATGGCTCACGTGACCAGCCACTCCGCAGCATGTGGGATCTTCCCGGACCGGGGCACGAACTCGTGTCCCCGGCACTGGCAGGCAGACTCTCAACCACTGCGCCACCAGGGAAACCCTATGCCTTTTCTGATTCAGGGATTTGGTCACTTTTTCTCCTGAATTTTCAAGGTGCTAGTAGAGGTAAATCCCATAACAATAGCAAGAAGAATGAAACAGGCTTATAAAAAATTTGGTACAGATCAGAGGTGGAGAGCAGAGGAAACAGAGATGATTCAAAGAAAATAAGAATGAGAATTCTTATTCTCATTCTTAAAAATAAGAATGATAAATTATCCGATAAATTATGGACCATTGTCCATAATCTGAATTGAAATTATGAAACCAAACTGTTGAAGTGGGTGGAAAGACTTATCATAGCTTTAAAAATAAGTAAGCAAATTTATTTACCAGGTAATTAATAAAATCCTAGAAAAACAGAAAGCCAAACAAAAGGAAATATTACCATTGAAAATGACTACTTGGATCATTTGTGGAATTATTTACATAGTCATAATAATGGTAACACCGAATGTGATTTTGAGATGATTATAGTGGAAGGATGGGTGTTAAGAGAAAGGAAGGGAAAGAAGAGAGTTAAAATCATCATATAATATAACAGCAAGACATAGGATAAGTTTAAGTAAGAGAAAATACCAGAAGTAATGGCTAAAAGGGTTGAAATTAAGAATTTCAGGGACTCTCCACACCTCCCCTTCCGGGAGCCTGTGCAGCCCGCCACTGCCAGGGTCCCGGGATCCAGGGACAACTTCCCCGGGAGAACGCACCGCACGCATTAGGCTGGTGCAACGTCACGCTGGCCTCTGCCGCCGCAGGCTCACCCCGCATACCCTCCCTCCCCCCAGCCTGAGTGAGCCAGAGCCCCCGAAGCAGCTGCTCCTTTAACCCCGTCCTGTCTGAGCGAAGACCAGACCCCTCAGGAGACCTACACGCAGAGGCGGGGCCAAATCCAAAGCTGAACCACGGGAGCTGTGCTAACAAAGAAGAGAAAGGGAAATTTCTCCCAGCAGCCTCAGGAGCAGCGGATTAAACTTCCACAATCAACTTGATGTACCCTGCATCTGTGGAATACCTGAATAGACAACAAATAATCCCAAATTGAGGAGGTGGACTTCGGGAGCAACTATATATATATATATATATTTTTTTTTTTTTTTTTTTTCCCTCCCCTTTTTCTTTTTGTGAGGGTGTATGTGTATGCTTCTGTGTGAGATTTTGCCTGTATAGCTTTGCTTTCACCATTTGTCCTGGGATTCTGTCTGTCCGTTCTTTTTTTTTTTTTTACTTTAAACATTTTTTTCATAATAATTATTTTTTATTTTAATGACTTTATTTTATTTTATTCCCTTTCATCCTTCCTCCCTCCCTCCCTCCCTCC
>NW_021703783.1:63502198-63505129 GCF_005190385.1 Monodon monoceros
TTCCTCCCTCCCTCCCTCCCTCCCTCCCTCCCTCCCTCCCTCCCTCCCTCTCTCTCTCTCTCTATCTCTCTCTCTCTTTCTTTCTATTTTTTTCTCCCTTTTATTCTGAGCCATGTGGATGAAAGGCTCTTGGTGCTCCAGCCAGGAGTCAGTGCTGTGCCTCTGAGGTGGGAGAGCCAACTTCAGCACACTGGTCCACAAGAGACCTCCCAGCTCCACATAATATCAAATGGCGAAAGTCTCCCAGAGATCTTCATCTCAACACCAAGACCCAGCTTCACTCAACGACCAGCAAGCTACAGTGCTGGACACCCTATGCCAAACAACTAGCAAGACAGGAACACAGCCCCATCCATTAGCAGAGAGGCTGCCTAAAATCATAATAAGGCCACAGACACCCCCAAACACACCACCAGACATGGACTTGCCCACCAGAAAGACAAGATCCAGCCTCATCCACCAGAACACATGCACTAGTCCCCTCCACCAGGAAGCTTACACAAGACACTGAACCAACTTTAGCCACTGGGGACAGACACCAAAAGCAACGGGAACTACGAACCTGCAGCCTGCAGAAAGGAGACCCCAAACACAGTAAGATAGGCAAAATGAGAAGACAGAGAAACACACAGCAGATGAAGGAGCAAGGTAAACACCCACCAGACCTAACAAATGAAGAGGAAATAGGCAGTCTACCTGAAAAAGAATTCAGAATAATGATAGTAAAGATGATCCAAAATCTTGGAAATAGAAGAGAGAAAATGCAAGAAACATTTAACAAGGACCTAGAAGAACTAAAGAGGAAACAAGCAATGATGAACAACACAATAAATGAAATTAAAAATTCTCTAGAAGGGATGAATAGCAGAATAACTGAGGCAGAAGAACGGATAAGTGACCTGGAAGATAAAATAGTGGAAATAACTGCTGCAGAGCAGAATAAAGAAATAGAATGAAAAGAACTGAGGACAGTCTCAGAGACCTCTGGGACAAATGAAACGCACCAATATTCAAATTATAGGGGTCCCAGAAGAAGAAGAGAGAAAGAAAGGGACTGAGAAAATATTTGAAGAGATTATAGTTGAAAACTTCCCTAATATGGGAAAGGAAATAGTTAATCAACTCCAGGAAGCAGAGAGAGTCCCATACAGGATAAATCCAAGGAGAAACACGCCAAGACACATATTAATCAAACTATCAAAAATTAAATGCAAAGAAAACATATTAAATCAGCAAGGGAAAAACAACAAATAACACACAAGGGAATTCCCATAAGGTTAACAGCTAATCTTTCAGCAGAAACTCTGCAAGCCAGAAGGGAGTGGCAGGACATATTTAAAGTGATGAAGGAGAAGAACCTACAGCCAAGATTACTCTACCCAGAAAGGATCTCATTCAGATTTGATGGAGAAATTAAAACCTTTACAGACAAGCAAAAGCTGAGAGAGTTCAGCATCACCAAACCAGCTTTACAACAAATGTTAAAGGAACTTCTCTATGCAAGAAACACAAGAGAAGGAAAAGACCTACAATAACAAACCCAAAACAATTAAGAAAATGAGAATAGGAATTTACATATTGATAATTACCTTAAATACAAATGGATTAAATGCTCCCACCAAAAGACACAGACTGGCTGAATGGATACAAAAACAAGACCCGTATATATGCTGTCTACAAGAGACCCACTTCAGACCTAGGAACACATACAGACTGAAAGTGAGGGGATGGAGAAAGATATTCCATGCAAATGGAAATCAAAAGAAAGCTGGAGTAGCAATTCTCATATCAGACAAAATAGACTTTAAAATAGAGACTATTACAAGAGACAAAGAAGGACACTACATAATGACCAAGGGATTGATCCAAGAAGATATAACAATTGTAAATATTTATGCACCCAACATAGGAGCACCTCAATACATAAGGCAAATACTAACAGTCATAAAAGGGGAAATCGACAGTAACACAGTCATAGTAGGGGAATTTAACACCCCACTTTCACCAATGGACAGATCCTCCAAAATGAAAATAAATAAGGAAACACAAGCTTTAAATGATACATTAAACAAGATGGACTTAATTGATATTTATAGGACATTCCATCCAAAAACAAGAGAATACACATTTTTCTCAAGTGCTCACGGAACATTATCCAGGATAGATAATATCTTGGGTCACAAATCAAGCCTTGGTAAATTTAAGAAAATTGAAATCGTATCAAGTATCTTTTCTGACCACAACGCTATGAGACTAGATATCAATTACAGGAAAAGATCTGTAAAAAATACAAACGCATGGAGGTGAAACAATACACTATTTAATAAGCAAGAGATCATTGAAGACATCAAAGAGGAAATCAAAAAATTCCTAGAAACAAAAGACAATGAAAACACGATGACCCAAAACCTATGGGATGCAGCAAAAGCAGTTCTAAGAGGGAAGTTTACAGCAATACAATCCTACCTTAAGAAACAGGAAACATCTCAAATGAACAACCTAACCTTGCACCTAAAGCAATTAGAGAAAGAAGAACAAAAAACCACCAAAGTTAGCAGAAGGAAAGAAATCATAAATATCAGATCAGAAATAAATGAAAAAGAAATTAAGGAAACAATAGCAAAGATCAGTAAAACTAAAAGCTGGTTCTTTGAGAAGATAAACAAAATGGATAAACCATTAGCCAGACTCATCAAGAAAAAAAGGGAGAAGACTCAAATCAATAGAATTAGGGGCTTCCCTGGTGGCGCAGTGGTTGAGAGTCCATCTGCCGATGCAGGCGACACAGGTTCGTGCCCCAGTCTGGGAAGATCCCACATGCTGCAGAGCGGCTGGGTGTGTGAGCCATGGCTGCTGAGCCTGCGTGTCCGGAGCCTGTGCTCCGCAACGGGAGAGGCCACAACAGTGAGAGGCCCACGTACCGCAAAAAAA
>NW_021703783.1:64105229-64488258 GCF_005190385.1 Monodon monoceros
AAAAGTGGGCAGAAAGCCTAAATAGACATTTCTCCAAAGAAAGTATACAGATTGCCAACAAACACATGAAAGGATGCTCAACATCACTAATCGCTAGAGAAATGCAAATCAAAACTACCATGAAGTATCACCTCACACCAGTCAGAATGGACATCATCAAAAAATCTACAAGCAATAAATGCTGGAGTGGTTGTGGAGAAAAAGGAACCCCTTGCACTGTTGGTGGGAATGTAAAGTGATACAACCACTATGGAGAACAGTATGGAGGTTCCTTAAAAAACTAAAACTAGAACTGCCATATGACCCAGCAATCCCACTACTGGGCATATACCCTGAGAAAACCATAATTCAAAAAGAGTACTGTACCACAATGTTCATTGCAGCTCTATTTACAATAGCCTGGACATGGAAGCAACCTAAGCGTCCACTGACAGATGGATGGACCTAGAGACTGTATACAGAGTGAAGTAAGTCAGAAAGAGAAAAACAAATACCGTATGTTAACACATATATATGGAATCTAAAAAAAAAAAAAAGGTTCTGATGAACCTAGGGGCATGACAGGAATAAAGACACAGATGTAGAGAATGGACTTGAGGACACAGGGATGGGGAAGGGTAAGGTAGGACGAAGTTAGAGAGTAGCACTGACGTATATACGCTACCAAATGTAAAATAGATAGCTAGTGAGAAGCGGCTGCATCGCACAGGGAGATCAGGTTGGTGCTTTATGACATCTTAGATGGGTGGGATAGGATGGATGGGAGGGAGATGCAAGAGGGAGGGGATATGGGGATATATGTATACGTATAGCTGATTCACTTTGTTATACAGCCGAAAGTAACACAACATTGTAAAACAATTATACTCCAATAAAAATGTTAATAAATAAATAGATAAATGAGATAAAAAAGAGAAGTTTTTTTAAGGGAGAAATGGACCTCAAAATTTGTTGAATGTATAAAATAATTGTTTATAATGCTGAATAAGCTTAGCCAACATTTTGATAGAATTTTAGTGACAAATGGCCCTTGAGGGAATAAAATAATATATATGGCTCAATGGGAAGGTAAAAAAAAATGACAAACATATGACTATTAAATTAGTGTTAATCTGAGTAAAGAGAAAATAAGTTGGCAAATGTCTGAACCTTGAAGCCAAACAAATATAGGGTCAAATTCTAACTCTACCAGTTTTTAATTGAATGACTTTGGAGTATGAAAATTCTTCAAGCCTCAATTCTTTCATAAATAAAATGAGAATGATAGTAATGCATCCTCCCATATAAGATTTGGAGAATAAACTTTTCTAAAGAGCTACTACAATATCTAGCACAAAGTGGAAATGCATTCAGTGTTAGTTATATAGTTAATATTACGAAATATAGTGGAATGAATGAGATCACTGTGAAGTGTAGTCATGATAGAAGACCTCATGTAGGAAATTATTTTCATCTGGGTTTTGAAGATGGGTAACACTGAGAAAGTGATGGAGACAGGATGGCCAGGCTGGGTCTATAATTCATTCACACTTTTACTATGGAACATATATTACAGATTAGCTTGTGCCATTGTTACTCATGAATAACAAATATTCTCTACTACATTGCAAATTTTTAGAGAAAAGGGAGCATATTTGACCAACTCTGCGAACTTCTTGGCAACTAGCATATAGTACGTTCAAAATATTTTATTGCTGTTATTAATTTAAATAGCTGTGTGAGTTACTCTAAGGAAAAGAGTCTGATTGATCATTGAGGCGAAGTTAAATAGTTTGAGTGAGGTTCTATTATGGAGGACCTTCAAAACCAGGCAAAATATATACTCAGTTCTAATAAAAGTCTTAAAATAGGCCCTGAGTAACTGAGTTAAACAATAGAAATACCTAGTTTTACTAAATTAATATAAAAGATCACATAGAAGAAGAAATATGCAAGTATTGGTAGTAATATTTTTAAAGAAAAATGCTGAAAGGAAATATATACTAATGTTTATTAAAATTGCCATGAAGTAAATATAATCAAAACCACATGACATAGACCAATAGATAGAAGATGTCTAAAGCCCAGACACAGATCCAAAAGTGGACTATTTTAGCCACATTCTGAAAGACTGAAGGTCAGAGACTAAAGAAAATTCTTTCAGCCGGTGGAATATTAGCCATATATCTCATTGTCCACTTTGTCTGCAAAGATAGATGGCTTGAGGGAAGGAGCTGTACCAATTATTATTGGACTGTGGCTAATGATTAGGGACTTGTAAGAAACAAGTTTAAAGACTTGTGACTAGAACATTAGGGAAGAAATACTCAACAAAACACTTTCACAGTGAAGCAGACCATTAATAATCTGATGCACCTGTTCAACTACTCTGGAAGTAGGTTAGCCTCCTTCCCAGCAAACTAGAACTTTCTCAGTGGACTCATAACAAGGTGGGTGGCCAGGCTGGCATGGATATAGAACACACGTGGACATAGCACCATGGAGTTCTCTTCATGAAGACTTATCTCTCTTCCACCACTGTCACCTAGTTTTTTAGATGTGGTGACTAAATCTAAAACCTCATCATGCTATCAAGCCTTAATAAAATCAGCCAGCTAGAAGACGACAGATTGACTACACTGGATCTCTTCCATCATGAAGGAAGCAGTAAATAATCTTTGTGGAAATAGACACATTATGCTTTTGAATTTGCTTTCCTTACCCATCATGCTTCTATCTGAGCCACCATCTGTGGACTTACTAATGCATCAACATTTTGTCCCACTCAACACTACTTCTAATCACCAGACAAATGACAAAAGACATAGACAAAGGGCTAATGTCCATGGGATTTATTGGTCTTATCACCCGTAAAATAGTAGAAAGGCCTAGTGAAGACTTGATTATGTCCTCAGCTAGAGGACATAATATCAAGACGTTGCTATCCACCAACTCTTAGTAATTACTCACTCTATACTTCTAACAGAATTAGATTCTGGATAGAAGTTCCTTAGATAGGAGATTTATTCAGGCTTAACTCAGACACTGAATCTATATTTCTCAATGTAGAGCGAACCCTAAGAATAATGGGAGTAAATGGAAATAGCATCTATTGAGTACCTATTTAATAATATGTGCTGGGCATAGTGTTAGGTCTATTTTGCAGGTGAGGAGATAAGCTTATGAAAGTTAAGTCACAAATATGATGTGTGCTTGAGTGTAGATAGGAACCCAGGTGTTTTTTATTCCAAAGCCCACAGTTTTCTAATGTGCAATGCTGGAAGAAGGCTAGATAATTCCCTTACTAAAGAAATTTCTACAAACTTTAAAAATATTGAAGAATAGGGGATTTTGCATGTACTTCAAAGAATGAGTAAGATCTCTCAGAGTTGGAAAATTAAAGGTTTTAAGAATGAACATATCCAGGTAAATACATTTCTTGTTTATTCTTTTGTCTGCTTAATCCTTACTTATCTTCTCTACATGCAAATGCTAAGAGAAGAATTTTATGTCTTGTACATTATTATAACCCCAGCGCCTCAAACAATACATGGCACTTGACAAGTACTCATGTATATCTGTTTTATGAATGAATGAATGAGGCAAACCTCAAATTATTTCCAGTCAACTATCTCCCACCCTGCCACAGATTCCACCCTTCTACAAATTGAGGTTCAAAGAGTAACTACGTAAGGGGCTCTTTGGTGCATAATAGACCAACACCATCTATCTGATGTTAGTGTACAGTTGAAGGATTTCCTGTTTTGAGCAATGACTATATCTGTACATTTAGGAATATGCATTTGGGATCATGAGAAAACACTGAATATTGGGAGCCTGTGACCCTAGTACTGACTGTTCCTAATAAGCTGTGAGATCTTGAACAGGTAACTCAATGACCTGAGCTATGTATTTCTTTATCTGAGAAATGAATAGGTTTAAGCAATTGATCTCTCAAACCATCTCTGTAATCTAAAATTCAATGACTCTAAAAATTACATTGTCAATTGTTTTGTTTTTCTGATGAGTAAGATATTTTTATTTTGCCTATATTCTAACATGTAAGCACATTTGTGGAATAGGACATATTTATTTGCATCTTAGTTTTTATTTATAGTACATAACAATAAAAATATATCATATGTAAATATAAAATATGAAAATAGAAAACATAATAGAAAATAGTACAAGACATGACATCCATTTAATTTCATTGGCTAAGATTATTAGCTTTTCTTTTTTTCTGATTATATATTTTAGTCGCATAGTTTTTGGTTTCTATCCAAAAAATTACTCTGTAACAAAACTGCTTAAGATATTCAGTTCTCCCTTAAAGATAAACTAAGATGCAAGCTTTTCACTACCTCTTAGGGAATCACATAATACCTTCACTTCAACAGACAAAGAGCTTGATTACTGTTATTCAGTTACTAAATTGATAACATTTAAAGGTCCAAGGCATTTAATTTTTTTAAATGAATTAAAAATACATGGGAGATATTTTGTTTTTACTGACTTTACAAAAATCCCTGATTAACACGCCAGATGCCACAGTTCTTCAAGCCTGATGAAGGCTCCCTGGAGTTAATATCCTTTCAGCCGTTGTTGCCAAAGAACTGAAGCAGATTTTGAAGGCTGCATAATCATATGATTTTTCTCCTATTGAGGAACTACTGACACAAGAAAAATCAACTGCCTTGATGAAAAAAGTTTAAAATAATAGAATTCTGAATAATGAAAAATTTTAAATGCAGGTCAGTAGTATGGTATCCTTTGACATTCTAGTTCTGAAGCCTGTATTTCAATTCCTTCTCATTGAAATGAAAATCATACATTTTATCGTCATGGAACCAAAAATGTCTATGGCAGTCTGGCTAAAGGGAGAGATGCTTTAGTTGGTACAGGTTGTGTGTATGGATGATATAAATAAAAATGGGAGATAAGGAAGATTAAATTGCTTGAGAAACTTTATTTTTTAATTGAATTTTCACATCCATTTAGGTTATATATTCACTAATTAAGGCTATCACAAACAATCATGGACATGAATCAGCCAATGAAGCAGCACATTTACACCTAAATACAGAGGGAGTCACAGAAAACCTATTTCACTGTGCCACTGTGGTCAAAATGGCTAACTGTGGAAGACACTGTTAATTCTCCCTTCTTCTTTACTAACATCATGATTTTAATTAGGGAAGCAATATGTCCCCCTAGTGATGGATCATGATAATAAATCATGACCATATTTTTCCCTGATTTCCCAACCTCCCCTCAAGCTAGGATGACTATGGGATCTAGCTCTGGCCAAAAAGACTTAAAAGGAAGTCTGCTGAAGGAGTTTCTGGGAAAGCTTTTCCTTTCATGATAAAAAGGGATATATGTACCTAGCAGAACACTTTTCTCTTCAGCCATTATCCCACATCACTTTTGTATTCAAGAGAAAACAAACATGAGATTTTCCAAAGAACTACAAAGACACTGGTCCTTATATCACTGAGATCACTGAGATCCTGAGCCAACATTAGCCACCATCTACTTTTAGGAGTCTGTTAAAAAAAATAAACTAGATATTTACCACTGCAAGATAGGTTTTCTACTACTTGCAGCCAAATGTTGGCATATTACTTTATTTATATTACTTTCTAGTTAATATACCAACTGTTCAGAATTGCATCCCACTCTAACGATTCTTATTAACAAACTGGCATCTCTTGCCTGGATCAGCCATATGATCAGACTTATTGCCTCTAGTTTAATCCATTTGCCATCAGATGATCTTTCTATAATCTAAAATCTGTTCACCTCCTCTTTAAGACCCTTCAGTGGTTCCCCAGTTCTATTAGGATAAAATTCAAAACCTTGTCATAACCTGAAAGACTGGCACACGATTGCTTCTCCAGTTTCATTAATTCATTTATTTTTTATTAATTATTTTATTTTAAAATAAAAAAATCTAAAAAATTTTATATTACTTTAAATTTATCATATATATATATATTTTTTTTAAAGATCTAATAAATAAGGGGCCAACACAAGCCTATCACTATGTAGTTTCCTTTTTAATCACAATTTCCCATTCTTTGGCCCAAAGTATGTACCTTGCCCCAGATCCCATGTTAGAAGCCTTAACCAGTCAGCTGCGTGGGCTCTAGTCTTAACTCATTATGTGTAGATACAAAATAAATTTCTGGTCTTCTATGTCATGGAACTCAAAATAATTTCAAAAAGAATTTAACAAACATTTCTGTAACATATAAGGATACTGAGATCTAATCTGTGGCTCATCAGTATTACAAAGCAATCATTGAGGGCCAGCCAAACCTCCATTTTCAGGTTTTTTTCACTTGATTCTTCATTTCCCTATGAGAAACCAATAGCTTGCACATAGAATTACCCAGTTGTTCCCTTATTTAACTAGCTATAACCATAAGTTAGTAATCTTTGTTAGTAAATATGGCTGCTTTTAGAATTGACATTAGTAAAGCAGTAAAACAAAAGTATAAACATGCCACCAACACATTAAGTTGAAAGGAACAATTGCAAATCTATTTTGGTATTAATCGAAACAGATCATTCCTAGAAATGCACATTGGTAATGCCTCAGCTAACATTAAGCAGTCACAAAATGATATACATATCTAAAACCAATTGGCAAATATAAGATAAAGTAACCAAAACTGACATTAACACATATATTTTCAGCAATTTAAAACTATTCCATCTACACTCTTGCACTTCAGACAATGTAGAGTGGTAACATTCTATACACTCAACTTGAAGATTATTTTTCTCTCACAGATTTTATATACATAGAAATATTTCAAAAATAGATTCTCAATGCAAGAAATAAATATATATTGGGTACATGTATAGGAAAAAACTTAAATCTATGCAGTCATGTAGAAACATGCAGATTATCAAGCTAATGTGTATTAAAAACTCATTTTGCATACAAAATGATAAAATCTACTTCTGTTCAGCAACTTTATCTATGAACAGATCATCCATCACAAGACCTATAAAAATCATACCAGGTCTTATATTGCCTTGTGCTTTGCAGTGGTGAAAGCTTTGTTTGCACTTGCTTTATCATTTTATCCTTACAACAAATCTGTCAAGACAGATATTTTTCTCGATACAGATATTTAGAGTGGATTCCCCAAATATTTTAACTGAACTGGACAGAATAGCATTCACACATTATGGACTTAAGTCTTTGATGTTTTTATTTAGTAGCTTTGTATAATGTAAAATCAGTCATTGGACTCAAGCATAGTCATGTTTGAATTCTGGTTGTGAAGTGTTTTAGCTGCATGATGTCATCTAACTTTTCTAAGTAAAAAGGGTGTTGGCAAGATTTGTTGACATTGTTGACAAGATTAGATAGGTTGCCTAGCAGAGTCCTGAAATATAGCAAGCACTCAAGATGCTGCCCCACTGTCCCTCTTTCATGTCCTCTCTCCTTCTTTTCCTTCCTTAAAGACATGTCCATGGGCTTAAGAAAAGGAAGCCTGAAAAAATAAAATGACAAGCATTTCTACTTCACGGAAAAAATGGCAAGTTTCTATAAATTTTCCTGAGTTTTCCTAAGAATAGATTTCAATTATTGAAAATTCATTGTGCTGAACCCATAGCCTAGTTTATAAAACCAAAAGACAAAAATAATTTACAGGTGTTTTAGTTATCTATTACTGTGTAACAAAATACCCCCCAAATTATCAGCTTACGTTGACAAACATGTATTATCTCAACTCTATTTAAGAGGGTCAGGAATTCAGGCAGGGATTAGCTGCATTGTTCTGGCTCAGAATCTCTTATGAGATTGCAGTCAAGTCAACCAAAGCTGCTATCTTCTTAAGGGGCTGAAAATCCATTTCCAAGTTCACTCATGTGACCTCTGATGGAGGTTTCAATTCTTTACCACATGGACCTCTCTGCAGAGGCCTCTCCTGCTCACACAACATTATGACTTTCCCTAAAGCAAGTGGTGATTGAGAGAAAAAGACAGAAGCTCCAGTCTTTTACACCTAACCTTGTGACATACCATCATTTCTTCTAATTGCTATTGATCACAGAGACAACCCTGGTGCAATCATAAAGGTATAGATACAAAGAGGCAGAAATCATTGGGCACCATCTTAGAGGCTGGCTACCAAACTGCTATGATGCACCTTGTAAGCTGAGCCCTACTTGTCCCAATGGCCCAGACAAGGTGTGCTGAGCAAGCAGGAAACTTTAGAGGCATAGGTTTTGGTTTTTTAAATAGATCTTTATTGGGGTATAATTGCTTCACAATACTGTGTTACTTTGTGTTGTACAACAAAGTGAATCAGCCATATGTATACACATGTCCCCATATCCCCTCCCTCGTGAGCCTCCCTCCCATCTTCCCTATTCCACCCCTCTAGGTCATGGCAAAGCACCGAGCTGATCTCCCTGCGCTGTGCTGCTGTAAGACAGACAGAGGCATAGGTTTTATTCTAACCTAAGAGTATAATGCAGAACCAGCAGAGATCTCTGAAAGCTTCACTGTTGCAAAGTTGAAAGAGCAGAATAGCACAAAATGTCAGTTTAGCACTACGCCTCTCAGTTGTTACCAAGTAAGTAAATATTAAAGCAAACTTTTTATACTGTCTCATGTCCATTTAATTCTAGATACTCTTGGGGGTTCTCCAGTTTAGTCATATTTATCCTCTGGAAGAAACATCTTTGCCTCTCTGCTCTTTAAATCTCTGAGCTACAGAATCCATCTAAATTGTACAGAAGGATTTCCAAACAATGTTAGAATTTTTTTTCAATGAGATAGCTTGATGAGACTCTAGCTGATATTTTTTAATAATGTTATAGTTATATTCTGATTTTAATAATTGAGAGTAAAGAGCACACAGTAATTGGCACACATTAGGCATTCTAAATATTTATTGATTAAATAAATACACCCTTCTACTCCTTTTTATATAAAATAACAAAATAAAATATGGTGATATGTTAGATATTTTTGTTAATATTGCAAAGGAAAGTGGACTTTCTAAAAAAACCTATACATCAATAAATATGTACATAAATTTTAAAAGAAGCACATACACAAGAAGCAAATATTGCTGTCAAACTAAAAACTTATATTTCCAAATACCTATAATTTAAAGAAATGGAAGTTTTTTTGTATCTTTTTGAAAGGTCAACATTCATAAAAATAACAACAAAAACCTCTTTCCTTTATGATAGCATATGTATCTAGTTTCAATGAAAATTATATCAGGACTCAAAAGCTGAAATTACGGTAATTTAAAACCACTTTAAAGATGTTATGAACTACCTCTTTTTCAGTCTTGTCTCATAGATACTTCTATACTATAATTTATAATTCATGATTCTGGAAAGAAAATGAAAAAGTCACTTTGAGATATCATTTTAAAGGCAATTTTAAAGTGACAACTTGTTCAAAGATATGATTGAGGAATTTAAATATTCATAAATAATCTCTAGGATTTATTATTTTAAGTTATAATAAGCTATACTTTAATAATAATCTGAACTATTCAAACACAATGAATAAAAGGCTAAGAAGATGGCTAACAGATTCTTAGAAATATTACTTCACAATGTTATTGCTTTAAAAATGTAGACTTGGAGGGAGGTTTAAGAGAAATGTTGGGAGGTGATGATTTAACAATGCTCTTCCAACTACTGAACATTTATTTTTAAAAGTAAAGCATTTTCTTTAGAAAATAATTGTCAGGGACAGTTTAAATGTGTAAAAAATTAATAATCAGAAACCTCAAATAGTCAGGAGACCAGAAGGGGGAGCTCTCACTCCCTTTAACAATAGCAGAGCCCAACAGCAAGAAGAAAGACTCTTCTTTCCAGCCAATGAAAAGCCATGGATTCTGTTTGCTACAGCCCTCCCAACTTCCTTTTCCCCTCTATAAAAGTGTTCTCCTCCCTTTGCCGTGGGGTTACTTACACATAGCTGGCCATGTTTGCATACCATAAACTGCAGTTTTCTGCTGATCCCAAATGAACCCATCTTTGCTGGAGAAATATCTGGCAATCTATTTTAGGTCAACAGTGACCAGAACAATTAAGTTTCTTAAATTAGCATAGTAAACATATACCATAATAAA
The DNA here is from genome assembly GCF_005190385.1 of Monodon monoceros. Lineage (NCBI taxonomy): Eukaryota > Metazoa > Chordata > Mammalia > Artiodactyla > Monodontidae > Monodon > Monodon monoceros. The sequence continues at coordinate 64,115,336 of NW_021703783.1, forward strand.
CATAAAAGCCCAACTTCTTGAAGTTTATTCATTCATTTGCTCTGATTTATTCATTTGCATAGCAATTATCACCACCTAACCTATTATATATTTATTGTTTTATTGGAGTATTTTTCATATCGACCCACTAGAATATAAACTGTATGAGAAGAGGAGTCATTAACCTCACTAACTCACTAACTTCTAAACCCAGGTCTTAATATAAGATCTGTAATATACACAGTTCTAAACCCAGATCTTAGAAGAGTCCCAGGTTTATATTAGGTACTTTATAAATATTTACTGAGTGAATGAATAAATGTTTATCACGTGCCATGCACTGAACCAGGTGCCAAAGATGCAGTAATGAACCATATAGACATGATCCCAATCATGAAAGCACTTAATTTTACTGAAGGTACAGACAAGTCTATAATTACAGGAACCAATATCACAAATATTGTGGGAGAGGAGAACAAAACAGCGGTACCAACTCTGATACTGGAGGAAGGCTTTCTGAAATCAAAACTCAGACCTAAAAATGTTTGGAGATTAGCCAAGTTTTTAAAAGGTGAACATAAAAGAGAGAAAACTGTTCAACAGCGGCGAGCTATATGTGCAATGACCCAGAAAGGAGAGAAGGAGTGACCTGAATGAAATTCTATACAATTCTATTGTAGAGATTAAATTAAGGGTAAGAGGTATCAGTTAAGATGCTTTCAGCACCAAGTAACAGAAAAATCACCTCTAAATCCTCAGCTGGGTGGGCAGACAATTAAAGTAGGACCCATTTTATTCTTTCCTCTCCTCAGATCCAATACCTCGCCACTGATTCACTTTTGGCAAACCAATACCTGTACTGATAGTCTTAAAGTAACTGTAAGCAGCTCTGCAAATCTACTTGCTTCCTCTTCACGGCCAGCATTAAAAAAAAAAAAAAAAAAAAGGGAAGGTGAGTCCTATTTACAGAAAAATCCTGAAATTCACTTTGGTTGGGTCAATTTAGGTCATATGAAAGCTAGGTATTAGAAGGGACTGATTTGTCTCACCCATGTCTCCTGCTCAATGCTTGGAGCCTGGTTGGAATCAATATCCCTAAAACCATAGGGAACCAATAGAACCAAGGGTTTTGGGATATGGGAAAAGGAAAATTGAATGCATGAGGAGCTAAGCTGTTGTATTCACCATGTAACATTAGATTGTATCATAAAAGCAACTAAGAGCCATTGAATTGAGTAAAGGAAGAAGCCACTTAGATTTTCATGTTAAAAATATTCCTCTTTCAATGTGAAGAATAGAATGAACAAAATCAAGACTAGAAACAGGGAAGCTAGTTAGCAGGTTGTTGCAAGGTGTTATCAGTAGGGATAGACTGACAATAAAAGGTTCAAGAGATATTCAACAGTTAGAATAGGCAGACACTGGAGAAGATTTGGATTAAAGAAGTGAAGGAGAAACCAAAGTCAAGGCTGAACCCATGTGTTACAGTTGGTCAAGGGAACATGTATGGTAGTACCATAGAAACCAAGGAGGAAAAGCAACTTGTAGTAGGAATGATGCGTTGGTTTTTGGATATGAGTTTGACATGTCTACAGGTTATAACCTTGAAGTTGTTTGAGTTCTCAGGGTCTTGCCATTTTCAGAAGATGTTATGTAATTCTATAATAGACATAAAACTATAAAATTAGATATAACATTTACTGATTATTAGCAAAGGACCCATTTCCTTTTTGTATTTAAGTTCTTGCTCCATAATTACTAAATCTTGATGCTATTTGCCAAAGCCAAAGGTTAGGAGATAAAATTAAGAGACCAGAAGCATATAATAAGTCATCTGTGTTTTCCTCTAACAAGAAACATAAATGCCTATCAAATACCACCTGCTGTAATGGTGTGGAAATCAAGTAGAATAAGAATTAGAAATATCATGATTCAGTAAACAGAGGAGCAAGCAGTGGATTAGATAATATCAAGGTCAAGTAATGACACATACAAAGAGAAAGTAAAGCAAGATTTTTAAAATTCAAGATGGAAAAACATTAATATTGCAACATGGATGCCCTAGATGCTTGTAAAAAAGGGGGGCATCTTTGTGTAGGTCAATATCTACCTGAAACATCACTTGGAGGAAGAGGGCTAGGCAGTAGGATTAGCAGCTGCAGCATGGAACTGATTCAGCAGCAGATGTGAAGCAAAACTCCTTGTTTCCCAATTTGGTAGAGGGATGTAACCTCATTAGGGAGGAAGCTGAATCTAGGTTATACAATAATGAAGTAGACAAAAGCCATAGCTAAACTGAACTTCATAATAAATCGATGAGAATTTCAAGGTAAAAGAGCAGAGAAGAAAGAAGAAAGGGGGAGGACCAGGGTGAGAAGGAGGAGGAAGATAAGAAGGTGGGGGAGGAGGAGAATGAGACGGGGGATTGGTGGGGGAAATGGTGCAGAGAGGGGAGGGAAGAGATGAGAGTGAGAGAGAATGAGAATGCAACAGAGTAACCAGAGGAGAACTTTCTTGTGGCTAAAGGGAATGTTTTAGAACAAAGTGTATTTAATATTCAATTATAAGCTATTTTCATTGGTATAGTATTAAATCCCACATCTTCAGAAAAGTCTAATACACTGAAATGTCCATATGTGGTGATACTGAGGAGAATAAGAACAGGAACAATAGCAGGAAATGTGGTCAACCTAACAATGACCCCTTCTACCGATTCTTGGATAGATGATCACCATCTTCTCAAGAAGAAAGATAGACAGGTGTTCCAGGTTCCATATGTCATGGCAGCTTCCCTTTGATTAGCTTTAGGTTTTATTCTAAAGGAATTCAAATTGAAATTATGTTTACATAACATCATTCTTGTATTCAAAAATACAATCAATGGACTTGAGGACACGGGGAGGGGGAAGGATAAGCTGGGACGAAATGAGAGAGTGGCATTGACATATATACACTACCAAGTGCAAAATAGATAGCTAGTGGGAAGAAGCCGCATAGCGCAGGGAGATCAGCTCAGTGCTTTGTGACCACCTAGAGAGGTGGGATAGGGAGGGTGGGAGGGAGGTGCAAGAGGGAGGGGATATGGGGATATATGTGTACATATAGATGATTCACTTTGTTATAAAGCAGAAACTAACACAACACTGTAAAGCAATTATACTCCAATAAAGATGTTTAAAATAAATAAATAAATAAAAGGAAGGTAACCTTTATAGAACAAAAAAAAGAAAGTACAATCAAGAGCAAACTGACTGCACATAGCATAAATGAGTGTTTTGACAAAGAAGCTACAGTGCAGAACTGAGAGTGACTGTGATACAAATACACATATCAGTAGGTGAATTAATTACATTAATGGCAAGTGACACTAAATGAGGCAAGTCTAACATATTTGTTATAGTAGAATAAATCTGTACAAAGTACACAAAGTTTTAAGGACCATTTTTCTCAACATCCATTAATATTATATTTTTTAAGGACATAGAACCAAGTTCCTAAACCTAGCTCTAATGCTATATGTGTGATTTTGAGAAAGGCACATGGCATAGTCAGAGCTCAGTTTCCTCATTTTATCTTGAGAGCTTTGATTGGATCATCACTCAAGTCCATTCTCAGCCCAAATAGACTATGGTTCTGATGCCAATTATAGTATCACCTTTTTCTAATATGTGACATTTCTACTATAGTTGTTTTTCTTAAAAGATTTCTACTGTCATTTTTTAAAATAAGACAAAATTAAATTTGAGGTGTGCCATCCCATGAATGACCTTTTTTTAAAAGCTATGCAACTTTTTTTCCAGAAAAAAAGATAGTCCCAATATGACCTCTACTGAAAACAATGATCTTTTCTGGTCAGTGTCTTTTGCTTTCATCCTTCTTATTCATGGGCTTTCTACACCTTCTCAAATATGACTGTTCTGTTAGAAAAGTGAAAAAATACAATTCTCTTTATTTGCCATGACAGATCCCCATGTGACAAAGCTTTGTTTTAAAATCACTTTCAGGAAATTTATTAATTTACTTATTCAAAAAATATATAGTATGTAATTATCAGGAGTAAGAGCTGGTTTTAGCATGATGCAAAACATAACATATTTTCATTGTCCAGGAAGCTCATAAATAATATCTGAACATCCAAATAATAGAATATATTTTACAAGAAAACAGTAAGTAGCAAAGTGTAGAAATAATGGCAGGGTCTACTCTGGTTGGATCACAACACTTCTGTAAATGAAACAAGAATAATAATAACTAACACAGAGAGTTGTTATGGTTATCAAATAAGATAATGTTTATAGAGCACTTGGCACATGTAATTGATTAGTAAATTATTTCACTGCATCTTCTCCATAGGTCCAAATATGCCAGTTTTACAGATGAGGAAACCGAGGCTAAAATCATTAGGCTAGTAAGTGGTGGAGCTGATCCTCAGACCCATCAATATGACGCCAGAGGTGATAGACTTAACTCATGTACTATAACACCTTCTAAACATATTATTACCATGCCCACAACTTCGAGCACAGGGCAACAAAGAGTTTTATTGACAGCTAACTATTGGATGAGACACTGAGAGATGGTAGAGCCTTGAAGACATACATTGCTGAGTAATTGGAGTAAACTAATTTTATCAGTCCAGTGAACATGATCACCTACTGGTTATTTGTGTTTACACAGAGATAGCAAAATTCTTTGCAGCAGTTGGTGAATCTTAAGGGCTCATGCCTTATTCCAGTACGGGATGTCAGCACTAGAATGACCAAACCAGGTGAGGAATTAGACATATTCAATGGAGTAGGGCAAACCTATTACAGGCAGTAGTCAGAAGCAAAATCAGGCTGGTATAGTGTTCACAGAGTAACAGTTAGGTGGCAATTCAGGAAGGTGATACCTACATAAAAGGTAATAACAGATGTTATCAAGGCAAGTATAGAAACAGAAGCAGGAATCCTGGTGTCAGGAAAAAATGAAACCGTAATAAGAGTTAAAATATAGCAAGTACAGTGAAACTCCATCATAATACCATATGTGAGATCCAAAAAATATAACCTGTACAATGTGAAGTTAAAATATTTGAAGTTAATGAAATGACTGGGCTAAGGCTGCTGCAGAGGATGGGAACAGATTGCCAATCACATTTTATCCAAAATTGCATTACTGTAGGATGCACTAATCTCATTGTTTCTCTGTGCCTACCACACACCCAGAAAAACTAAGAACTTTACTGGTACTAACGCATTTAACCATCAACAACAACTCTATAGCTAATATTATTTCCTCTTTCACACAGATGAGAAAACTGAAATACAATGAGGTTAGTAACTTTCCCAAGATCAATCAACCAATAAAGGGCAGATCTATAGTTAAAATCCATGCTGTCCAGCTCTAAAGTCCACACTTATAACTACTAGGCAATCCTGTCTCTACAAAGTCAGGTATCAACCAGCTAACATCAGAGACTCTGGCAGAGGGTAACAAGACTCATGTCACAAGGTTGGCAATCTAAAGTGTGGGATCAGAGCTCTAGTCTTTACGGCACAGTAGAAGTGAAGCACTTAGAATAGTGTCTGGTCTCTAATAAGCGCTCAATGAATGTTAGCTATGAAAATCATAATAACTGTTGTTGCTGTTGTAAAAGGAGAAGAAAGGATGGGAACTTTTATAGGCTGAATTATAGCCCTCCTCCAAATTTATATGTTGAAATCCTAACCCCAGTACCTCAGAATGTAACTGTATCTGGAGATAGGGTCTTTAAAGAGGTAATTAAGTTAAAATGAAGTCGCTAGGGTGATCTCTAATCCAATGTAACTGGTATCCTTATAAGAGGGGAAAATTTCAACACAGACATGTACAGAACACAATATAGAGGAAGGACCATGTGAAGACACAGGGAAGTGACAGCCATCTATAAGTGAAGGAGAGAGGCCTCAGAAGAAACCAACCCTGCTGACACTTTAATCTTAGACTTACAGCCTCCAGAACTGTGAGAAAATAAATTTCAGTTGTTTAGGCCACCTGGTCTGTGGTGCTTTGTTATGGCAGCCCCAGGAAGCTAATACAGGGACCAAGAAGGTGGGAAATACAAGATAACCAGAAAATATAGTAAAAGGTCAGTGTTAAATTCAACATGAAAGAGATTGGCACAAAACTGTGGCAGGGACCCACCTAGGAGAGATGGACTTCAGGCAAGAGCTCAGATGTATGTAGGCTTTGAGGCAAAGATTAGAGCATGACTAATAGCAAAAGTAGTTAGATGCCAAGCTGCTGCTTTAAAGCTTCTTGAATATCCTCTGCTAAGGATATTGAAGGAGCTTGGGGATGGAGCAATCTTAATTCTAAATTTTTCCAAATTAATTTTAAGCCTAAGTTTCCAATATGTGTTAAGCCTAAAGTAGGTTACTACAGCTGCATTTTGTCTGTAATCTTGCTTATTTCAGTGATGAATGGCCCGAAATAATGGTGACATTTTTCTAAAAATAAGATCCAGAAATCTGTAAGACATGTAGGGAGCAAATACCTGCTTAGAACTTCCTTTTCATCTATTAATCTGCTTTAAATAGACACTAATTTTTCTGCTGTTCACTTAGATGTTATTACTTTTTTGTAAATATCCATATATCTTTAACGTTAGGCATGTCTAGATGTGGGTAATATGCATTGGGTTGAATTGATGACATTGTTCCAGAAGAATGGTATCAATAATAGTAGCTTTCTTTCCTATTTGACCCCACACATACACACACCTACTGCATTTAATAGCAGTAGAATTTAAAAAGCAAGATCTAATTAGTTAGTTAGATCATTGCTTTGAATTCTTCATTTATAATTCATATTGCATGCACACAACATCAGAATAGCTCAAATGAACACAAGTGAACTAAAAGTCAGTTATTGATGTTATAACGAGTTACAATTTCAAGAAAGAATAAAAAGCATACAGTGTGGAGCAATTGGCATTTGAAGACATTTTGAATGTAGAGGCTTTCAGTTATCAAAATTCAATTACAACAAGAAAAGCAGCTAAAAGACACCCTCCCTCAATTTTTGAGCATATTCCACCTTTACAGGTGATTCAATGCATGGTGTACTGATATATTTCACGGGTCTGATGGTGAGACTCAATAGAAACGAATCCGATTTGCCAAAAAGTGCTCTCCATTTCAGATTAATTAAGCCTAAAAGTGATGATCATTATAACAATCAAAAGCATAGAGACCATTGCCACTGTTTCAGGATTTCTAAATAAGAAGGTATTTAGGGAATTATTTTAAGCTATACTGTTCAAACAGTGATTTTAAATTAGTTGATGGGAAATTCCTATGCCTATTAGTCATCAGCAATCAAGGGAACAATAGCTGTTGTCCAGCTATGCATTCTTCATGGTGCAACTCATCTATTTATTTTCCTTTATTCCTTAGAAAAGGAAACAAAGTAAACTCTCTAATATCAACTCCACGTTGCCAGTTAGCATGATGTTAATGTTCAGGTTGAATCTTTGTGATAAAGAGGATCATGACATGCTCTGGGGAAGACAGTTTTGTACTTATTATTGAAGTTGACACCATCTTCATGGGTATCTGGGACTTTATGGGTAGCTGGGACTACAGTGGAAAAGAGCAGACTCCTCAATTTATGTCAGATCATACTGACAGCTGTTATCCTAATGCAGTCCAATGTAAGGTGAGAAACATGTAACCAAAGTTTTAAGATACTAGTTGTGTGTCATTATATACTAATGACACTTTAAATACAAAAACAGTAAAAAGATTTTTTAATTTAAAGGAGTACATATTTTGGTTATTTTAATCTCAAATTCAAATAAAATTACAGGCTTTCTTTTATTCTCCTCCGGAATATGCCAGACCTCTGCAGAGATATATCTAGCTTTTAGCTACAAAGGAATTATACATTTTTTTCAGACAGTGTTTGTTACTTTAAGATAAAATACACCAGAGAATGAGGGTTTTATGTATGTATAAAAGAATAATCTTAGCCCTCAAAGACTTTCCAAGGAAAGGTATGATATGAACAACTCTCAGCATCTTTTTTATTAGTATGAGTTAGAGTCCTACAGATAAATTAAATATCCAACATTTTTATGTTTGTTATACAATGCACATAACTTAAGAATAAAAGAAAAATTAGCATTATTCTACATGCTTCAAATATTTAAGTTATGTTTCCTGTAATCTTTGAGCCTTTGAGAGTGCTATTTTTAATATGAAAAAAATGGAAATACTCCAAGGAAATTAACCCCTCTAAGTTCACTTCTAGCTTTTCTAGTGGGAAGTCTCTAAACCTAAACCCAGATTTTTCTCAGAATCTTCAAGGCCTCTACACAAATAGGGCAGATAAGAAAATCCTAGGAACTTCTATACAGACCCTGGCAGATTCTAAGACCAGAGCAACATCAATATAACCAATCAATTTTATTTCAGTAAAATCAACTAAGTTCTACAAAAACTTATTAAGCCCTTACTGTATATAAACACTAAGCTAAATACTGGTGCCTGGCACCCCAGAGGTTCCCTTCTTTGATAAAGAAAAAATTAAAAAGGACAGGAGACGAAGTCTACATATTCTCCAGCAAAGTCTACATTCTCTCCAGGTAAAGGCTGGGCCTTTACCCAAGCAGGGTAAATCAGGCCCAGGACCTACCTTTCTGAAATTAATTTTTTAAGTCACAGTAGAGTCAGAAATCATGAATTAAATGACGAATTAAATCTCTAAGCAGAAAATCTAAAACACTTTCTTTTTCATTCATGGATTAATTAATTTATATGTTCAATTAATATGTATTAATTATACATTTCTGCCAGTAACTCTTCTAAGTACTTTACATGAATTATCACAGTAATATTTTTTAAATCTTATGAGAAAGGTATTATGATATATACTTTACATTTAAGGGCTAGGACCCTAAGTTAAAATTTTGTCATGATTAATTAATCTTTCATGTGTGTGGCAATCAAGTTCCAGTCCATTCCTTCTCTGAATATTTATCAAGTGTTTGGTACTGAGGAAACAGTGAAGAAAGCATTCTCTGTCCTGCCCTCTTGGAGTTCATAATGGAGACCAGTAACTCCTTTAGCTCCAGGCAAGTGGGGCCCCTGTCTCAGGCTCTGCTCTTCAAGGGACCCTAGATATTAAAGAATCTTTCTCAAAATTGTCAAAGTCCTCCTCCTGTGCCTGTGCCAGCTGAAGTCTGCAGTGATATACAGATAGAAAGTCTCAGGCCTAGATTAGGACCTGTATAGCCCCTGGTCCCCATGTCTCCTTTCCAGGCACTTTCCAAATTTCAATCTTATGCATGGGTTCAACCAGAGGCCCCAAGGAGCTCCAGGCCTCATGCCTATGAAGTCATTTCAGGGCCCACTGGGCTGGGGCTTATTTCCTAGAGGGTGGCCTAAAAAGACAATTGCTCCCTGCAAGCCAGTGTATTATTTCTTTCACAGGATTATTTATATAAGATTGAGCTTCCAGAATGGCCTTGACAAGCTGATTGTGTGTGATGCTCACTGACATGGGGCACATGGTGAGTTCAGGGCTTTGAGCTACCAACAGTATACTGCTGACCAACCCTTTGGCTTGAGCTCATGTGTTGGATTTATGTTGGAATCATGTGTCATATCTCATACATCTGTGTTCTGGCCACTGTGCTGCAGCATCTGAGGGTGATGACAGGCACACTTTCCTCTGTATGTTGCTCACTACTGGCACCCAGAGAATCACTACCCCCTCCATAGGCTCTATGCCATGTATGAGGGAGTCCTCTGGGATAGTCACACTTAATCCATCTCCATTCTTTTCTTAGGTATAATAATTTAGATTTTTCATGATTTTTCTGCTCTCTAATTTTTATGTTCACTGGGTATATCTGTTCATGTGCTGATACCATCAATTGTCCAATATGATTTGCTAAATAAGCCTAGTATTTGGGAACTGAGAGCTAATAGTCAGCTTACATTACACCAAAAAATAGTTTCCAGTCTCTCAAAATTATTATTATTCCTTCCTTAATTTTCTACCTACCTAAAGAGCAGGTCCTCTAAAATCCATTTCATATGATGTGAACATGCTTTCAGACCATATGAATTGACCCAATATGCCCTTTTCCAATAATTCATAATGAGAGAAAAGAGGGAGACAGACAGACAGACAGGTGAGCTGGGTTTTACCTATCCACCAGTAACTAACTCTATGGATTTTCTGTAACTCATCTGTCCCCACTAAACCCCACTTTCCTGCATAAGCCAGCTTGTGTTCTTACATTCATATCCAAAAAATCACTAATTCCTAACAAATAAAACATTGTCCAGTCTAGAATCCTGGTAGTAACAAATAAGTTTCCCCCTAAAAATTCCCAGTCTTGCCACCATATAATTTCAGGGTATGAATTTCATATATATATAAAATTCCATAGGTGCCTAACAGAAGCAAATATTCAGTTGAGTCCCATAGGATTTCCATAGATAAAGCTCTCATGAAAATAAGCATAAATATGCAAATTTCCATAATATAGGAGGAAACAAACATTGTGAGTGAGAGTCAATGGAAGCAACACATGGTAATTACTCTCATGAATTTCAGATTATGTAATTATTAGTTTAAATATTATCAAATGGATGTTTTAAATAATTATACAGATAAAATTGAAAATATGAGAAAGAAATCTATAGAAAACAAAACGAGGCAACTTTGGAAGAGAAGCCAAAGGACTTATAAAAATTGAAAATATAGTCATTGAAATAAAAATAAACTTTAATGACTTGGTCAAATAGTAGACCAATTGCTCAAGAGATAATTAGTTGTATAGAAATAACGAATCACTATGTTGTGTAACAGGAGCTAACATAGTGTTGCAGGTCAATTGTAATTCAAAAACAAACAAACAAACTCATAGAAAAAGAGATCAGATTTTTCATCACCAGAGGTGAGGGATGGGAAAGAAGGAGAATCGTATGAAGGTAGTTAAAAAGTATAAACTTCCAGTTAAAAGATAAATAAGTACTAAGGATGTAATGTATAACATGATAAATATAATTAACACTGCTGTATGTTATATATGATAGTTGTTAAGAGAGTAAATCCTGAGTTCTCATCAAGAGAAAAAAACATTTTTCCATTTCTTTAATTTTGTATCTGTATGAGAGAATCGATGTTCACTAAACTTATTGTGATAATCACTTCATGATGTATGTAAATCAAATCATTATGCTGTATACCTTAAACTTATACAGTGCTGTGTGTCAACTACATCTCAATAAAACTGGAAGAAATAAAAGAGATAATTAGTAAAATGGAAGTTAGAACTGGAGAAATTATCTGAAATGTAGTAGGCAGAGATGAAGAGAAAAGTTTTCTATAAAAAGATTAAGGACTCTAAAAGACAAATTGTGAAGGTATACAATGTAAAAAGTAGAGAGAGTGGGGGAGAGGCAAATTTTCAAGGAAAAAATAGCTAACAAATATATAGAATTGATAAAGGATATCAAAAATCAGCAATCAAGAAGTATAAAAACAATTTAGGAAAAATGAAACAAAACCAAATCCATACTTTGATACTTCAAAATGAAATTGTAGAATGCTAAAGACAAGGAGAAGCAACCAAAGAGAGAAAACAGATTATCAAGAAAACAATAACAATTAATAGATGACAGAACTCTCAACAGCAACAAAAAAATTCATGACAAAGGAATTATACCTTTCAATATCTGAAATAAATTAAGAGAATTTTATTTATAATAAAATTATATTGTTTTATACCCAGCTAAACTATCATCTAAGTGTGCTTGTGAAATAGAGGCGTTTTCAGACATATAAGAATTGAGGAAGTTTACCTTCAACAGACCTTCACTGGGGGAAATTATCCTAGTAATGCATTTCAGGAATAAGAAAACTGATCCCACGAACAAGCAGAGATTCAAGAAAGAGTACAACTCTGCCTGGAGCCAGCTCTGATCTATAACAGATATTCAAAAATCACTTGCTAAAAAATGAACACATTATTTTAATTTACAATTTGAAATAAAAAATGGTTACTAAATACAAATTGTTCAGGACAAGAGGAGCATGACACAATCTTTTTTTAATTACCAAATTCTGGAAAAAAAAACTACAGGTCAAACCAGAGAAAATTTATTTTCTCCATTCTGGTTAAAAGTTTTTGGTTCCTTAATGTGGAAAAACTAGCGATTGATATGAGAACTTGTTATATATCATCTTTATATTTCTGTTTCACACACATAAAAAACGAGCCTGCAGGCACTGTCAATCCTCCCTTATCTTTTTAAGAATATTATCTGGCCACCATTTCTGTCCACATCAGTTTATAACATCTGAATGAGTATTCATTGTTAGTTTCCAATAATAAACATTCAAATCAGAGTTTTGGGAAGGTTTAATGTGTGTTAACTTTCCCCTTCCTAATTAAAGAACAAGATAATTCTAAGCAAACCTTTCTGTATTCTTGTGTAAGTCCTTGTCTAACATACTAAACAGAACAAGACAGAGTCAGTGTTTTCATGCTTTGTATTTCTTGAATCTCTCCCATTCAATATGATTTCTCAAAGATTATGTCTGGTGTTTTTTTTCTTAAATCCTCTCACTGCCCTAGCATATAATTCAGCTAGAGTAGGCCGAGATGCAACTCATTTGAACAGCTAAAACAATTATTTCATATACTTCCTGAATGAATTTTTTCCAGTGTGAAGATAATTTATTTTAAAGGAAAATTCCCTCATTTCTTGGATATTCATTAATACTTTTCTTTCATCTGGCTCCAAGCCTAAAATTCTCTATCTTCTTAATGAAAATATAAATGTAATTGTCCTTTTGGTATTTATTAAACATTTTCAGATGCATAGCTCATTTAGGGTATTAGTCTTCCTGACACTATTCTTAAAATGTAAGTTTCTAAAAACTTTGTACACATATTCTTTAAAATTTTTAGCTCAAGGGAAATTTTATCTGCACTTTCCATGCCTTACTTTGATCCTATGTATTGTTTAAATCTTATCAAGAAAATTCTCATTTAATGTGCAGAATGGCTGCCCTGAAGATATCCATGCACTAATCCCTCTCCTTTTACATGAAAAAGGGACTTTGCAGACATAATTAAAGTTACAGACCTGAAGAAAGGGTGATTACCCTGGGTGATCCATGTGTACCCAATCTAATCACAGGAGCCCTTAAAAGCAGAGAATTTTCTCCAGATGGAGTCAGAAAGATGCAGCAGAAGTCAGAGGACTCAATCTGGTGTTACTGAAAGGAGCCACATAAAAAGCAGGAGAGGGAACACAGGCAACCTCTAAAAGCAAAGACTAGCCCTTGGCTGACAGCCAGCTAGCAAGGAAATAGAAACCTTAGTCCTATAACCTCAAAGAAATGAATTTGGTCAACAACCTGAATGAGCTGGGAAGTGAAATTTTCACCAGAGCCTTCAGGTAAGACTTCAGCCCAAACAACATGTTAATTTTGACCTTCCAATGACTTGAGCAGAGAATCCAGTTTAGCCACACTGTGCCCAGACTTCTAACCCACAAACCTGTGAGGTAATAAATGGACATTGCTTTAAGCCATCAATTATGCAGTAATTTTGTTATAGCGGCAATGGAAAACCAATACAGTCACAACTCTCTTCCCTTGTAGAGCTCTATCTCATGGAAGTGAGCCTATTTTCCCCTGACTTTTATGGAGCTGGCCTTCACAATATCTAGATTATAGGTCAGTTTAGGCCCAGTCTTCCCTTCATGGCACAGTAACTTACAAAATAATATTGTTTCTTTTCCTCAAGGCATTCCATCTCTTCTATTCCACCAGTTCTTTTGAAGAGAGGGTCAAAATTGGAATAGCAGTTTCTGTTCTTGCTCTCTTTACCCTTTGGGAGATGAAGTCACCAGCAAAGCAGGTCGAGAACTTGTCAGATACTCTGATTTTAGCCAACTGAGACTTCCAGCAGATGTTCAGAAAGTCCCTCAGTTTGCCTCTGTGCCAGTTCTGTAGTTTGTGTCAGGAATGCATCATGCATTCCTTCCATCTGTTAGTCTGTCACCTTCAAATGTAAGGATTGTAGAGAAGCAGCATTTATGTACTTGGCTCTGAAATGATAATGATATTTCTTCAGCACTTCTCTCCTTTTACCTTCTCACAAATGCTCCCTAGTTTGAAGTCACTTTAACACTAAATCATAGAGACTTAGATTTTGCTAGCTCATTTATCCCACATACCTGGCTATGGGGCCTCAGTTCATCTTTAGTTCAAGTAATAGCACTGCCCTCCTCCAAAGGGCACAATTCTCAATCAGACTCACACAGAATAAGTCTTATCCAGCAATGAGCTTTACTTCTAGTCCACAAAGGTCACAAGAGAGGAGCCACAATCAACGCCAAATCAAAATTTGGGATGCACTAACCCCATCAGATTCACCTTCCTAAAATCGCTTTCACTCTGAAGTGTGTTTTAGGTTAGAGTAACCAGGACTGACAAAGACTGTTACAAATTTTACAGAGAAGGTACTTAGCTTGGGGTTCTCTCAGGCTTTATATACTATTACTCATGTAACTACAAAGATTATGTGACTAACTTCTGTTCTCCAGTACAGTCATGTCTCATAAATCCATTGTAGGTTTATTTATAATAAACAGTCCTAAAAAAACAGAAATTGTCTGCTAAAAGGATACCTGGTCAGTATACAGCAGCTCCTGGAAGACCTTCATTTATCTTCCAGCTGGCAAATTTCACCAGAATATTCCCAAGGAGATCTGGTCCAGTCAAAATTGCCTGCCTTGGGGGAAATGGGAGGAAGTGAGTTACAGATTCACTTTTCTTCCAGTTCCCAATTATAGTTTAAGCCACTGCTGTCCTTTGATGATCCGAAATGTTCTTTCCTTTAAAATAATTCTTTCTCAGGTGCCAAACATTCCACTCCCAGCCCCCTACTCCTTTACAGTTTGTCTTCTGATGCCTCCTGATGCCTCAATTCACCAGTAGTGCTTACCTAGCTGACACTCTAAGTACTGAAAAAGTCAAGCCTTGTTTGGTTTTTAATTTGTTTCATTTTTCTATAGTTGATATTGTTTTCTCCAAGAAGGTCCTAACCCCATGAAGATGAATGGATGTAAAAATATATATACTGCCATTAGGAAGAGAATGTACTCACATCTATGTATCAGTAACAGCCCTAATCCACTCTACAATCCAACACATTAGCATATGTCTTCCTGATGTTGGTTACTGCTGGTTCTCCTCTCCTGATTTGTATTTGCTTTTTAACTAGCTCCAGTTACTTATTTCCTTTGTGAATCCACTCCAACAACTCTTATGACATCACTGAGGTTAAACATTACACCTTAAGCAATAATCTCATGTTTAGTTTTTTTATTATCCATATGCTAAAAATTGGTATATTATAGACATCTGAGACCATAAAGTTTATTTTTTAGCCTCTTCTAAATAATTATTTATGTTTATTAATAGCCAGTATTTCTATTCTGCACAGTTTTGTTCCTTTATCTTAGAATTTGAATCTCTCCTCCCTATTCAGCTCAGTGCATTCTTGGACAAGCCATGCAGTCTGCAGGCTAAAAACAAACACATTCCCTGACTCCTGTGAGGTGAGCTAATTTCTATGCCAAGGATTCTGACATTATGATTTAGACTCCAAATGCCCTTTTTCAGTACCTCTTGTAATACCTGAATTCACTTAAAAACATCACTGTTCTTTGAAGTACTTCAGTTTTCTGTTCAAAGTCACTTTGCACAGTTCTTTAAGATTTTGGGAACCCTTCTCTGGAAATATCATTCACCTCCTTGTAAATTAGCAGGGACAACTAGCATCCAGCAGATTAGATTAAGGAGGGGCAGGCTGTCTGTTACATGCTATTGTCAACGAGCACAACTCCCAGTGGCTCATGTTAGGTCTACAACCCTCAGTCGAGAGTCAATAATCAACCATAGGTACTTTCCAGGAACTATACTGAATTCTTGGAATCAATGGCACTCAGGGGATTTATTACATTGTTTTTCCCAGAAATCTAGATTTCCTATAATAGAACATGCTTATTGATTTTAGAGCTCCAGTAGAACAGTTTGTTTCTCTACTCTCCTACTTACATCACTTTTTAAAATTCTTTATCTGTGTGGCTTTGTTTTGATTTCCAAATATTTTCTCATCCTATTTTACAAAGCACATTTTCTCCTGAGTGTCTCCCTTGATGCAACAAGTAGCATAGGTACTAGTTAGAAATGTACACAGTTGTTCTCTTCATTCCTGAGTCATCAGTCTCCATTCTCTGAATGCTTGCTATGGATTTTTATATACTCAATTTCCTTAGACTTTTGTACTATTTCTTCTTTCTCTAGTGGTTACTCCATTGTATGAATCATGTTTGGCAAAATGAACATTTATCCTAGGATCAAAACTCCACAGACCTGATGTTTTCTACAAATATGGCCCTGGGCAGGTTGAAACTATTTTGAGCACCAATTTCTCTAAAAAATGGGAATAATGATCTCTGTACCTCAGAGTCATTGTGAAGTAAAATAAGACAATACATGTGATTTTTTAAATAATAACACATTATAGAAATCCTTGTTATTCATAGTTTGGTAACCATTCATTCATTCATTCATCCATTCCTGTATTCAAAAATATATATCAAACTTTATATAATGTCCTTTTCACTTCGGTCCAAGTCCTTGATACTTCCTTGTCTTAGAGATTTTTGATCACCAAAACAGGAACTATTGGAAAACAGTGCTTTTTCCTATTTTAATTAACAACGTATTTCATTAAAAATATTATATCTTCAAAGAGCATGAAAATAAAAGGAGATATTTCCCACAGACTAAAATAAATTTGGAGGGCAGAAGGTACGTTCCACCCGTAGGTACTTTAGGGCAGTAGCTGGGGAGGTTGGTAAGACTCTAAAGAAATACTTGTGATATGCACCCAAAGAATAGGCACCCAGGAGCACCAATGAGTGCAGTAATGGTTAATTTTATGTGTGGACTTGACAGGCCTAAGGGATGCCCAGATAGCTGGTAAAACATTATTTCCAGGTGTTTCTGTGAGGGTATTTCCAGGAGGGATTAGAATTTAATTCAGTAAACTGGGTAAAGAAGATCCCCCCTCACCAATGTGGGTGTCATCGTTCAGTCCACTGGGAACCCTAATGGAAAACAGACAAAGGAAGGGCAAATTGACGCTCTTATTGAGCTGGGACATCCATCTTCTCCTGCCCTCAGGTATCAAAGTTCCTGGCTCTCGGGCGTTAGATAGGACTGAATTATTCCACAGCTTTTTGGGTTCTCCAGCTTGCAGATGACATATTGTGGGACTTCTCAGCTTTCATAACCACATGAGCCAATTCCTATAATAAATCTCCTCACATTTATCTCTATGGATTCTATTAGTTCTACTTCTCTGAGGAGCCCTGACTAATACAAGTACCAATCTTTCAGAGTAATTTTTAAGCATCGGAGGAGCTCCTGTAGGCTGGACAAGCGAGCGTTATACCTCAATCAGCACATACACGTAGAAAATATCTTGATATTGCATTGGACTATGGAAACACTGTATACCTGGGAGAAAGGGAATTCCTAATAATGACTGAATTTATTTATAACTCAGAAAGATAGATCTAGGTGAGACTCAGATTTAGTTACTAAAAAAATAAAGAAATTCTCATTTCCTCAAGTCTGGGTTTTTGACTGATTAATATATACAGTAAAAACGTAACGTATGTCCCACAACACTAGACTTGTTTCTTTGGCTGCATAGGCCCTCCTTAGGCTAAAGTATATCAAGTGAAATAACATTATCTGACTGCTTTGAGAATCACTCCTCCTGGATTCTACAAAGAATTTCAGGATAAATTGCCAGTTTGATTACCTTTTTGCTCCTGGTTTATACTCCACAACCATATAATAGAATATTGTAGTGCCATGAAAAATAATTCTTCTGAAAACTAAAGATGGAAAATGCTGAGGATTGATTTTTAAATAGAAAAAAAGTAGAATTCAGAGCTGGAAAAACAGAACGATACTAAATTTTTAGTAGAAGTGGTAGTAGTGATGGTGGTGGTATGTACGTACATATCAGGATGTGTAAGGAAAGATGATGGAGAGATGAGAAATTCACTAAAATTATGCAAAAATTATGCTTTTCTCTGAATAAAAGGATTGTGCTTAAATTCTTACTTTTTCCTTTTATTTTCCATGTTTTTAAAACTTTCAACTGTAAGAATGTATCACTTTTTATAATCAAGCAAAAACATTAAATGTTATTTTTGCAGTTCCCTTCTGACACTTTCTTATGTTATCTCCCTCCAGTTGTCAAGGAGTAATTGGTTGCCAAATACCAGGAAATTAACAGCAATTATCACCAGCTGGCTAGCTGCTAGGAGTAGTCACTGGACTGTAATCCACCCAGCATGAGATAGAAAACCTTGAAGGAATAAAGTCGATGATTAATCAAACTTGAAAAATTAACTTCCCGGGATAGCATATATCAAGATGGCTTACTCACTGAGCACTAGACATCATTCCCGAAAGTCCCATCCTAATGATTTCAGCAGCATTAGCTCTTCAAAACAGGTTGCTGATAGAACTATCTACAGAAAAAGAGTTTCATGTGTTTGAGATAACTTCTAAAATTCTAGCTAACAATGAAATATTTCATTGTCTGGGAGGTGACAATAATATTTATCTGTAAGATTTTCTTTAATCAGCATTGGGTTCAAGTGCACAAAGGGCATTACTGGATTGCATACTGACTTTACAAAGATAGAGAACTATCATCTTTCTACATTTCCTAAAATACAGGCAGGTAGACTACATGAGGGCATAGATATTAATTTTGAGATTTTGAGGAGAGGCAGCAATAGCACCCTTCTTTCCTACTCAAATTCTGATCAAGTTAAAATATAGACAAAATGTTAAGACAGCTAAAAAATCAAAATCAGGGAGAGCACTTCCATTTGTGACAAAGGAGGCATTCGTATATTGACCCAGGATTGGCCAGACACCAACCTTGTTGGAGGTAATCCTAGTGCTGAGCCTACCACAGGGGCAGAAGCTGCCTTTGCATAACTGTTAGTGGTGGAGGAGCAGAGCAGAATGTGCACTTTCTTTGGGCAGAGTTGTATTTCAGCAGTGGTTCTCAAAGTGTTGTTCCTGGACTGGCAGCATCAGCACCACCTGGGAATTTGTTAAAAATGCAAAATCATGGACCCACCTTAGACCTGCTGAATTAAATCTCTGGAAAGGGGGACCAGAAATTTTTAAAGAGCATCTTTAAGTAATTTTAAAATCACCTGAGTTAGAGAGAGAGAGAGAGAGAGAGAGAGAGAGAGAGAGAGAGAAGGGAACTAAAATACACATGCACACTACCTTTTTCCAAGCTCTCCAGTAAAATAACTCACTCCACGTTTGTGGGAAGAAGTGAGTGAGGGGGATTAGGAGAGAGGCTAGGAAGGTTGCACTTTTGGAACTCCCTCCAGATAGAAGGAAATATCAGGGGTAGGGAAGAAGCATCCCCCCACTAATCTTCTTTAGCCATTAATTCTCCTAACCTATTGAGTTTAAACCTTAAGCTTATGATTAAATGGGGATTTACCTGTCCCCTTTGATGGAGATTACAGGAGGATCCTGACAGTTTTCCTCTTTCATGAGGCGACTTCTCCCTTTACCAAACTTTACTACTTTTAGTACCTTCCTGGAATCATTGGTGGACAGTGTAGATTTTGCTCCTCAAGATTTCTGAAATGATTTAAAATACCAATTAATTAAATAGGTTGAGAAAAATTTTAGAATTATGACTAATCCCTCCAAAATGAAAAGGCTAATCTAATTATTAGGAAATAGGGATATTTACAGACTGCTTTTGATAACGAGAAAGAAAAATCTTTATTCTTAGGCCTAGAAATTTTTAAAAACTTAACTCAGATTTATCTAAAAGTCTTACAGCCGAACTTGCAAATCAAACTTGAAGAAACTACTCACAAAATTTCAGCTAATGACCCACTTAGCCAGGCAACTACTCTTTTTTATTTAATCAGAGAAATGATCTATGGTGCAAAATACTTTTAGTAGTGCAATCATTCCTGTGATAAGTAAAATTATATAACTGTATAAAACTGCACAATGTCCAAACTGAAGGCACAGTACCATCACAAGTTGAACTTGATGATTTTCTCCTTGTGTACAACTAATTGCAGTGGAGGATTGCTCATTTCCTGTTCCACTAGGAATTAACTCCAAGGCCATTTTGTACTTAAATCCAACAGGACCCTCTCATTTCTATTTCCCATCTCAAATTAAACCCACTCGTATTGTCCAACATAAACTATCTAAGATTCTACAAATAGAATCAAATTAGGATATTCCAATAATAGTAGCCAGTAGAGATTCCCAAATGTGAAATAAATTTTCTCTCAATTTTATATTCCAAGGAAGAAATTAAGAGACAAAAATTAAAGACATCAAAATCCAAATGAATTAAAGCCTCAAATTGAGCCATCTTGTTTTGTTTTGTTTTGTTATTTATTTTATTATTATTTTTTTTTTTGCAGTACATGGGCCTCTATTGTGGCCTCCAAAGGAAATATGTTTTCCCTCCAAAGGGAACACTGGTAATCCACACGCTTATTAGATAAACCCAGTAGACTAATAGAACAAGAGTAGCTGGATGTTAGGGGAATTGAACTCTTTTTCACACTCTTGATATTTATTTATGTGTAGCAGGAGCTCCACTATCATTGCATCTCTTCACTCATTCCACCCTACCAATGATCCATGAGTGGGTGAAAAGAAATTGGGCGTGTTTAGCCCAGCCATTTGCTGTCCTTTCTCCCTACAGAAAAAATGTGCTCCACTCTGCTGCCCCATTCTACAAGTTGTATACAGAACTAGCTGGGAATGAGTTTTTGTTTTGTTGAAATAGGCAATGCTGAGGTAACAAAATCTCTCCAAGAGCTATTCACTTCCAAGCAATGAGTCAGAAATCCAGTCAGCTTATGTCTTGCCATTGTACCGCTTGAGCATATGAATTTCTGGTAATGTTGCTAAGGTGAAGACAAAACATTGCACAGCAGCTTTTAGATGCTTTAACCTGGAAGTGACATACCATATATGTCATAGGGCATTGTCTAGAACTCATCACATTATTCAGTTTAACTGCAAGGGAGCTAGGGGAATATTGAAAGCATGTGCAGATTTGGTAAGCAGCTGATATCTCTGCTACAGTGGATTTATAATATTCTGGTGAGCACTGTCAGTAAACTTGTTTGCCTGTAAGATATAAGACACATTTACCTATATCAAGTCTATCAGTAATGAAGATGATATTTTTTATCCCCTGTCTGCCCCATTTGTCTTGTTTTTTAATTGCTTCAGAATTTGGGCGGGGTAGAGATGTGATTTCTATTGCCACCTCCAGTGGCCTCAACAATGAGTACTAAACAATTAGTAAAGATAATTGACCTTTACAATTATCTGAGGATCTCAACAAAGAAAGATTACTGTAAATCAGACAAAGATTTGGGAAGTAGGTAGAACTTAACCTCAAATTTGAAAGATAAATGAGACTTAGAGTTATAAACATTTTTAATATCTCTTCTAAGTAAAATCAGCAAAAAATTTTCTGAAACTGTATCTTCTTAATAAAATAAAGACAAAAAAGATATGGAAAAGTCAATGAGCTAACCGAGAGGTTTTGACAGTCTAGAAATGTTAAGTCCTGAAATGTAATGTTCCTTGCTTCCCTGTAACACGAAACCATTATTTTTCTTGATGGCTTAACAAGGATGTGTTGAACATATGCCAGATCCATGCACATACAGACACATTCCATTAAACAATGTGGCAGTGAAGAGACCTTGAGTGAGATCCAGTATGGCATTATGTGCTAGCAACATTTTAAGATACTCAATCTGATCCATTGTAAGCCTTCTTCTAAGTCCTTTTTCTTGCAAGCGCACAAAGAAAAGTGAACTTTGTCAGTTACTTTGAATGTCACGTTCTGCATTCACTGCCATAGTAATCATCCTAGTAGGTTTTCCACGAATCTTGGTAAATGCCAAGATATCTTCTTTGAAAACTGTTATCAGATAATTACCTCACTCCATTTGGCTGTTGTGAGTCTATAAGTATGTCATGTATTTTTAATCATAAGTCCAAGCCTACAAGATTCCAAACTTGGTATACCTTACCTTTGTAAATATTAATCTGATGCTTATGGGGGAAAATCAATAACTTTTTCTTCAGTGATTGATTCTCATCTAAACAAGAGGCTACAATTTACTGAAATTCAATTAATGACATTAAACTTCAATATGTATAATACACAAGAGTGAATTCTTTGAATAAATGTTTATCACATAATGATTTCCTTCATAATAAGCAGAAATAAGTTGAAGAAGCAAGATAAATTTCATTATATAAGCAGGCAATGTTTAGGGTGATTTTTGTCCTATAAATAATTTTTATTAAGCAATATGCCCTACTGTTTCACAAGACTGATTCAATATTATGTAAAAAAACTCAATTACCTCAGATTCCAGTGCTGTGTCTGCACTGCATTAGTCCCCATTCAAATCTTTTAAACTATATTAAAATTATTATTATTATAATTTCTTCATTATATATTGGTCAAATGGCAAGTGATAGAAAACCAATTTAAACCAGCATAAATAAAAGAAGAGAGGAAAAAGAAAAGTAAAAGGAAGAAGGGAGAAAGGGAGGTAGAAAGAGAGGGAGGGAAGGAAGGAGGGAAGACAGGAGGGTAGAAAATTAATGGCCCACTAACTAAATGGTCTAGGAGTAAATTGTCCTCCCTTCTGGTATAAATGGATTTAGATATTCAAATATTATCAGATTCTCTCTCTCCCCCCCCGAGACCCTCTCTCCTTGCTCTCCTTGAAAGATGGATACTAGTGGTACAATCCCTAAGCTTGAATCTCAGTTTAAGAAAAATAAAGTTGAGAAATAAAGTAAGTCCACAGGAGACTCTGATTGGTTCATTTCAGATCATATTTTCAAACAAACCCATGAGTGCAACAAGAAGAATGGAATATTCTGATTGTCCAGGGTCGGAATTACCGACCTACCTCTGTTACCAGATTTAACAGAGAAGTCAGTAAAGAAAACATGGTTAATAAGCTAACAATAATATGTAACACTACTGTTTTATTTAGCATCAGGCAGGCTGCTTGGTATAATCTCAAGGACTGATTAATAAAATAAGCCTAACACAGAAGTACTACTGTTATTCCTCTTTTACAGGTGAGGACACCAAAAGCAGAAGGACTGAGAAAGTGACAGAGCAATGAGGAGCAAATTCAAGACACAATTCAGGTAGTCTGACCTTACAGTACAATCATTAAATATACATGGTGGACAGATATATATATATATATATTTAGATCCTTCTACAAACAGCTTTGTCCAAAAATAATGACTCTGGAAAAATCTAAAACTCTGCCTTTACTGTATGTTCATCTTTACTGGTGAGCTTTTCCATTTTGTAATTTTCTTGTTTCTAAATGTGGCCTTTTCTTTTCTGCCTAGGGAAATTCCTTTAGCATTTGTTGTAGAGCTGGTTTGGTGGTGCTGAATTCTTTTAGCTTTTGCTTGTCTGTGAACCTTTTGATTTCTGTGTCAAATCTGGACGACAGCCTTGCTGGGTAGAGTATTCTTGGTTGTAGGTTTTTCCCTTTCATAACTTTAAGTACATTGTGCCTCTGCTTTCTGGCCTGCAGAGATTCTGCTGAAAAATCAGCTGATAACCATACTGGAGTTCCACTGTATGTTATTTGTTGCTTTTCCCTTGTTGTTTTTAATATTTTCTCTTCATCTTTAATTTTTGTCATTTGACTAAAATGTGTCATGATATATTCCTCTGTGGGTTAATCCTGTATGGGACTCTGCACTTCCCGTACTTGGGTGATACTTTCCTTTCCCAGGTTAGGGAAATTTTCAGCTATTATCTCTTCAAACATTTTCTCAGGCACTTTCTCTCTCTCTCCTCCTTCTGGGACCCCTACAATGCAAATGTTAGTGTGCTTGATGTTGTTCCAGAGGTCTCTTAAACTGTCCTCATTTCTTTTCATTCCTTTTTCTGCTCTGCAGTAGTGATTTCCACTACTCTGTCTTCTAGCCCACTGATCCATTCTTCTGCTTCATTTATTTTACTATTGATTTCTTCTAGTGTGTTTTTCATTTCAGTTATTGTAGTCTTCAATCATACATTGGATATGTTTGGTTGTTCTTTATATTTTCTAACTCTTTGTAAAAACTTCTAATTTCTCTCTCTGTGCATCCATTCTTCTCCCAAGTTCTTGGATCATCTTTATGATCATTACTCGAACTCTTTCTCAAGTAGATTGCCTATCTCCACATCACTTAGTTCTTCTGGGATTTTATCTTGTTCCCTCATCTGAAACATATTCCTCTGCCACCTCATTTTGTCTGAATCACCTCACACCAGTCAGAATGGCCATCAACAAAAAGTCTATGAATAATAAATGCTGGAGAGGGTGTGGAGAAAAAGGAATCCTCCTACACTGTTGGTGGGAATGTTGGTGCAGTTACTGTGGAGAACAGTATGGAGGTTCCTTAAAAAACTAAAAATAGAGTTACCATATGATCTAGCAATCCCACTTCCGGGCATATATCCAGAGAAAACTATAATTCGAAAAGATACATGCACCCCAATGTTCATAGCAGCAATATTTACAATAGCCAAGACATGGAAGCAACCTAAGGGTCCATCAACAGATGAATGAATAAAGAAGATGTGGTACATATATACAGTGAAATATTACTCAGCCATAAAAAAAGAATGAAATGATGCCACTTGCAACAACATGGATGGTCCTAGAGATTATCATACTAAGGGAAGTAAGTCGGACAGAGAAAGACAAATATCATATGATACCACTTATATGTGGAATCTAAAAAGATGATACAAGTGAATTTATTTACAAATCAGAAATAGATTCACAGACATAGAAAACTAACTTATGGGCACCAAAGGCAAGTGAGAGAAAGGGATAAATGAGGAGTTTGGGATTAAAATATACACACTACTATATATAAAATAAACAACAAGGACCTACTGTATAGTACAGGGAACTATACTCAACATCTTGTAATAACCTGTATTGGAAAAGAATCAAAAAAAGAATATCTATACATATAGATAGATAGACAGATAGAGAGAGAGAGAGAGATATCTGAAACTAACACAACATTGTAAATCAACTATATTTCAATAAACATTTTAAAAATAAAAAACTCTAGACTTTAGACCTCCAGCTATCACCCATATTTCTTCTCTCTAATGTATGGCATACTTAACTTTGTATTTTTCCACTGTGCCCATGGGAGGAAATACTTTATATTATATTATATATATATAATATAATATATATATAATATATATTATATAATATAATATATATATATAATATATATATTACTCCTGATTTTAACCATAAAAACCACATGGAGAAAAAATCCAGTACCCCAAAGAATAAGAAATATTATTTTAAAAAACTTAGGAGTGGAAGTTAATTTTATGATACATTCACTGTTGGGTTAACAGCATCCATACCCAGAAATGTTCTAAACACATCAAGCAGCTCAGCTCGACTGGCACCCCTTTGGATTCCTATCAGATATAAAACAGAGGTGTTAGGACAGTTTTGAAATCATTTTGAAAAAACTACTTATATTGACCCCAAATACACATGCTGGGTGATTATTTGCTTTCATCATCCACCACAAACTGCTTTTATTTTCTTTCTCAGCATTCACCAGGAAGAGAATGAACATCTATTTTTGAGATTATTTTTGAAGTTGGAAGTATATGAGCATATGGTTTTTTATGAAAAAATTAGTAGCATATAGAACAACAATTCTTCACCAGTGTGTTGTCATTTATAGCAATCTGCTATGTTGGTGGAAAAAGTGGGGGAAAAAAGAGAAAAAAATAAGAAGAGGAAATGGTGTGTGAGTCATCTAGCCTTGTATAAACACTATAGGCCTTCCAATAGCATCTTTTATGGCATCCTTTAAAAATCAGTCATTGTAGATTTTTTTTTTAATATCGTGGAGTATAATTGCTTTACAATGTTGTGTTAGTTTCTGCTGTGCAACAAAGTGAATCAGCTATATGTATATATATCATTGTAGATAAATAGATGCAAAAAATCTAGTTTTCATTGTAGAAATAATTATATTTCTATAAGAAATATTTATGTTTATTACTTTATATATTAAATACAAATATAAACAAAACTATATACAAATGTATATTATATATTTATTTCTATAAGGAATATTTATATATTTTGTATATATATACATATATTCATATTATATGCATATTACTCCTTCCATAAAATAAATATAATTGATAGATATTTTATAAATATGTTCCTATGGACTAAACTGTATTCCCCCAAAATTCACATGTCATAGCCCTAACCCCCAATGTAACTGAATCTGGAAGCAAGGTCTCTAGGAGGTAATTAAGGTTAAATGAAGTCATAAGGGTGGGGCCCTGATCAGATAAGACTGTGGCCTTAAAGGAAGAGGAAGAGAGAGAGAGAGTTCTCTTTGTCTCTACTATGTGAGGACACAGTGAGGAGTCAGCCAACTGTAAGCCAAGAAGAGCTCTTTCACCAGAAACCAAATCAGTTGCACCTTGATCTTGGACTTCTTAGCCTCTAGAAGAGTGAGAAATAAATTTCTATTTTTCAAACCACTCAGTCTATAATAAACTAACTAGTCTATAAAATAAACAGTCTATAATAATATTTTGTTATGTCAGCTCAAGCAGACTAAGATATATGTATGCATATATAATACTGGTAACAATGGTTGACATTTATTTAATGCCCCAGGTGCTATTTTAAGCTAGTTACATGAATAATTTCATTTGCTTTCCACCACAATTTTGTGAGTTATGCATTATTATTATATCAGTGTCATATGTTAATCAATTGTTCACATTCACATAGCTGATGCTCAGTGGAGCCAGGATTTGAACTTGTACAAGATAAATAAATAAGTTCAAGATAAACTAATAATAGCAAAAAAGAAGAAAGCAGGAAAAAATGGGTGTAAATAAACTTCACCATAAAATATATTTTTTTAAAACTGAAAGAAAGGCATTGTGGAAATTGAGACATAGAGAAAAGATATTTTATGTATATTTTTTAAATCAGCCATAGGTGTCACCTTATAAATTAAAAACTGGTGGTTAGATAAATTTTTAAAGGATAGAATTTTAAGTGTTTCCTTTTGAAATGTATTTTATTAACTTACTACCAACCTCCTTCAGTGCTTTACTTAAAGGCATCTTAGTGCTTTTATAAGTAAGTGCCTCCCATTTCAGCACAAATGCAAGTGTTGCATATAAATCAATGGAAAATATTATCCTGCTCAATATCATGTCTTCTATTTTTAGCATGTAAGCAGATTTCTTCTGCATAATATTACTGAGCACAACTTTCTTATCATTTGCTTTTCTTATCTAATGAACGTACTCTTAGACTGAGTTATTTTTTTCCATTGTATAAAAATATAGTACTCATTTTAAAATCTTTAGTGGATTTTTCCACTTCAAATGCACACACTTCAAATACACGCACACACTCACACACACACACACCATTATCAGAAAATTTATAATGTTGAAAATTTATTTAGCATTTATAATATAGGGAAAGACTAATAATATAATAAGTATGTCAAACATAAACATTTCCAAAATATTGACTATATACTCAGTCCTCAAATATTTACACTAATAGTAGAATACATTGTTTAGTTAATTAAATATGCTATATAAATTTTATGAGGTTTAAAAATCTGTTTTTCTTTTCTGATATGATGAAATATGCTTAAATATGAATTCACATCTACCAGTTATCAACTGAGACCTAAAATGGTTAAGAAAAATTAAAGAAATTCACACTTAAGGAACATATATATTTGTTTTAAACTAAAAATTGAAATATTTTAATTTTATTTTGTTACTATGAAAAAGCATATCAGCTAGGACAAATTTTAGCTTCTTATGAAGAGAACTCAAAATAAATATGGCTTTTAAAAAGACACAGAGAGCACCAATTATAAAAGGAAAAATTGATAATTTGGACACCAACAACATTTTTAAACTTCTCTTCATCAAAATCCATCATTAAGAAAATGTACAGGTGAATTACAGATTGGGAGAAAATATACACAACACATGTATATGACAAATGACATATCATATATTTATAATGTATATCTTATATACATCATATATATGTTTATCTTTTGCCTGTTTCAAAAATAAGCAGAAGATTTGAGCAAACACTTCACAAAAAAACATATACAAATGGTCAATAAGTTCATGAAAAGTGTTCAACATTATTAGATATCAGGGATATACAAATCAAAACCACAACAAGACATCAGTATATTTCCACCAGTGTAGTTAAAATGAAAAATATTGACAGTACCAAATGTTGGAGAGGACGTACAGCCACCAGAACCTCCAACCTTGCTGATGGGAATACAAAATAGTACAACCACTTTGGAAAACTAACAGTTTCTTTAAAAATAAAACATATTTAACCTATAGGCCAGCACTTTTCCATTACTACATATTTACCCAATGGGAATGAAAACATGCACCTACATAAGTCTATGGATAAAAGTATTCCTAGTAATTTTACTCATGAGAGCCCCAAGTGGGAAACATCCATTAAGAGGAGAATGATTAACTAGCTGTGATTCAATGGAATAATAACTCAGCAATAACAAGTCTAATATTGATACTGTTAATAACATGGACGGATCTCAAAAGCCTTAATCTGAATAAAAGAAGCCAGATACAAAATAATACATAGTTCATGACTATTTATATTAAATTTGAGAATCAATGAAGCTGATCTACAGTGATGGAATCAAATCAGTGGTTGCTTCTTGTGGAGGTCAGGGAAATGATCAGGAAGATACAAAAGGAAACTTTCTTGGTTGATGGAAATGTTCTGTATCTTGATGGTGGTGTGGGTTACATGAGTGTATGTTTGTCAAAACTAATTGAACTTTACACATACAATCTCTGAATTTTAATGCAAATAAATTATATCTCAATAAAAAATTACTTAAGGAAAGACAGATATTTTTTCTGTCTCTTATACAAGGAAGTCCAGGGGAATAGAATGTAGCAGTTCACTTCCACCAGAAAGCAGATTCTGAGACAGAGTTTGGTGTGTGAAGGATGTTTATTTGGGAGTTCCTTTGGGATTGACACCTGTGGAAAGGAGATGGGGGAAGCAGGATTCAGCAGCAGAAGTATTTGAATGTAGCAGAGGCCCAACAGCACCAGCTGACCCCACCAGGACCTCTCAAGCTGAAGTGTCCTATCAGAGTTGTGCCCATTGGGTAAAAGTGGCCAGACTTTTATCTATCTGCTCCAGTGAGTGATGGGATGTGAGACATTCCTGGACAGGTGTGAGCTCAGTTGAGCTGAAGTCTCTGTATCTGAGGCAATCTCTAAAAGGCCCAACAGCTGAAGGCATCTGCTGATAGCATTCCCAGCACCGGGGACAAGTCCTTTGATGAGACATCTGGGAGGCACACAGGCATACCCCATGTCCATCAGAGGTAGGGTTACCATTTTTAGCAAGTGAAAAACAGAATACCTAATAATTTTTGTATAAGTATTGCATAAAGCATGCTTGTAATAATACTAAAAAAAAAGGTTTGCTGTTTATTTGGAATTCAAATTGTACTACAGCTGGTCTCACACGGTAACTGAAACTTATCTCTCATCACCATCCATTCTAGATTCCCCTTACTACATTTGCTGGTTTATATGGTGGCACAACCCAGACCTTACCTTCATCCTAAAAGGGCTGAGCCCCTAATCACCAAGATCTTCTCAGGTTGGGGATGCTGAACTTAGCTATTTACCCTCACAACAGACAGGATAGTAAAAAGAGGCACCTAAGCAGATTGCCTGGGTGCCAAACATCTTCTCCCCACTTCCACTGAGTAACAGCAGCCCTAACTCTACCTGATAATTGGGGCAAATAACCCCTGCAAGATGGTAACTCCTCCTCTTGCCTACTGGTCCCTGGACACAAACATCCTGAAGTGCCGTGGCAGTCATAGCTTAGAGTTCAATGCTTCTCTCGTGTGTCCCCTGGTGAAAGTGTTCCCTAACATGCAGAGCTCATAGTTGTTGGTACAAGCAGCACACATCCCCAAGTGGGCCATTGGGAGTTAGAGTAAGCATGGCTGGTGCCATAGAAAGGTCTTTGATTCATGACATGCACTGTGCCATGGAGTATGGTGTCCCATCATTGTAAGATATCAACTCCAAGCTGGTGCCTCAGGTATGCCTCCAGCAGGACATTCCAGTTCTCAGAAAGGTGCTGCATGGTGCAGTATGTGATACAGCTAGTGGATCCCATGATCACAGTCCTCATTTGCAATAAAGTGGGTCCCCTGGTTTGATGCAATGTTATGTGAGATCCTAGGCCACAAATTAAATACTCCATAAACCCTCAGATAGTGATATTGGATTGGTTGAGGATCTGCAGGTAAGAAAGGCAAATCATACTCAGAAAAGGTATTTTTCCTGCCAGATCAAATTGCTGGCCTTTCCTAGAAGAAGCCTCATGTAGAATGGTATCATATTAGAGGCTCAAGAATGGTCTCTGCTGCTGTAAATTTGGACATTCATTAGCTAAATCAGACCTCATGTTGTTGGGCTCAAAAATAGCCTACAAGGGCTTCCCTGGTGCTGCAGTGGTTGAAAGTCTGCCTGCCGATGCAGGGGACATGGGTTCGTGCGCCGGTCCGGGAAGATCCCACATGCCATGGAGCGGCTGGGCCCGTGAGCCATGGCCACTGAGCCTGCGCATCCGGAGCCTGTGCTCCGCAACGGGAGAGGCCACAACAGTGAGAGGCCCGCGTACCGCAAAAAAAAAAAAGTTAGATAGATAGTAATTATTGAGTTCTTTGTTTTTAAAAGAAGAAGCATATCAGGCCTTTGGAAAATAAATCTCAAAAATTATTAATGAAATTCATCAAGATTCACTAAGAAAATCTTGCTGCAAAGACTGGCCACTTGAAAGAAGATAGGATATTATAAACATAACATGAACGTTTCATGAAGATATTTTATGTGTCGTGTGGATGAAAGGCTCTTGGTGCTCCAGCCAGGAGTCACTACTGTGCCTCTGAGGTGGGAGGGCCAACTTCAGGACACTGGTCCACAAGAGACCTCCCAGCTTCACATAATATCAAATGGCGAAAATCTCCCAGAGTTCTCCATCTCAACACCAACACCCAGCTTCACTCAACGACCAGCAAGCTACAGTGCTGGACACCCTATGCCAAACAACTAGCAAGACAGGAACACAACACCACCCATTAGCAAAGAGGCTGCCTAAAATCATATTAAGGCCACAGACACACCAAAACACACCACCAGGCATGGACCTGCCCACCAGAAAGACAAGATCCAGCTTCATCCACCAGAACACAGGCACTAGTCCCTTCCACCAGGAAGCCTACACAACCCACTGAACCAACCTTAGCCACTGGGGACAGACACCGAAAACAACGGGAACTACGAACCTGCAGCCTGCAAAAAGGAGACCCCAAACACAATAAGATAATCAAAATGAGAAGACAGAAAAACACACAGCAGATGAAGGAGCAGGATAAAAACCCACCAGACCTAACAAATGAAGAGGAAACAGGCAGTCTACCTGAACAAGAATTCAGAATACTTATAGTAAATATGATCCAAAATCTTGGAAATAGGATAGAGAAAATGCAGGAAACATTTAACAAGGACCTAGAAGAACTAAAGATGAAACAAGCAATGATGAACAACACAATAAATGAAATTAAAAATACTCTAGAAGGGATCAATAGCAGAATAACTGAGGCAGAAGAACGGATAAGTGACCTGGAAGATAAAATAGTGGAAATAACTACTGCAGAGCAGAATAAAGAAAAAAGAATGAAAAGAACTGAGGACAGTCTCAGAGACTTCTGGGACAACATTACATGCAACAACATTCGAATTATAGGGGTTCCAGAAGAAGAAGAGAAAAAGAAAGGGATGGAGAAAATATTTGAAGAGATTACAGTTGAAAACTTCCCTAATATGGGGAAGGAAATAGTTAATCAAGTCCAGGAATCACAGAGAGTCTCATACAGGATAAATCCAAGGAGAAACACACCAAGACACATATTAATCAAACTGTCAAAAATTAAATACAAAGAAAACATATTAAAAGCAGCAACGGAAAGACAACAAATAACACACAAGGGAATCCCCATAAGGTTAACAGCTGATCTTTCAGCAGAAACTCTGCAAGCCATAAGGGACTGGCAGGACATATTTAAAGTGATGAAGGAGAAAAACCTACAACCAAGATTACTCTACCCATCAAGGATCTCATTCAGATTTGATGGAGAAATTAAAACCTTTACAGACAAGCAAAAGCTGAGAGAGTTCAGCACCACGAAACCACCTTTACAACAAATGCTAAAGGATCTTCTCTAAGCAAGAAACACAAGAGAAGGAAAAGACCTATAATAACAAACCCAAAACAATTAAGAAAATGGGAATAGGAACATACATATTGATAATTACCTTAAATGTAAATGGATTAAATGCTCCCATCAAAAGACACAGACTGGCTGAATGGATACAAAAACAACACCCATATATATGCTGTCTACAAGAGACCCACTTCAGACCTAGAGACACATACAGAATGAAAGTGAGGGGATGGAAAAAGATATTCCATGCAAATGGAAACCAAAAGAAAGCTGGAGTAGCAATTCTCATATCAGACAAAATAGACTGTAAAATAAAAACTATTAGAAGAGACAAAGAAGGACACTACATAATGATCAAGGGATTGATCCAAGAAGAAGATATAACAATTGTAAATATTTATGCACCCAACATAGGAGTACCTCAATACATAAGGCAAATACTAACAGCCATAAAAGGGGAAATCAACAGTAACACATTCATAGTAGGGGACTTTAACACCCCACTTTCACCAATGGACAGATCATCCAAAATGAAAATAAATAAGGAAACACAAGCTTTAAATGATACATTAAACGAGATGGATTTAATTGATATTTATAGGACATTCCATCCAAAAACAACAGAATACACATTTTTCTCAAGTGCTCATGGAACATTATCCAGGATAGATCATATCTTTGGTTACAAATCAAGCCTTGGTAAATTTAAGAAAATTGAAATTGTATCAGTAACTTTTCCGACCACAACGCTTATGAGACTAGATATCAATTACAGGAAAAGAGCTGTAAAAAATATGAACACATGGAGGCTAAACAATACACTACTTAATAACAAAGTGATCACTGAAGAAATTAAAGAGGAAATCAAAAAATACCTAGAAACAAATGACAATGGAGACACGACGACCCAAAACCTATGGGATGCAGCAAAAGCAGCTCTGAGAGGGAAGTTTCTAGCAATACAACCCTACCTTAAGAAACAGGAAACATCTCGAATAAACAACCTAACCTTGCACCTAAAGCAATTAGAGAAAGAAGAACAAAAAAACCCCAAAGTTAGCAGAAGGAAAGAAATTGTCAAGATCAGATCAGAAATAAATGAAAAAGAAATGAAGGATATGATAGCAAAGATCAACAAAACTAAAAACTGGTTCTTTGAGAACATAAACAAAATTGATAAACCATTAGCCAGACTCATCAAGAAAAAAAGGGAGAAGACTCAAATCAATAGAATTAGAAATGAAAAAGGAGAAGTAACAATTGACACTGCAGAAATACAAAAGATCATGAGAGATTACTACAAGCAACTCTATGCCCATAAAGTGGACAACCTGGAAGAAATGGACAAATTCTTCGAAAGGCACAACCTGCTGAGACTGTTAGAAAGGCACAACCTGCTGAGACTGATGAAGGGAGAAATAGAAAATATGAACAGACCAATCACAAGCACTGAAATTGAAACTGATTAAAAATCTTCCAACAAACAAAAGCCCAGGACCAGACGGCTTCACAGGCAAATTCTATCAAACATTTAGAGAAGAGCTAACACCTATCCTTCTCAAACTCTTCCAAAATATAGCAGAGGGAGGACCACTCCCAAACTCATTCTATGAGGCCACCATCACCCTGATACCAAAACCCACAGCCAACATCGTCCTCAATGGTGAAAAACTGAAAGCGTTTCCACTAAGATCAGGAATAACACAAGGTTGCCCATTCTCACCACTCTTATTCAACAGTTTTGGAAGTTTTAGCCATAGCAATCAGAGAAGAAAAGGAAATAAAAGGAATCCAAATCAGAAAAGAAGAAGTAAAACTGTCACTGTTTGCAGATGACATGATACTATACATAGAGAATCCTAAAGATGCTACCAGAAAACTACTAGAGCTAATCAATGAATTTGGTAAAGTAGCAGGATACAAGATTAATGCACAGAAATCTCTGGCATTCTTATACACCAATGATGAAAAATCTGAAAGTGAAATCAAGAAAACACTCCCATTTACCACTGCAGCAAAAAGAATAAAATATCTAGGAATAAACCTACCTAAGGAGACAAAAGTCCTGTGTGCAGAAAATTATAAGACACTGATGAAAGAAAGTAAAGATGATACAAATAGATGGAGAGATATACCATGTTCTTGGATTGGAAGAATCAACCTTGTGAAAATTACTACCCAAAGCAATCTACTTATTCAATGCAATCCCTATCAAACTACCACTGGCATTTTTCACAGAACTAGAACAAAAAATTTCACAATTTGTGTGGAAACACAAAAGACCCCGAGTAGCCAAAGCAATCTTGAGAACGAAAAATGGAGCTGGAGGAATCAGGCTCCTTGACTTCAGACTATACTACAAAGCTACAGTAATCAAGACAGTATGGTACTGGCACAATAACAGAAAGATAGATCAATGGAACAGGATAGAAAGCCCAGAGATAAACCCACGCACATATGGTCACCTTATCTTTGATAAAGGAGGCAGGAATGTACAGTGGAGAAAGGACACCCTCTTCAATAAGTGGTGCTGGGAAAACTGGACAGCTACATGGAAAAGTATGAGATTAGAACACTCACTAACACCATACACAAAAATAAGCTCAAAATGAATTAAAGACCTAAATGTAAGGCCAGAAACTATCAAACTCTTAGAGGAAAACATAGGCAGAACACTCTGACATAAATCACAGCAAGGTCCTTTTTGACCCACGCCCTAGAGAAATGGAAATATAAATAAAAATAAACAAATGGGACCTAATGAACCTTCAGAGCTTTTGCACAGCAAAGGAAACCATAAACAAGTCCAAAAGACAACCCTCAGAATGGGAGAAAACATTTGCAAATGAAGCAACTGACAAAGGATTAATCTCCAAAGTTATAGAGCAGCTCATGCAGCTCAATAACAAAAAAACAAACAACCCAATCCAAAAATGGTCAGAAGACCTAAATAGACACTTCTCCAAAGAAGATATACAGACTGCCAACAAACACATGAAAGAATTCTCAACATCACTAATCATTAGAGAAATGTAAATCAAAATTACAATGAGATATCATCTCACACCAGTCAGAATGGCCATCATCAAAAAATCTAGAAACAATAAATGCTGGAGAGGGTGTGGAGAAAAGGGAACCCTCTTGCACTGCTGGTGGGAATGTGAATTGGTACAGCCATTATGGAGAACAGTATGGAGGTTCCTTAAAAAACTACAAATAGAACTACCATATGACCCAGGAATCCCACTACTGGGCATTTACCCTGAGAAAACCATAATTCAAAAAGAGTCATGTACCAAAATGTTCATTGCAGCTCTATTTACAATAGCCAGTAGATGGAAACAACCTAAGTGTCCACCATCAGATGAATGGATAAAGAAGATGTGGCACATATATACAATGGAATATTACTCACCCATAAAAAGAAACAAAATTGAGCTATTTGTATTGAGGTGAATGGACTTAGAGTCTGTCATACAGAGTGAAGTAAGTCAGAAAGAGACAGACAAATACCGTATGCCAACACATGTGTATGGAAATTTAGAAAAAAAAATGTCATGAAGAACCTAGGGGTAAGACAGGAATAAAGACACAGACCTACTAGAGAATGGACTTAAGGATATGGGGAGGGGGAAGGGTAAGCTGTGACCAAGTGAGAGAGTGGCATGGACATATATACACTACCAAACGTAAAATAGATAGCTAGTGGGAAGCAGCCACATAGCACAGGGAGATCAGCTCGGTGCTTTGTGACCACCTAGAGGGGTGGGATAGGGAGGGTGGGAGGGAGGGAGATGCAAGAGAGAAGAGATATGGGAACATATGTATATGTATAACTGATTCACTTTGTTATAAAGCAGAAACTAACACACAATTGTAAAGCAATTATACTCCAATAAAGATGTAAAAAAAACAATATATAAGAAAAGAAGAAGCATAACATGAAATGTCAAGTAAAGTTTTGGGGTATTTTTTGGAATTCAAAAAGAGCGTCTTTTTGGAATTTCAGTTTTGAATAAGTAAATTGACCAGGAGTTAGTAATAACATACTAGCTATTATGTTTCTTTAATCAGTTTTTGACACTAAACCATGACCTATATTTCGGAATAAATATTTTATGTCCTAGGGTGTCCAAGACAATCCAATTTAATCCTCCATTAAATTATGTTTCTTTCAAACAAAGGATATTTAGCTACCAAATGTTTTGATACTTTAAAAATATTTTTATAAATAAATTCACCATTTAGAAAAAAACACATCTTTTGTCAAGTCATGATCCCTATTTTGAATCAGAAACAATTATTACCTGAAATTATTTTAATATACTTGCCAAGTTCTATAAAAAGACATCACAACATTTGCTAACGGTACCTGTGAGCAAAAGATGTTCTTAACTTGAATGATTGCTTAAAATTGCCAACATTTTTACAGTGTCTGTCATATATCATGATTTTCTCAGATAATCTCCAATTTTCAGATGAAGGAAGTAAAATTAATAAAGGTTAAATAACTTGCCCAAGAACACATACTTAATAAGTAAAGGGATTGTGATTGCTACCTAGTTCTGTCTGATTCTAATGTATAAATCATTGTATTAAACAAATATCGTGACAACAAGCATATTAGTTAGATTCTTTGTTCTCACCCTATAGGGATGGAACAATATCCAATAAAATGAAAGTTTTAATAGAGAGGTTCCAAAACCCTCAGGAACCACTTGCTGTAGTGAATATTTGCCAACTGACTTCCCAGCATCCATTCTTCCATTCCACATTCTCAAAAGCTACTAATTGCTTTTGGGGAAGTATATTAGTTTCTAATTGTTGCATTTTAAAAATGAACACAGGAGAAGCTCTTTCAGAATGTCAGAGAAAAAAAACCTGTCAAAATTCATTACTCCATAAAGGCAATGAGAACACTATCAGAGATTGTCAGAATCTAAATTTCAGAACTTCTGAAATTAAACAGAAGGCTTATAATAATCCAAGAAGCGTGTATTCAAGAAAAAGGGCTGAATCTCAGTGAGAACAGTGAGTTTCACAGCCTCTTAACTTGCTTTATTCCCATGACCCTCTTTTTAGTTCCACCATAGCCTTGAAACTAGCAGATTGACACCATGGTAGGTATGCAAGCCAAAAGACTAGCAGACACTGAAGGGGGAAGAATTGTTTTGAAGCTTCCTCAAAAGTCTAATTCCCAGAGAATTGTCACTATTTGACGTGTCTGTCATCTCTTTGGAAAAGCCCCATTCACAGGACTCATCTGTATTTTACCTAAGCTTGCTCAGTGGAAAGAGCCCTATCCTCAGGGCGTTTGTTAAAAACAATCAAATGACAATAGATAGTAACTCAAATCCACGTGAAGAAATAAAGAACACCACTAAAGGTAACTACATAGGTAATATAAAATACAGTATAGGGCTTCCCTGGTGGCGCAGTGGTTGAGAGTCCGCCTGCCGATGCAAGGGACACGGGTTCGTGCCCCGGTCCGGGAAGATCCCACATGCCGCGGAGCGGCTGGGCCCATGAGCCATGGCCGCTGAGCCTCCACGTCCGGAGCCTGTGCTCCGCAACGGGAGAGGCCACAACAGTGACAGGCCCGCATACCCCCCCCAAAAAAAAACACAAAACATTGAGTAATAGGATTCCTCCAACTTTATTCTTGTTTTTCAAAATGGTTCCAGCTATTTTAATTCCTTTGAACTCCATAAAAGTTTAAAATAAGCTTGTCTTTATCTACAAATAGTGACATTTTTTAAGACTTTTCCTTAAAGAATGAAGAGGGAGTATAATATACATGAGTTTCAACATCTTGATGTAGAAAGTAGTGTTGTACATTAGAAAGCGCTTTAACAAAGAGCTAGTCAACTAAAGATTAAGATCTAGTTTTGTCACTTATTAGCTACCTGACTTTGGGCATATAATTTACTTTCTCTGATTTTCAGTTTCTTTATCTGGAAAGTGAGTAGGTGGGTAGTAGGCTTATAAAAAAAACTGAGCTCCTTATATAATGGAATCAGTTTAAATACTATCTGTAGATTGATGGTAATCAACAATCCCTCACAGTTGCAGCTGAGGTCTGCAACAAGATACATTAAGCTTGTATCAAAATGTTTATGAAAATAACATGAAAGTAAGTAAAATTCTGAATAAAATAGATTGTGATTAGAAAATAAAGAATAGCAAGCTAGGCATGGAGAGAGGCAGATTATTCGCTATTAGTGTGGTAATATTTGCGTAAGGTGACCTGCTACCTCAATTTATTGAATTGAAAATGCCAGTGATTGCAACAGCACTATCAATTTTATGTTCCACCAAGAAAGAAAAAAATGCTATCGATTGTAATTATAAAACATCGTCTAATTTTTTTAGGTATTAAAATATGGAAACAATGTGTAACTTAAAATCAGTGACAGAATACAATTCCTTCAAGCCTTCAAACCTGTCCTTGTAGTAAATCGGACAAATTGAAATCGTGGCTCTGCCACATATAAGTTGTATGACCTCTGGAAAGTTATTTGATCTCTCCAAGCCTCAGTTTGTTCATCTTAAAAAAATGAGGATAATAAGAGTAAACTGCTTCAAAATACTTTACAGATCAAAAAGTCAGTGCCTTCAAAATGCTTAACGTTGTACAGAGCTGTAACAAACAATAGCTAAGTCACTGGTACTTTAAGGGTTATTATTAGAACTTTAAGGGTTATTATTAGAAAGAACTACTATTATTGAGCCCTGGTACAGATGAGTAGTTTTTCTTACTAGAAGCTGGGTGTGTTTTTCCTGTTCCCTTCTCTCTGTCAGAGCTCAGGACCTCAAGCATTCTTACTTCATCAATTTTTTTGTTTTCCAGTATCTCCTAGAAATCTAGCTCTAGCCTTTAAAATCTCCAGGTAAATAGCTTAACAACTTTATATCTCCTTTCAATCTTTATGTGGAGTAACATTTAGCCTTCAGTGAGTACTCAGTGTACTCTTGTATGTTTTCTTTATTGTACTTACTTAAAACCTTCATACTAAACAGGAAGTAGCTATACAAGTATTTCATAGGAGATTGTTTATGCTAGCATTTCCTAAACCTTGCGCTTTCAGCAGTTCTTGCTGTAAATACAAATACAGATTCTGGGAGCATACTGCTTTAGCTGATTGAGATGGAACACTAATATCTTCTTTTTCTGGAAGCTGGCCAATTGACCTTGCTAAATAGTCATGTCTGGTAACCCCTGGTTTAGGCCTCCCAGGATCTTCCCTGTGAAGTCCCCAGACCACCTGAAACAGATTCACCTAGATTGATAAGAACATTTCCAGGTCAGAGTGTTGGCTTCAGAGCATGTACTATATTTTTATGATTGTACAGGTATTAGTTTTTGCTTACATATTGTTTGTATCCCCACTGGACTGTAAGCTCCATGAGGATAGGGACTATAATTGTTTTTTTCACTACTTTTCTAGCACCTTTGCTCTAACAAGGAAAAGGTGTGGAAGGGGGGTTAGAGATAGTGGCACAGATTACTCAGGAAATGTTTGTTCATAGGAATCATCTTTTGTTTGCGTACAAAGAAATCTGTAACTTATCACCATGTAACTTATACAATGAGATACAATTTAATAATGTTAAGTGAGATAAGTCTGAAGGATAGTTTTCTAAAAGAGAAGCCAAAATTTATTTACTGTTTACTAATTAGTCCTTATGATAATAGAGGTTAGGAGTTAAGGCAGTTAGCTTAAAATTAGAATTGAGTACCTTTTGGTCACTACCAATTACCAGCTGTGACCTTCAGTATTTTATTTAAGCTAGCTAAACCTGAGTTTGTATAGTCTTTTAAAAAGATCTATAGGATAAATATCACAAGATCATCTTAATAGATGCAGAAAAAGCATTTGACAAAATTCGACACCAGTTCATGATAAAAACTCTTGACAAAGCTGGTGTAAAAGGAACACATCTCAACATAATAAAGGTCATTTATGACAAACTCATAGCTAACATTATACTCAATGGTGAAAAACTGAAAGCTTTTCCTCTAAAATCAGGAAAATGACAAGGATGCCCCCCTCGCCATTTCTATTTGACATAGTATTGGCCATAGTCCTAGCAATAGCAATCAGAAAAAATAATAATAATAAATAAATAAATGGCATTAAAATTGGAAAGGAAAAGGTAGAACTGTCCCTGTTTGCAGATGGCATGATACTATATATAGAAAACCCTAAAGTTTCTACTAAAAATCTATTAGCGCTAATAAGTGAATTCAGCAAGGATATTACTCAGCCATAACAAAGAATGAGATTTTGCCATTTGCAACAACATGAATGAACCTGGAGGCTATTATGCTTAGTGAAGTAAGTCAAACAGAGAAAGACAAATACCATGTATTTTTATTTATATGTGGAATCTAAAAAATAAAATGAATGAATATAACAAAACAGAAACAGACTCCTAGATACAGAGAACAAACTAATGGTTACCAGTAGGGAGAGGAGTTGGGGGAGGAGCAAGATAGGGGAAAGAGATTAAGAGATACAAACTACTAGGTATAAAATAAATAAGATACAAGAATGTAATGTACAGCACAGGGAATATAACCAATTATTTATAATAACTTTAAATGGAGTATAATCTATAAAAACATCAAATCACTATGTTGTACACCTGAAACTAATGACGTTGTAAATCATTATATTCAATTCTTTTAAGTAAAACAAACAATAAAAACTGTAAATGATAACTCATAGGCCTGTTTTTAAGAATCAAATAAAATAATGTATATAAAGGACTAAACATAGTATCTGGCACATGGTAAGCTCTCAAATGTTGTCTTTTTTAGTTATTCATCTTGGAAATTAATATATTTAACCATGCTGAAATTAAGCATTTTGGCCTTTATCTTACTTTAATTATCAGCATTATTCATTCTAATTGCCATCACAAATATAACTGAGTGGTGGTGAAATTTCTGGGAAAAGAGTTAAAAATGCCGAGGCAATTTGAGATCACTTTTTTCATAGCTTATTTTTGAACTGTTTTTCTTTATGTACATATTATTAACAGTAGAAAATTTGAAATCACTAACAACTTTTTTTTTGCCTGGGAAATAAGAAAATTAGCCAATCTGATAATTATTGCTATTATAAATAATTTTGTTCCCATATGTGTATCTGTGCTACTGTGTAGAGAAAAATGAAGAAAAACGAAGGAAAGAAAGAAATGAGGAAAACCAGTTAAGGAAACCAATGACTCACTAGTGTCAGAATATATTATGAGATATTGTGGATCTGTTGGGAAAATGTACTCCATTTGCAGAAGACACTTTCTAGCATGGCCACTGCAGAGGAGATAATAACAGAAGCTTTGCATTCTCATTTTACAATATACTAAGTGGAATGAAACTCAAATAAGTGACTCAAAAATCTGTTCCTTCCACTATAAAATAATGTTTCTTAAATTCAAGAGCTTGTGTTTTGGGAGTCAGCCACTGTAGAATATTTTACCAGAGTCACTTAGTATTGATAAAATTCTCCAAAGAAGATTCATTGCTACTAAACTGTTTACAATTTATCAGATATGATGGATCCAACTATTCACCAGCTCTCTTATTTTGATTAACCTTATATCCTCCAACTAGGAATAATTTTAAGAAATTGAAACTAGTTGGCTATGTAGTTATATAAAAGCAGCAGCTCAGCTTCTATCTTATTGTGGTAGATTGTTAACACTAACCACTCCCAGTGAATCATACTTTCCAATATTCATAATCTTGTGTGTCCCCACATTGACTCTGGGTTTAGCCATCAGACTTGCTTTGGCCAATGGATATCAGCAAATGTGACACAAGCAGAGGCTTAAGTACTTATGCATGGAGCTTCCCCTCTTGGAATGCTACCTCTACCATGTGAGACAGACCCCAGCCTCCAGTCAGTCCTTGAGGTGAGTACATCTACATGAGTGAACCACAAGAAACCAGCTGAAGAACAACCCACCCAAACCACAGAATCATGAAGAATGATTAAATTACTATATTAAGTCACTAAGTTATGGAGTTATTTGTTTGCAGCAATACATTACTAATACAGAATTTGGTAGTTTGCAGCAATACATTACTGATACAGAATTTAGTACTAGAATTGGGGAACGAAACTTGGAACGTGTGACATTACATTTGAGACTGGGCAGTGGGCAGAGGCTGCAAAGGCAGCAAAGAAATGGTATAGTTGAATGAGTCATAAGGAATCCAATGCTAGAACTGAAAGCATGGTGAGCTGTACTTTTGTAGTAGCAAAACAATTGGTAAATTTTGTTATCCAGAGTAACTTTAAAATATTCCTAGTGAACTTGAGGATTTAGGCTGACCAATTTCCAAGCTGAATGTTGGAATTGTCCATTAGCTTCTTTTAGCAACATATGATAAAGGAAGAGAAGAAGAGCCCCAAGAAATAACTGCTCAGTGTGTGAACAGAATTTGGTGTGCCATTTTAACTAAATTTTAAGCATGGGGTTAAACGAATGCATTTAATTCTGGCCCCAAATCCTCCTGAGGTCAGGCTTGAGGTTAGGAATTCTTAAGAAGTACTTTTTTGCACTCCACCGGAACAAATCTCAAACAGACAGCTATCATCAGTGTACCTTTTTGTAGTGTGTTTTTGGTTTGGGGGGGGTTTATTTGTTTGTATGTTTATTTGTTTGTTTTGGGTTTACCCAGTGAAGATATCACCTTTAGGGATCCTGATTTTGTGAAGGGATTTTCCTATCTAACTTCCACCCAAAGTGTGCTGTGTCTCTCCCACCAGGGCCACAGAGGTTGCATAGATGTTTCCAGGATGAGTTCTGTTTTAATGATATTCACCTTTCTGGATTCACAGCTTGTCCATGTATGTTACCTCTGAGATATTTTTCTTATGTTCTCATTCACTTATCGATGAATAGATACAGGCAAGGATCACTTTGGTAGGACCTGAACATTGTATAATTTGGAGGAGACTTGTTAAGATAAAGGATACCGAAGAATAAATACAAATTTGCTAGGACCTTAGAAGGGGCCCTGAAACTTAAGCTTCAGTAAACTTCATGGTAAATCTCGCTGTGGCTTATATTTTTAAAATATTTTATTTATAAATTTTAGGTTGCATATGAAAAGGATTTCTCTAGGCTTCTGATGTATTATGTTACTGGAAAATGAAGTATAGTTACTGTTCAGTATGTATTTTCCCTGTTTGATTG
This sequence comes from Monodon monoceros, assembly GCF_005190385.1. Lineage (NCBI taxonomy): Eukaryota > Metazoa > Chordata > Mammalia > Artiodactyla > Monodontidae > Monodon > Monodon monoceros. Next base: position 64,159,118 of record NW_021703783.1, read on the forward strand.
TATCTCTGTGAATATAGCAGCTGGGACTGTCTAGTTGACTGATATGTCCTCAACACTGGATGCTCAGTAAATGTTTGATGAATGAATGTTTGAACTGACAATAAATTGAACTTACTTTATTGGTAAGATATCTCTATACAAAAAAATGAAATGGAACATAGGAGTACAGAATTAAATAAGTAAAGGTAAAAATTCATTCAATAACCCAACAGTAGACTATGCCAGCTAGAAAGTTGGCAGATTTGAGTCAAGAGGCAAATCTTTTGAAATCAGATTGTTCTAAAGAGGCCACCCTTAAATTCTTGGAACTATGAAGTCGGTCAATATACACTCCCTCAACATTTCCCATCCAAATTTTCTTCCATGTTATAAGATTAGGAACTCTTGAGAGTTAGTGAGAATATGCAGTTCTTTTGCAGAGGAAAATAGGCCTCTGTAGACGTGCCTCCTACCCACATCCATAACAAAGTAAGTGAGCCCTTTGTTCAGGGAAGAATATTAATTCAGGTTTTAGAATCATAGAAGAATGAGAACTTTGCCCCTTCACATCTGATGGTTAAAGTTGTCAAGAGCACTTGTTAAAGACTATCTTAAAATATAGATATATGAGAATGACAGTTTCATAAGATGGTAAGTCACCATTCATCTGGACTTGGTCAATCCTGTCTCTGTAATAAATTAGACGTGGGTCACATGAAGTACCTGAACCATAATAGCTTAGTGTCCCATAGAAATGCCTTGCCTGAGTTATTTGCTCTTCCTTCCTCTGACTTAATGCTCTGCTCTAAACCTTCATAAGAGGTCAAACAAAAACTCTTTATCTGACAGTGTTTTTATTCTTTCGATACGAACAAAAATGAAGATATTATCAAATCTACAGGCTGCCCATTGTGGATAAATCCCCATGATATACGTCTCACTAAATTTATTTCCAAGAAATAAGTTGCCCCTGCAGAGGAATTTTTATGCCTTTGTTATCAGACATGAATATTACTTAGCCCAGTATGTTTCCTTTTTTGCCTTAGCTGCCAGGAAACTAAGCCAGATTTTGTGCCCAGCAGTAGTAATGAGGTCATCTGAGAAATCTGGTGACATAAACTCCTTATGCTTCTCTAAGCTTGTCTCTCTTCTTTTTTTATTCCGTTATTGAATTTGACATAATTTAAAACTGTATATTTCATGTCTAGATCATTTGAAGGTAGGTGAGGTTCAGATAAGAAAGCAAATAATATACATTTTAAAGAGCTGTGTTAGCCATTATGTCTTCCGTTAATATAAAATACAGATGGAATGTGGCCTATCAGTTAAAATTTTCCTAATGTAATTCAGTTATACATCTGAGATCTTTATATTAATATTATTCATCAATCCATTCTTTCAAAAATAATGAGTACCTACAACAGGCCTATTTAAAGAAGATTGTGCCACATACTGTGGTGGGAAAATTATAAAGGTACTATTCAACCCCTTAAACTAAAAATCTAGTCAGAGAGATGGCAATCTAAAATTTAAGTAACACCAAAGGCATATAACTATCAGCCAAAGGTCCAACATGTTCCAGGAAATGAGCTCAGTAATTCAATCAGATCTATATGGGGTCATTATTTCCTAGTCCCCAGGGAGATGTATACCTGACACTGGAATTTATCCTCCAATCAACAAATTACACCTTTACTGGCTTATGGTTTTATCTTTTCAGTATATTTTTGAGTTGTTCTAATGATAGAGCCCGTTAGACCTAGAGTACTAGCCTTATTAACCCAGCTTGAATTAAAAGCTTGTCTGAAAGAAAATAAGATATTAGTTGTAAAAATAAAGACCCTAGCAGAATAAACAAACCAAATTGATTGGCAAGTGGCCTCTCAAACTGAGGAAAGCATGATATGAGTCATTGACTCTCAATGAGGGAGAATCCAGATGGACCAGTGTTTATTCTACCATACAGTGCTTTGATCAGGGTTATAACAAATCAGCTCAATACAAGGCAGCATATAATGCAATATGCCTATGTATGACAGTATATGCTAACATTTTATTGTCGTTTATTAGTTTGCATCTCTGTCTCTCCCCCACTAGATAAGGAGGGAAGAACTTTCCCCAGTCTTGCTCAGCATAGTACCCCTAATGCTTCGAACCGTGAAAGACACATAGTTGATAAATGCTGTTGATGAAAAGAATTACATGCTAAATGATTGATACAAAGAGTAAACAATGCAGCAGTCTGGAAGAAAAGAGGATTCTACTATCCTGGAATGTCATCTTAGGTTAGAGTCCCCCCACATAGACAAGGATTTGAGAGTAAATAGTGCCTTGGGGAGGTAATCACAAGAAACACTGGTAAGGAGGCAGAAACATGAGATGGGGAAGAGAGGGAAGCCAAGAAGGGGTATGTTATCTAGTGGGTTCCCATAGCCAGTTCCCACTGTGATCAACTGGGGAACTCTAAGAGACGCTAGACTATAACTCAGAATTATTCCTCCTGAGAGAGGAGAAAAATGGAGTGTTTATCCTCTAACTGCCATCCAACCTTGGCTAAGGGTGGGTGCTGGGAATATTAACCACCACCTCCTCCAGGATGTGATTTCTACCCTGTGTGAACTGAGAGAGAGAGAACCAATGGTTCTTGCACTAGGATGCATTGAAATAATGAGTGCAAAGGAGACATGAGTGGGGTACCAACAGTGTGTACTAAAAATGTTAACAAAATAGAGGAGTTAAAAGTAACAGTGTAAATTAGCTATTTAACTCGATGCAGCTGAAAAATGAATAGGATTCAAATCGACAAAAGAAGAGGAAAGCAAGAGACAGAACAAGCGAGGCATATTTGGGAAACCAAAGAGAAAACCAAACCTAATGGACTGGAGGATTGGTGAGAGTTAGTTTTAAAGATCCATTGGTTCCAAATCACGTGGGTCTTAAAGGTGACCAAGGACTTTGGACTTTATTTATCCTGTAAACAAAGGAAACCCTGGAAGATTTTCAAATATAAGAATAAAATGAAGAAACAGAATAACAAGGATTAATTTGTCAGCTATAAATAGGAAGAAATGGAATATTGTGATCTTGAAGTGTTGATCAAATGATATTATAATTCAGGTTTGAGGAGCCTGGATTGGAGTGGTGGAATTAAGGCAGGAAACAACAAAAAGGTGAATAAGACATAACGGGTTAACCAAAAAAAGAACAGGAAAGAATGAGGAGCCCAAGATTGTCAGAGTTCAAATTAGTTAGTCATGGCAATTGTGCTTTCTTGAATTCATCCTAAATTATAGGACTAATTAAAACCTAAATTTTACATTGGATATTTTTTAGAAATTTTACTAAATTTGTATAAATTGTCTGGTTTTGATATCATTTCAAAAAGTTAAAGTGTGGTTTTCACAAATTTAACAATATGACTCTGGTAATTAATTCACAATAATGACATAATGATTAGGAAAGTTGGTTCCGAAATATTTTTCTATATGTATTTATTTATTTTTCTATATTTTAAAGTTCAGTTTTCGTGGAATTCTTGAATAAGATTATAAAACTCCTTGTACTTACCTTTTTTTTAAATTGAGAAAACTTTTTCTTTGCAATGATATTAAGAAACATTAATTAAATACCTACACTGTGGCAAGCTCTATGCTAAGCTATAGGGTCACAAATGGATTGCTTGATTGGTTGATTAGAAAGCTAATTGTTAAACATTTAAACACCCTCACTGAATAATTGGAAGCAACTATTTAGAAATTGCAGCTAAACATTCTCAGATGCAAAACTATGAATGGCAAATGCACTATTGAATTTTTCAAATGTTATTTGGGATTGAGCAAAACAAATTGTTCTGGCTTTCCAAAATGCTCTTTAAAAACCACCTGTTGTATGCATCTGTTATAATATGTATATATTTGTACATTTTACAAGTAAATATGTACATGTAATACTTGTACATGTTATCCTTTTTCCCATTTTTCCAGGTGTGCCAAGAAGTGAAACTAATAGTTTTTGCTAAACTTACGCCATCTACCTCAGAATATCTAGGGATTGTCATTTGGCTATGGTTTTTGTTTTCAGTATTACTGAAAATTTTAATTTTTCATTTCTGTCTTTATAAGTTTTTATAGAGAGGTGGGGAGAAGTTGCACTGGGGGCTTCTAGCCAGATGCCATTTCAAATGTCATATAACTAGCAAGTCTTTTTCATCTGTTTTAAATCTAAGGAAAATTTTCAAATAAGGCAAACATATTAAATTTTAATTGAGGTTCATATTTGGCGTTGGTGAGTTTAGTCTGTGTGCGCACAGAATTATTTGGTGCCAATCTATTGTATCATAAAAATTAATATTTTAGGGCAAATAAAAGACTGTTTTACTGTGCTGTAAAACCCCTTTACATGGTGAAGGTAAGTTACTGAGTGATCCTACTGTGCTATATTATTACATTATGGACTGTTAGCCAGCAACCTAAACTATAACGTTAAGGTATTGTAATATTTTGTCTGCATGCAGGGTACAGAGCTGACACATTCATACCTCTCCCTTGACTCTATAGCTAGTCTTTCAGGTAGTAACAGATAGCATGTCTTGAAGAGACACTATTCTATACTTTATATGTATTAGTACATTTAATCCTCCAAATAACCTATCAGGAACTTGCTAGTGTCTTAATTTTATAGATAAGAAAGTTGAAACAAATAAATAAAAATAGGTTTTCCCAAAGTCACACAAAGAAGAAATGGCAGAATTAAAAGTAGATGACAGGCAGTCTCTTTCCAGAACCACATTTTCAACCCCTCTGCCTGAGCAAATGAGGTCTAACCCAGAGATTAGTAATTGGTGAAACTCATATTTGATATCCTAATACGGCTGACTCCTTCATTTATAATGGGAAAAATGTTGAAATTATGGATTCTATGAAACTTTTATTGAGGAAGAAGCAAACATTGACATTTGAATCCCTCCTTTTTCTTGTAAATAATTTTGAGCTTTGTCAGGTTTACATTGTTTAGATATTCCTAGAGTTTGCTTCTTTTTCATCTTTCCTCTTTGAATCTTCCAAAGTATAGGCACACATTTGAAAAACTCAAGATTTAATTAATCTAAGCGCTAAAGTCACCACTGTAATTTCCTTCAGCACATACATTTTGAGATCCCCGAATAAACACAAAGAAATCTTTTCCCTTTCCCTAAGATCTATAGGGGTAAGTGTGTTGAACCTGGCAGAGTGACAGAGGAAAAGATCCTTAAAGACCACAACAAGTAACTTTTAAATATAAAATCTATTTCCTTAATCATTTTTTCCCCTCTTTAAAGGTTAGGAAATTACTTTTGTTGGATTACCTATTTAGTAGTTATAATAACCTAAGCATATATTGATTTTCTTTCTAAAATGATGTTATGGAATGCTTCCCAGAGTTTGCAACATTTAATTTCCACTCATCTATTCTATAAATCTGAACTTAAAAAAAACTTTTTAAAAAGACATTTGAAATGAAACTAGAATAAAGTCACACTTGTCACAAGACTACATATATCTAACACCTTTGTTGGCAAGTGCCATTTACTTATTTTACATCTTTTGTTTTTCTTTACAAGATAACACTTCAAATGGTTACTCAACAACAACTTATTGACAAATACTATGGCCAGGTATTTTGCTTGGGACTGAGATGAGAAGATGAGTAGAACCCACACCATGCTTCCAAAGACTTCATGTTCTCATAAAACATACAGACAAGTAAATATATGATTATAATACCCAATTGTGGTAACAGAATAATGGCTCCCCAAAGCCATCCATGTCCTAATCCCAGAACCTGTGAATATATTGTCACATAGCAAAGAGGAATTAAGGTTGCAAATGAATTAAGATTGCTAGTTAATAAACTGACCTTAAAGTAGGGAGATTATCCTGAATTACCCAGATGGGTCCAATGTAATCACAAGGGCCCTTGAAAGTGGGAGAGGAAGGCAAAAAAGAGAGCCAATCATAAAAGAGTGACTACAGAAGAAAGATAGGGAGAGATTCAAAGATGGAGAAGAAAGCCTCAATCCAAAAAATTTGGGTGGCCTTTAGAAGCTGGAAAGGACCAGGAAACAGATATTTCCCTAGAGCCTCTGGAAAGGAACACAGCTCTGCAAACACCTTGATTTTCACCCAGTGAGATCAGTATTGAACTTCTATCCTGCAGAACTATAAGACATTAAATCTGTGTTGTTTAAGCCACTAAATTTGTGGTAATTTGTTGTAGCAGCAATAGGAAACTATACACCAATGAAAAGTACTGAAACAAGAAAACCTTATATAATGCTAAAGGAAGCCTGAGGGAGAGTTCAGTCTGGAATGAAAAACATGAGTGCCCCCCAAAAGAAATACGGTAAAGACCAGAGTCTTCACATGTTCCTCTCCCTGGTCTTCAAACTGCCTATACAGGCAAGGCCGCAGAAGGAAAAACTTGCAACTTTTATGAAGGCCCTTGTTGGATTGTTACATATTTAAGAACAAGCAGGAGAGCCAAAGCCAGGCAACTTGAGAAGTCATACTCCCTTCTTTTGGGATCCCATTATGGGAGATAATGGCAAAGTATGTCAGGAAATTAGACTATGATTGTGGAAAGTGGTTTCAGTAGTAAAAGAATGGAAGAGGTATTTTTCTTTCAGTTCAGTTAAACATGGAGAACTAGGGTCTCTTTTGGACATTTTAATTTTCCATATAGGGTTAGATATTTGACTTTGTATAATTTTTGAGTATACATCCTTTGGGCCTTAGACAAATACTAATTCAAAGCATGTAGGTACTTATGTGCCAATTCAAAGCACAGAGGTAGAGGTACACATGGCACAAATTTAATGACTCCTCAAAAGATTAAAAATAAGAGAAATAGCATGTGACTGGCCTATAGCCATACATATACCCAGTGAGTTAAAGATTATGCAGAGAAAGTGAAATGCAATCGTGTCTATTATTGGTGCATGCCACAGTAATGCAGTAACATTTTTGTATTTGAAGAAGTCACATCTATGGGAGATCAACTACATGCCAGGTCTAGGTAGAGTAAATTTTTTTATAACTAGATGGTAAATGATGGTAAAGCAGGGGAAGATTCTCTCTCTCTCAGAACTTAAATACAAGACGCTGTTTTAAGGAACAAAGGGAGTAATTCCTGTGGCATGGCCCCCTCAGCAACTCAAAGAAAACACCCAAGAACGAGCTATAGAGAGAACTGTAAAATGGCTTCCAGATGTTTTAGTCTGTAAAATTCAGCTAGGCCATGATTCAGGTGTCTACTCTAGGAAAACTATGAGAGGCTTACTGTGAATAAAAAGCAAAGAAGCTAAGAGACTGCCAGTGAATTAACGGTGACAGCTATATTTTTATATGCACCTGAGGTCACCTCTCAAAAAGAGCTATTTAGGAGGTCCTGTGACTAAAGATCTAAAGATTTCTCAATTAATTGCCAGTTAAATTCCTATCTCTTCCATTAGATGAACATACCTCTGAAAGCAGGGACCTCAGGTACTTTTCACCAGTGGACCTTCAGCATCAAACATATAATACCTGGCATATAATAGATGCTTAATCCATGTTTGTTGAATAAATCAAGTAATTATTTTTTTAATTTGGAAAAATATTGGAAGAAATAGAAAATTCCTTTTAGTAAAATAATAGGCGAAAAAAATCAGGATTCAGATACTCTCTGATCCCAAATGGGTTAACACACATACATAGCAAAGAAATTCAAAATGTTAGCTGCAAATATTTCTGAGCGGTGGGCTAATGAGCGTTTTGTATTGCCTCTTTTATACTTTTTCTTTGTTTTCCAAAATTTTGAAAATGAGCATGCATTACTTTTATAACCAGAATTTCTAAAGACATGTGAGTGACAAGGAGATTCCCTCATAAGAAACGTATGCCTTGACCTTAGAGTCTCATATTATTATTTGGGGTTCTTTCATCCTACATAATTTCCAGTCATTTTCTGCATAGGGAACTGGAAACCACTAGTTTATATAGAATAAAATAAGCAACCTCTTTCCAATCCTGCTTTTTTTTTTTTTCCTATCCAAGGTTCTGAACTGATACCAAAAACAAAGATTCTTATAGATTGAAGGTATTCTTTATATGGTTCTACCATCAAGCAAGAAATCTCCCCTGTGATCTGAAGCAATTTAAAGAGCAATCGTCCTGAGAAGGTATTCATTCAGTCATTTACTCATTCATTCAATCATTCATTTACAGATGTAAAATAATGCACCTTCAGTCTGTAATGTAATGACTCTGTAACTGAAAGAATCTTCCATTCTATTACAACTCTAGGGTCCCATTTATATTTGGTCCAGGATCTCAACATTTCTGGCCTAAATAATTCAATTAGTTTCCTAACTGGTCTCCCTGTCTCCTGACTTTCATTCTAATCTATCCTTCATTATGTTTCTTAAAGCTTCTAGAAACACAAATCCATTACCTGGCATGTTATAGGGATATTATGACCTTGGGGGTCCGAGAAACCTGGATTGGAACCTGATTCTTCTACTTACTATGTTGGTCATGAGTATTATCTTTGGAGTTATATAATCTCTGTTTTTCAAATCCTGTCTCTGATTCTTGCTAGCTCTTTGCCCTTGGGGAAGTTATTCAGTCACTCTAACTCTCACTTCCCTTCTTTGTAAAATGGGGCTAATCACACATACCTCATAGTGTTAACTGACGTAATGCATGAAAAGTCTTAGCTCATTGCTTAGCATCTGTATTTCCTACTGCTGCTATAACAAACTACCACAGAATTAATAACCTAAAACAACAGAAATTTATTCTCTCACAGATCTGGAGACCAGAAGTCCAAAGTCAGTTTCACTGGGCCAAAATCAATGTTTCAGCAGGACTGTGTTCCCTCTGGAGGCTGTATGGGAGAATATGTTCCTTCCCCCTTCCAGATACTGGTGGCTACTATTTCTTGGCTTGTGACTGCATCATTCCAATCTCTACCTCCTTGGTCACATTATGTTCTCTTCTGTCTGAAATATCCCTCTGCCTCTTTGTTACAAGGGCACTTGTGATTGAATGCATTTAGGGGCCACCATCATATTATGCAAGATAATCTCCCCATCTCAAGATCCTTAATTTAATTGCATCTGCAAAGATTTTGCCATATGTGATAACATTTACAGGTTTCAGGGATTAGGACATGTACATCTTAAGGGGCATTATTCTGCCAACTATAGACCCTAGCTCATAATTAGTTCCAAGAAATGTTAATTATTATCCACATTATGAGACTTTGTGCTACCCTCTTAGTTTTAATAAGTTTCCTTATACTAATAAGAAATAATAATAATAACATGAGAATAACAATGTACTGATACCTACCCCACTACCCCAATAATAGCATAAAATATCATAATAATTGTTTAATAAATGCATTTCCTTAAACATCTTTAGTGTGTATTGTGGAGGGTGTAAAGCAACAGGAGTACTTATGGAATCTAAATTGATACAAACATCACCCATTCCATTCATGGAGTGTGTAGTGTATCTACACACTCAATGGAAATGCATACATATTCACCAGACGACAGGTACTAGAATGCTCAGAGAAATACTTCAAAACAGCCCCAAACTGAAAATAAGCTAAATGTCCAATAACAGTAGGGTTGATAAAATATGGTATATGTATACAGTAGAATGACCTACAGAGATGGAAATAATCTACAACCATCTATAGCAATGTGAATGAGTCCTTCAAACGTTAGCAAAAGGAGGCAGACATCCAAAAAGTACATATGGTGATTTCATATCTAAAAGCCATAATCAAATTAATCAGTGATGTTAGATGTCATGATAGTAGTTACCCTTGGAGTACTGATTGAAATGGGGGGCAAGCAGGGGCTTATGGGGTGCTTGAATGCTCTGTCTTTTGATTTTGATAGTTGTGTTGAGCTTGTAAAAATCCATCAAGCCATGCACTTATTGTATATGATCGTTACTGTAGTATATTGTACTTTAATTAAATGTTAAAATTGAAAAAATATTTTTCAAGAGTTCCCTGCCCCTAAAACATTGTCTAAATTGTTTAGGTTGGCACGCAAGGCCGTTCTCAATCTCATCGCTCTCCATTCTGTCTTCCCAGCCTCGTTGCCTGCCATTTTCCCCCATCCTACAATCACAGGCTTCTAGGTACCAGTCCCTAAAATAATGCACACCCCCTTGCACTTGTACTTTCTGTTCCCTCTTCTTAGATGCCATTTTCCCTTCTCTTGATGAATACTACTCATTTTTAGAGCCCAGCTTAACTTCTGTCTTGTCTCCTGTCTGACTCTATGCATACTGTTCATAAATCTACCATATAACACTTATCTCATGATTTTTAAATTCTTTACGAGTTTACACATCTATATAGGAAGCTGTCATTAACATTCCAGATCCGTTAGGCAATCTACTCTCTTCCATCTGTCAAAACCCCCTTATGGATTTTTTCTGTTATAACACATTCTGTACTATAGCCATTTCTTTATGCATTCGTCTTGGCCCTTATAGGGTATAGGCTGCTTAAGGACAGAGACCTTCTTATCTTCGTGTCACCTAGCAGTAAGTGTTCAACACATTTTTATTAGACTAAAATAAATGTTCTACTGCATTGGGAACTATTGTACAAAGGAACTGGATTATTCATTCTTGAGTCTCTGGCACTTGTCTCAATGCCTGAAACATACTAGGCTCTCAACACATTTTTTGTTGCATAATGAAGTCTTTGCTATTTCAAATTTTGGATTATAAAATTTCTGAATGAATTCTGTTTAGTGATCATTATGTGACTTTTGAATTGTAGCTTGCTTTGCAGAGCTTCATCGGTGGAAATTTAAGCAAGGGTGATGAGACATGCCTTCATAGATTGCATTACTTATGAATTTAAAAATATTACCATGTCTTTGGAGAAACCTAAAATGGAAAAGTGACTCAAATCAATACAATTAATTTAACTCAATAAGCATTTGCTGAGAAACTATTTAAAGTATTCTGCTAGACATGGTGGGGGTATACCATATACAAAAAATACTGTCCCTGCCCTCGCGGGATTCACTGTCCTGTGAGATAGATAAGAGAGCCAGCCTGCACAATTCTAACCTTGAGCATCTAAAACATGGCATCCTGTGGTATGAGAGATAAAGCATAGCTACAGGAGAGAGCAGTGCTCATGAGGCAGATCATTTGAGCTCATTGTTGAAAGATACATCGATTTTTAACATGTGTAGCAAAGATCCTGTAGTCCAAGAGAGTAAATTATTTTCACTGTTCTGCAAGGTAACCAGAAAAACTGTTAGTCATTGGGGGACAAGAAATGGAGAGGTGAGGGTGAGAAACAATATTAAAAATTGTTAAGGGTTCAAATTGTTAAGGGTTTTAAATGACACTGAGGTATTTGGACTCTATTCTGTATGAAATTATAAATGTTAAACATTGGTTATCTTTAGTAGGAATACCACTCGATGACTGTGTGTTAGAGACTGAAGAAGGGAGACATTGGGTGCAGGGAGGAGTTTGCTGCAGAAACACAAACAAGAGGTAAAGAGAGTTTGAACTACAGCAAAGATTGTGGTTGCAGGAAAAAAATTGAGCTCTACTGAAAAATTAGAATTGGTAGTAATAGACAACTAACTGGTAGTGAGTGGTAATAATTGGTTAGGAAGGAAATATAAAAGTGACATCAGAAACTAACACAACATTGTAAATCAACTGTGCTTCAACAAAAAATAAAATTTAAAAAGTGAAATTTTAAGATGACTCATATTTTTCTGACATCATTATATTGTCAGAATTCTCTTAAGAAATCGTTTTTTATTGAAATATAGTTGATTTACAATGTTGTGTTAGTTTGAGGTATACAGCAAGATGATTCTGTTAAACATACATATATATATTCTGTATATATATATTCTTTTTCAGATCCTTTTCCCTTATAGGTTATTACATAATATTGAGTATAGTTCCCTGTGCTATACAGTAGGTCCTGATTGGTTATCTATTTTATATATAGCAACGTGTATGTGTTAATCCCAAACTCCTAATTTATCCCTCCCCCCACCTTCCCCTTTGGTAACCATAAGTTTGTTTTCTATGTCTGTGAGTTTCTGCTTTTAAATAAGTTCATTTGTACCATATTTTAGATTCCACATATAAGTGATATTATATGATATTTTTCTTTCTCTGTCTGACTTCACTTAGTATGATAATCTCTAGGTCCATCCATGCTGCTGCAAATGACATTGTTTCATTCATCTTTATGGCTGAGTAATATTCCATTGTATATATGTACCACATTTTGTTTATCCATTGCTCTGTTGATGGACATTTAGGTTGATTCTATGTCTTAGCTATTGTAAACAGTGCTGCAATGAACATTGGGGTGCATTTATCTTTTCTAATTAGAGTTTTCTTCAGATGTATGCCCAGGAGTGAGACTGCAGGATCATATGGTAGCTCTATTTTTAGATTTTTAAGGAACCTCCATCCTGTTCTCCATAATAGCTGCACCAATTTACATTCCCACCAACAGTGTACGAGGGTTCCTTTTTCTCCACACCCTTTCCAGCAAAATAGTTATTTTTCATTTCACTAAAGAAGAAAAGAAAATGGTTGCTGAACATGCAACAATTTCTTGGCCAGTAAGGAGGTACAAGTCGAGCAAAATTACAGGAAGGCAGGATATGTGTAATTTCAAGCTTAGCTTATCAAGCCATTGGGCCAGAAACCAAGGTTCTGGACCCCTTAGTCAAAGTTACACCTTCCTGCAACTTTATACCATGGAGTTATTATCAAATCATAATCAAGCACATGAGAGAAAGAAATCCCACCCCAAGAGGCTTCAAATATTAACAATGCTTTAAAGAAATTATCCAAGTGAAATGCCAACTAAATTATAAGGTTTCTCCTCCTAGTGGTTAGGCCTCCAAAAGCCATTGTAACCCATGGTATTGTTGAACACCAAAATGAAAAATATTCTTCAAATCCTGGGTTAAACATACATAATATTTGACCTTCAAATCTCCATATTAACCTCATGGCAAATTCCAAAGGTCTATGGAAATAATGCATGAAGATGTGGGGATCTGAGGTCCTTGAAAATAAGGCAATCCACACTAAAGAAACAAGGAGGACTTCAGAAATGCCTTACAGAGACTATGGAGTACTTGAGAGAAAGAAAGAAATTCAACTGAGTTCCTCCAAACTGACTTCAGGTAGCGGCAACAATCTATTTTAATTATAATCCTCATAAGCCAAACCACCTCATCATGGGAGTAAAAAACAAAAACAACACCACAAATACAGGATCACAGTAATAGTCACAAAGAAACACAGTGTTTTCCTGCGTGCATCCATACCTATCCTTCTGGACTGTTAATAACTCCCCCACTACTACCACCATCACCACCACTGCTACTGGCATTAACATGCCTCCCATGTATTCTCGGAATCCCCACAGGATAGCTCTTCTATGCTCCATGGACTAGTCCTCTTAGCAAGCCTGAAGCATTTTATATTCTTCTTCCTTTCTACTCTGACCCACTGTGGTGACATCTCCTGTCACTGTCAAGACTGCAGAAACCTCTACTGCTGCTGCCTGCTGATGCCTCTACAGTGGCTCTCAATGCCCCATGTCTAGAGAACTAATAACTCTAAATCTTGTCTTATTCAAAGCATTGCTAATCACTGAGGGAAACCCTAGGTCAGTCTCCTATAGCTCCATAACCTCCAAGCACCACTTCCTTGACCTAGAGCCACCTTTACAATAGCCTCAATCCTTTGGGACTGAACTGAAGTACAAGTTAAGTGGCAGATTCTCTACTTACAATCATTCTTCTCCTTCATTCTTAGCCTCTAGTACATATAATACTCAGTCATTGTTGCACTTTTGCTATGAACCAAGCATTATGTAAGAGACTTTAAATAGATTCTCTCATTTAACCTTCATGACAATCCTATAAACTAGATATTGTTATCTTCATCTTACAGATGGAAATAACTGAGGGTTTTAGAATTATTACAGGTATTGACCAGTGGCTTAGTATCCATGTAGTCTCATGCTAGATTACACTAAACTGCCTCTCATTTCTTAGGATAAACGGATCTGTTTCCTTTTTTCTACAACACGATGACCATGCAGGCAAAGAATATATCAGTCTAGAGCAGGTCCTACTTGACTCTATTGTGGCACGTGTAGAAAATTATGCCTTCACTGATCAACTGCATGGTTTGGCTTTTCTGGAAGTGCTTCGTTCTTATAACTATGACCAAAATGGCAGGTTTCCCTCTTTCCTGGACGGTAAGAGATTAGGTTTGTCTTTGTAAAAAAAAAAGAATCAATGCATCCCAGCACATTCCACAAGTAGGAGGCAAATTTCTGTTATCTCTCCTTTGACCCTTCTACTCTCTAGTGGACAGACAGTGTGTCTGATCATAGTGCTTCTATAAGTCTAGCAACCCCTTGCCAGTATGTCTTGCCTTCAGTACTACAGGCTAGTTTCTGGGTTTAAAATAGAAAGTATCAGTGAGCCTGGTATACGTGGAGCTTCTGTCTTCTGGAGAAAAGTCTCTGCCAGAGAGTTGACCTGCTGAATATACAACAAAAGGTGATGTCAAACTGCTCAAAATAGGTGCTTCTCCTTGCTTTATACAAACTGAGTTGTTATGTGGGTCTCAATAGCAGTTGTCTGAAAGAAAAAATCAAAATAAACACAAGGAAAAACATGAAAGAGTAGAGACAATATAAAAAACAGAAGACGATTTACCAAACAAAACCTAATATTCTCAGAGAGATAACAGCAAATAGAGCATCCTTAAAGAAACAGCAGGATGGTAGACGAAGAAACAAATTATGGAAAAAAACTCCAATTATATATGTATTTGTATATATGTCTACCTGAGATTTCAAAATATCAAGACAATGGCTTGAAAATCATGCTAAGAATATTTCCCAAAAAGCAAAGTGAAGGAAAATAGAAGAAGAAAAGATGAGAAAATTAAAGGATCATAGTGGTTCAACATTAGATAAAAGATACATCAGAGGGCTTGCCTGGTGGCGCAGTGGTTGAGAGTCCGCCTGCCAATGCAGGGGACACGGGTTCATGCCCCGGTCCGGAAAGATCCCACATGCCGCGGAGTGGCTGGGCCCGTGGGCCATGGCCACTGGGGCTGCGCGTCCGGAGCCTGTGCTCCACAATGGGAGAGGCCACAATAGTGAAAGGCCCGCGTACCGCAAAAAAAAAAAAAAAAAAAAAAGATACATCAGAAAAGAAAAACAGAAAGAAAAACTTAAGAGTAACTTATAAAAAAAAACCAAAGTACTAACATATATTTACCCAGAACTACCTGAATCTCCTAATTAAATGAACTCACAGAATATCCTGCAGAAAAAGAGAGAGATAGAGAGAAAGGGAGAGAAATAATAAAAATTATCTATGCCAAAATGCAACATTATAACATTTCAGAATATCAGGGATTAAAAAAAGACACTAAAAACTCTTTAAAAGTTAAGACAGGTACTCAAGAAGGCATAAAAATAAGTTTTTCATTTGACTTGAATGACACTAGAAAGATATTGTAGCACAGCTTTCAGTACGCTGAGAGAAAATAATTTTTAATCTAGAAATCCAGATGCCTCTAATTATCAATCAAGTGTAAAAGAATGATTTCTCCATCATTACCCCTTCTTAGGAACTTGCTAGAGAATGTGCCCTCCAGGAAAGAGAGAAATTAACAAGGGAAAGAGGAAGAGAGAATTTCCATGATGAGGTCAAAGAGGTTCCCAAAGGCAGCTGTGCATCTAACCTCCTGATTAACCAGTCCAGTTGGGAGTGAAGGACTGAGTTCTCTGGGAAGATGGCCACCATGAAAACAGCAAGCTGATAGTGATTTGATATGTTGACATTTTGGAAAATACTGTCAATATGTTTATAACGGCTCCAGTGAAGCATAGCGACAAAACTTAAATACATAGAAAACCAGGCAAATAAGAAAAGTATTAATTCTAAGAAGATCAAAAAGTTGCATGGGAAAGTATATATAACCACTTCTTGACTCTGCATGAAGGTCCTTACTTTGTTTTTAAATGTAAACAGTAATGAATGATGTAACGAAAACTATGATATCGCCATATTAAGAAGATGAGAAAGGAGATAAGTGTATGGAGAAGAGTTATGCAACAGAGAGCTGATTTTTGTGTAACCAGAGGGTGTTAATAAATATGTAAAATTGATTTAGAGCAGTATAAGAATATTTGGAGAGAGCAAAAAGATGAATACCTAGGGAAACAAAAACACATAAAAGAGTTGTAAGTGTCTGTGTCTGGGAAGCAAAATTGAGTGATAAGAAGCGATACAGGACATAATTTTTCCCTAAAAACCTCTGAGAATTGCTTAATTCAACTAAGTACCTCCTTTATTTGAAAAAAAAAAAACAAGTTTGTAAATCTGTAGGCTGCTATGAAGACTAATTTTACTTTTTATAACAGGTAAGTCCAATTTTTTTTATTCACTTAAAAAAATTTTTAAGGCCTTTACAAGTGAGTGGTGTATTTAATGTTGCCTTAATTTTTTCTTACTTCCAAGATTATTTTTGACCCTCAAGAAATTTAAAATTGTAAACAAAAGATACTAAATGATTCATAATAAGAGTTTATCAGGAATGGGAAAGCATCATTTGGAAGATGGCTAACTGGGGGCAGGGGCAACAAGAGGCCAAAGAATGAATACAACAATTACATAATATTCAAATGTAGTGTTAAATCAATTAAACAAGAAAGCCATTACACTGACATAGCCTAATGCCTTAGTAGCCTATGTAAGCAAACCAAAATCTAAGCCTGAAATGCCTCAAGGTTAAGAAATTGAAACCTAAGGACGACCAATCACAAATAGGAAACTAGGCCTTACCAATCAATACAGCCACCTAAGCTGTAGTCAATCAAATAATTTCCTAGGCTTTCTAACGCTTCTTCTCTATAAAAGTCCTTCCTCTGCCTACTGTGGGTGGAGTGCTCCTAACCACCTGTAGTTTGGCACTGCCAGATTCAAATCAATTTTTATTCAAATAAACTCTTAAAAATTTTAATATGCCTCAGTTTATCTTTTAACAATAGGCACTACAATAATGCATTACTCTGTCATTATCATTATTATCATTTTTTATATTTGAGTACTTACCGTACACCAGGCATCATACAAAACCTTTTACATACATAATTCCCACAGTAGCCCGAGACAAGATACCTTACAAGATACCTTACAACAGGGGTCCCCAACCCCTGGGCCATGGACAGGTACCGGTCCGAGGCCTGTTAGGAACCGGGCCACACAGCAGGAGGTGAGCGGCGGGCGAGCCAGCAAAGCTCCATCTGCCGCTCCCCATCGCTCGCATTACCGCCTGAACCACCCCTCCTCAACCCCTCCATGAAGCTGGTCCTTGGTGCCAAAAAGGCTGGGGACCACTGCCTCACAACTCCCCTCTCCCACTAGTGACCCTTTACCACACTTGTCTCCTTTTATTGTCTTCGTAGCAATTTCAACTCTATGAGTTGATATCATCTTTTCATTGGAGATGTCTTTTACTTGTTTCTTATCTGTCTACAATGTAAGCTTCATGAGAACAGAGACTTTGTGTTATTCATTACCTGGAACATAGTAGGTGCTAAGTAAATTTTGCACGAAAAATGAACAAGGTTGACAAAATCAGTCTGGAGAGAGGTTAAATACCTACTTAAGATGAATATTTAAAACAGAAATATGTTCAGATATGGAAAGATATTTAAGAAAACTGAAAAAAATTGTTATGAAATCATATAAAATATTGTGTGGTGTGTGTGTGTATGTATATGAAATTTGGGGAGTATATAATACAAAACAGAAACATTACATATCTCACAGTGAAAGTTAAAATTTTTCGCTTTGCTTCTCCGCTTATTATAATTTTTTACATTAAATATAACTTGTATAATAAGCATAGTAAAATGTTTGAAAAAGCCACATATGACAAGATATATACTCAAGATACTAAAATAACGTACTCAACTAATTCCAAGGACTAAGCTCTTTTTAATGATTCTTTTTAAGGAGTGCTGAGGTGTCCAATGCTGAATTTAACTCTTATGTGATCAAAATCACCTGTGAAGTTTACAACCATATGTATTATCTGGACTCAGAGGTCACAAATAGCTATGGACAATATTTGTCCCAACAGACCTTGAAGTACCCAGAGGCACTTCCTGTTCATATTCCATTTTCTCCTTCAAGTCTAAATCCATTTGCTCTAAGCTTTCTTTTTCGGTTTCATTTCAGTCCTTTTAGTAGTTTGGTTTCTTTTTCCTGCTCTTCCTTATTCTCTCCACATCTCTTCTCATATATGAAACTGCCATCTCTTGGGGCATAAATGAACTGGTTAGTGTGGTCATGAAATTCCCTTATATCCTTCCTGTATGAATCAATCTGTTTCTTTCTAAAGCTATTTTTGATGGCCCAAACTCAGTTCACCGTACACTAATGGACCAAAACATAATAAAAAGTTTTCTCCTCACCTCATTTGCTCTACAAGTAAGCTTTCATTTTCAGCTTTTACTTATTTGTATTGCTCTTTTTTTTTGGCTTGTAATAATACAAATCTGGTTATGACTAGCTGGTGTATCACATCCTGTTAATCGATTCCATCTCTTAACAGATGTTTTTAGATAATTAAAGCAGTAGGAAACATTTACCTAATGTTATGTATTATTGCTTAATTGATAAAATTAGTGTTTGAATGATAGAAATATGTATATAACTTAGGTAGGTGTGGGGAACACTACTATGAATTATGTTCAATTAAGAACCAAGTCTCATATAAAAACGTAACAGCTGTATTTTCACAATTCACTGAGGCTTATTTTCTGATAGATACATACAACATCATATAAAAATGTAATATTCCTGAAAAAGCTGGGTGAGATGGCATAAATATAATGTAGCAGCCTCTACTGTTATCCATGTAGAGCAGCTGTGTGATCAACTCCCCACCTGCCTTTTGGGAATGAAGCCCACTCTGGGACCAGGCATACCAGGCAATAATCAAACAGATGCAGCAGGACTCCCTCACCATGCTGAAACACAGACAGCATCACTTAAAACCAAATGAAATAGCAGCCTGGGTGAAGAGAATACTATTAAACAAGCAAAATAGAAATGACCATCAGGTACCCTTTAGGAAGTCAGTCTTCCAGAGGCCTACCAAATAAAAAGATATAGCAAACTGGACATTTTCCTCTTTTTGGTTTCACTAAAGTAGCTGCCTCTTCTCTTCTCATTATACTCTAGCAATTCAATCAAATACTATGTATTAAGCAACGTATGTGCACCATGCCACATATGGATATTTGCTTTCCTTGTTAAATATTATTTGAGAGAAAATTAAGTGGCTTGAGGAGAGGAGAATACAAATAACATGCATTAAGAGATACAACTACTGTGTATAAAATAAGCAATGAGAATATATTGTACAACACAATGGAAATATAGCCATTATTTTGTAATAATTTTAAATGGAGTATAATCTATAAAAATATTGAATCACTATGTTGTGTACCTGAAACTCATAATATTATAAATCAATTATACATCAATAAAAAAGTAAAAATTTAAAAAGTGCGTAAAAAAAGCAAAACAAATAACATGTGAGTGTAGTAAATCTGAGGTAGACCACTAAAAGCCCCAAATAGAAAAACAAAGTCCAAATGACATTACTTCCTTCTTAGGAGCCAGAGCACATACCAAAGTTTTTTTTTTTTTTTTCCTGCTCAGACATTGATTCTCAGAATGGCCTACAGCATGTAATAACCTTTCTACTTTAGTATCCTTTTGCAGAAAACTGGTATCATATATTTTATTACTTTGAGGTCATCACTAGAATGGTGAGAGGATTAATTAATTTATTCATACATATTAAATACATTTTGTAAAAGTCTTTTTGAAATTCTGCCAAGAACCAGCCTTCTCATCTTTGATAATCAATTGTTATTTTTCAAATGGTTGTATAATATTTTAAAATTTGTTTTTTCATTGATAAACAAAACTTCTGTAAGGTCTTGAATGCAGCTTGATTAAATGAATGCTAATTTCTACAAACAACAAATTTACTTAAATGCCTATTTTAATTTTTATTACAATAACATGTAAATTTTAGCAACTACAAATCAAGCAGTCCAGAAATTAGGTCTGATAGATTCAGTGCATTAACGGGTTTGATGCGCTGTTCAGCATATTTCTTACAGAAGGCTAATCTTTTTTCTGGTATCTCACACAGGCATACAGCTAGTGCTAAAACAAATGTGCAGTTTTCTGAGGCTTTCCCAAAGGAACAAAGCGTATCACATAGCAACATCTGCCAAGGAGAAAACAACACAGCCAGCTTCAGTTTTTCCCTCTTGTAAAGATGATTTCATCCAATTGCAGGAAATGCATGTAACATCAGTACCATTTTAAACATACTTTACTATGCAAGTCTATGGTTATTTTATTGGGTTCAATAACCATTATCACACCTTAAATTTTGCATTTCCAAAGAGTTTTCACATCTGCTTAACAACCCTGTCAGGGAAGGGTTGATCATTCCAGTTTTACATATAGAAAAGCTTATATTTAAAGGAGGTGGGTATCTTGCTCAAGGTCATAAGACTGCCCTTATATAGAACGAGGACTGGATTCGCTACTGAGTTCCGTTCTCATTATGCCTGCCATAGCTCATACATTTGTGCACAAAAAATAATGAATGATACAAGTATATAGCTGTGCACTAACAGCCTATTTTATAATCTACCGGGTTATATGTATTGTGAAGGGAAACACTATGTCTATTGATTGCTCTAATTTCTATGTAATCATAGTGCAGTTTGGTTTTTGTTTTATAAATGATGGTGGTTTGGAACAGCTGCAAATTGCTAATGTTCCTGGATACGTTTGGCAGCAGCCTGAGGCAAGCAAATTCATAACAAGGAAATTAAATCCTTATAATTTATCCTAAGCACCTAACAGTATGAATAACAAAGGGATTGTGGACCCCAAACAATTTAAATAGAAATACAAGTGGTTATTTATTTATTTATTTATTTATATAAAGGGACCAAGAAGTTTAGAGCATATGGTACAAAGGACAATAACCAGGAGAGTCAACCTCTTGCTATAGCTGAAAAATCATGATCTTTGAAGTTAAAAAAAAAAAAAGAAGAAAGAAAAAGAACCACTTGAATTTGAAAGATTTCAAATTTGATATCAAGGTAAAAGATTGATAATCGGGCCAGAAGGGCATTCCAGGCAGAAAGCATGGTGTGGGAGATGGAACAGAGGCAGATGTGAGATTAATGGATCAAGGAGTTTAGTTTACTCAGAAGCTGCACCCCTCTTGTTAAAAGAAACAGAAATAATGGCCAGGCAAATAGGAGATACCATTATTCTCTGATGTGCAGCTCTAGCGTACAGTGAGCTGCTTGGCATTTCACTTTTTCCTTCATTCATTGGTCTATGCCATGCCTACCCTCTACTCAAGGCCAACTTTACCTATATATTTAGCTATTTCTAACTCATGGTTCTAAGCTATTGGTGATGAGCCATGCATAAGGTAGAGAGCTGAGGAACTAGCACAAAAAGAAATATTTAAACTGTTAAAGAAGAATTATTCATGATACTTGTTAAAGATAGTAAGGTGGGCTTTATTCAGGGGGACTATCATGATAGGCATATGGACCACCACGTTTGGGTTTTGCAGTAAGGGAGAGATATTGGGCTTAACTCTGAACAGAACAAGGGAAAATGGCAATTTATAACCAAAAAGCAGGAGGCGCGTATCAGTGGATGGAAAATTACTAAAAGGAAATATCAAGGATTGGGGAGGATTCTGGCTATAACAACCCAACTAGACTCTTGCTGAAGGCAAGTCAGGGTGATCAGGCATCACCTGGGAAATGGTAGGGGATGAGGAACTTGATCAGGTATTGAGGGTAGGAGATTCTGGCTAAACTGACTTAGCAAGATTCTTGCTAAAACTGGACAATGCAGATATGAACACAGAAGCTCAAAAATCAGGGCCTAGTTGAGAAGAGAGTTCAGAGGAGCCTGACTAGAGTTTGGTCAAGAAGAGATTCTTTGTCAACACACATACACACACAGCCTCTATTCATTCAGTCCACAGACACCTTCCAGTGTCATCGAGTACTAGTGCCTCCATCTTGTCACGTTCACTATCCCCCATCCCACTGCTATAGCTGTATGCACTTTTGCCTGTTTTAAGATTGTTCAAGGGAGCTTTTCCTGACCGTTCCTGACTAGGTAACAAACCCTTCTAAATGCTTTCATCATCCCATATTTGTCTCTCACAGCAGACAGTCATTGTGTAATTGTGCAATTGTAGATAGTAATTGTGTGTCAATGTGATTCTTTAATAGATACCTGCCATAGTTCAATAAAATTCCTGAGTTTTTTAAAATTTATTTTATTTAAGTAATTGAAGTATAGTTGGTTTACAATGTCATGCTAATTTCTGCTGAACGATAAAGGGATTCAGTTATAGACATATATATATTGATTTTCATATTTTTTCATTATGATTTATTAGAGGATATTGAATATAGTTCCTGTGCTATACAATAGGGCCTTGTTGTTTATCCATTTTATATATAAGTTTGTATCTGCTAATCCCAAACTCCCAATCCATCCCTCCCCTACCTTCTTCCCCCTTGGCAACCACAAGTCTGTTCTCTATGTCTGTGAGTCTGTTTCTGTTTCTTGGATAAGTTCATTTATGTCATATTTTAGATTCCACATGTTAAGTGCTATATGGTATTTGCCTTTCTCTGGCTGACTTACTCCACTTAGTATGATAATCTCTACTACTGAGATATGATGGGACCTATATGATAGGTCCATCCATATTTCTGAAAATGGCACTATTTCATTCTTTATCCATTCATCTCTCGATGGACATTTAAATTGCTTGCATGTTTTGGCTATTGTAAATAGTGCTGCTATGAACATAAAAGTGCATGTATATTTCCCAATTATAGTTTTGTCTGGATATATGCCCAGGAGTGGGATTGCTGGATCATATGACAATTGTAATTTTAGTTTTTTGAAGACCCTCCATACAAAATTTCTGAGTTTTCATTGACTGTAAGTTCCATGAGGGACAATGAAGGGTATGTTTTGCTCAACAGTGTAATCTAGCACCTTGCACAGAGTGGATCAATAAATACTTATTGAATAATTGAGCCCTTTCCAAGAATAATTCTCAAGTAGAGAGAAGAGTAGAAGTGTGGAGAAGAGATAAGAACAATTAAAACAGATGTACAAGAAAACCAGATTTATTCACCCACTCATACATGTAAAACTGTCCATTCAATAGCTAGTACACTTGTTTTAAATCTAGCAAATTTTAATAGTGAGTCCCTTTACCTATTTGCTTATTTACTTAAGTTCATTTATAGGGCTTGGAACATATTTCCCTACTTTGCATGATTATAAAGTTTATAGTTGCCGTATGTTAATAGGTTTACTTGTTATATGTGTTGTTTAGCCCTTAGTTAAAAATAGAACACCAAATTATGACACTGCTTCTCTGAAAAGCATGATCTGTGATCTTCATAACTGTGATCTATATGAAAATGTGGCATCCGTGTATACTTTGAAAAGAATAGCAAGAACTTGCCTATTGGAAAAAGTGCAGATGATCACTATAAGACAGTGCACAATCCTTCAGAAGCCTAAACTAGGGAAAAGATAGGTAGAAAAGATAATTTTGGAAATTAAGGGAGAGGTGTGAGACTTGGGTAACATAGCTCAAAAACATGAAAGTTTTTTGAGAAAGTTCTATAAATGAGTTTAAGTGTAAAAACTTTAGAAAAATAAAACTAAGAAACTAATCCAAAGGAAGTATTAAGTTCTTTTATATGCATGCTGAATTCGCATCTTCTTAACCTAAATCACTAGTGCAAATTTGTTTAATACATGTAAGGCTTATTCTCTGAAATGGATCAAACATGCTACCTCAAAATATCTCACTTTAGCATAAGAATTATTTTGAGCTGAGGACAGTTAAGAAACAACAGACACAAGAGCAAATCTCTGCACTCTGCCTTTCTGCCTAAAAGTAGGAAGTAAATTTATCTTAGTAAAGGTGTTCCCCCTCCCCTCTTCCATACAGGGAAGAGGACAATGACCCTTAAACACTGAAGACAACTCAACTCATCAACCAGATATGGCACCAGCTCTAGTCTGTGTAACAGACCTTACTAAACAACACATCTTCCATTGGCTTTCTTCGTATATTTACCTTCCCACAGTTTGCTGCCCTTAGAAGCCCAAACCCCTTTCTCTCTATCTTGTCACCTCTCCACAATTTATTGACTTTGTTAAAATGATATATAAGCTCTCAAGCCTAACCACATCTTTTCACTGTTTTTTTTTCTTTTTGGAGGCCCCATGTGAATGCATAATAAACCTTTTTCTGTTAATCTATCAGTTGCCATTTTAATTTGCAGACTCCAGCTACTGAACCTAAGAAGGCAGAGCAAAAGTTTTTTTTTCCCAACCGTACACCTCCCATCTCTAGTTTTTCAAGAAAAGAAATGGGTAGTTTATAAGCTGCCATCAAGTAGGGAATCCCTTAAACTGTAGACAATATTGTTTGGAAAGCATTCTAAAGAGGACTATGTCATTCATTGCATCATTCATTCATTGAAAACATATTTATTAGACACCCACTATATATCTATATATAGATATAAAGGTTTGACTAAGACAGACATAGTGATTATCTTCATGGATCTTATATTCTAGCAGGGAGAGATAGGAATTAAGCAAAGAATTATGCAATTAATCATTTAATAACAATAGTGTTAATGCTATGGAAAATAAGTAGAGGGTTTTGTGAAAGTGTAACTACTAAGAGACCTGACCTGGAATGGGAGGAGGGGGTGACCCCTAGGAACATCCTCAAGAGAGTTATACTTCAGCTGAGTGCTGAAGAATGAGTAGGAATTAACTAATATTGTTATTTGGCCAGACAGCATCTAAATCCCTTTATTTGAAAATTTATCATTTAATGAGTTTTTGTAGGGGCAGAGTCCATGCCAGTGAAAAGAAGTTAAAAATGCCAGACACTCATTTTTGCAGCATCCTTTACGGTTAAAGTGCAGCCACATTCATATACATATATGAAAGACTGAATTGAGAACGAGTGACACAAGATGAATGGGAAATGGAAGGGATGTTTTCTGTAGGTATCAGCTGATGCAGCAATGAGTTGCTTGGGCAACAGACTTGGCAGAGTAAATAGCCACATATGGGGCTTGGCGTTGAGGACTGTGATGTCTGCACTGCACCAGGTCTGGAGTGATCTGGGATGTGGTTCTGGCAGCATGGCCACAAGCTTTGTTCTCTAGAGCCCTCCCAATAATTCTGTGAGCCTCCAAACATCTTTTAATATCGTTTTCCCTTCTTAAATTAGTCAGAGTTGGGTTTTGTGGGTTACAACCAAGCAAAGGAGTGGGAGAGAATGAAAAAGAGCTCCCTCGTGGAGGCGAGAGTGAATGTGAACCGTCTGAGTTGCTGGGAGGGAGGATGTGACAGAGAAGGCTAGTGCAGTGGACAGCAACCGCTGACACAGGGCAGTGAGGCCATGAGAGGGATTCTTTACTTTATTCTAAGAGCAATGAGAATCAGTAAAGAGCTTTAAGCAGTCAGGAGACATGATAAAATTTGCATTTTTAAAGGTCACTCAGTGATCAGAGACTTTATGCCAGAAATTATTGCAGCTAGATAAAGACTACGGCTGTGGAAATGCAGACAAGAAGTTGGATTTTTGAAATTCTATGAAGTAAAATAAATAGGCTTTGGCAACAGGTCAGATGTGTAAGAGTGGAACATTTTACTTGCACAACAACCTGTTACTTGTTCAACAAAAGCAGATAACACATGGAGTAATTCCAACATATGTGCATTCTCTGGCTGGGCTGATTTGCATATGTCCTACTAAACCAAATATAGTGAGTAGAAGCACATAGTTAACACACACGGCTGAGATTTCTTTCCCCACTCTCTTAACCTAAAATGATTAAATTCAGTTCTTCTGCATCTCATGTTCTTCGGTAGTTTATAACATTATGTCATCTCTTCAATATCAACTTAATCTTTTTTCTTGCATTTTGAAAGGGAATGAAAGCATAAATTTGTTCTAGAAACGTAGAAAAGAAATTCAGAAGCTAGATAAATAGAAGTGTTGAGATTTAGTTTGCTTGATACTTGATGTGTCGCTAAACAATAAAATCCAATTATTAGTAATGAAAGAAGACAGAAATTACTTATTCACACTATCTAGTAAAAATAAGCAAAATATTCTAATAGTTGAAAGTCCCTTCATTGTCTTCTAGTGATAATGCTGCAGAACTCAGCATCTCTGTTCAATAGGTATTTGTGGCTGTAATGGAGTCCAGTGCTTCATCACGTTCTGTCGCTGGGACACTTTTTTTTTTTTTTTTTTTTTAATTTAACTCTGTGCCCTCCTCTGTGTTCCCACAGAACTCCAAGCAAAACTCTAACACACATTTGCATAGGCCATGACAGGGCTGGGTTAACGCGGTCTACCTCCAGTGCAGAAATCATGGGTCCTATCAGTTACGATGCAGCTTTTCCAACACTCATGGGTTCGACAGCCTTAATCATTGCACTGCATGGTTCATATGTGTGTACTCTGGGCCCGCATTTTTAACTCTCTATCATCCACCCTTGTTTAAAATTGATGCCCTCCCTGTGCATTATGACTTCTCACCCACTATCTCTGAGTCTGACCAATGGCCTGCTTGTGCTTGTTGTTAGAGAGCATGCTTGCCTCTGCCAACACAGTCTTGATCTGTGGCGCAATTCTCTGGTACCAGTTTGTGAAGTTTCCATGCAATTATTGTTATAAGCCTTAGGAATTAAAATTTTTAATTATTATTGTTAATTAAGTTATATATACCCAGGCCACAAAGGTTAAAATGGACCAAAAATACATACTGTAAAAAGTAACATTCCATTCAGAGAGAGGGAGGGATGAACGGGTGGAGCAGAGAGGATTTCTAGGGCAGTGAAACTACTTGTAGGAAACTGAATGGTAGATACATGTCATACATTTGTCAAAACCCATAGAATGTACAATGCAAAGGGTGAACCCTAATGTAAACTATGGACTTTAGTTAGTAGTCATGTATAAATATTGGCTCATCAATTGTAACAACTGTACCACACTAATGCCAGTTGTTAATAATAAGGGAAACTGTTGATGGGAAAGGGGGGACATGCCATATGGAGTCTCTGTATACTTTCTGCTCAATTTTTTCTGTAAACCTAAAACTTCTCTAAAAAATAAAGTCTCATAGTTTTCCTCCCATTCATGCCCCTGCCACCTAATTCCTTTCCCTATAGGCAATATATGTACAGAATGTTTTATATACTATCCATACATTAAAATATGTAATGACAATTAGTACCAATTATAGGTGCTGCTTTTAAACTGAAAACATGGTTCACTATAAGGAAACCAAAATGACCCTTGCCACTGTTCTTACTTCAGTTCCACCTTACTTCAGCTCCAAGTTCCTCTCTGACCCAGAGGGTTTCCTTATGTTTTGCTTCCACATGGATAAGTTTTTCCAGGCTAGAGAAGAATCCATTATTCACTTTCACTTTTCACAATTTATTTTGGTAGTACACATTATAGTTAATTACATCTCAGTTTGCATAATTACTTTGATTAATGTCTGCCTATCTTCCTAGTTTGACAAACTCGTCCTTGATGATAAAGTTTTGTTCAAGTCAATGTTTTTAAAGGCATGTACTAGGCAAATATAAATGTTGTTCTTAATCATAATACAAGCAGTTTATTATACCTGTTGCACAATAACCAATCTGCTTTCCCATTTGTGTAACTGTCTGGTGTCCTCTTACAGACATTTGATCTGTGACCCCTAGATGCTAACATCAGCACAGTGTGGACCAGGAGTCGCATCCGTAGGATTCTAGAACTGTCTTTCCTCAGTTCTTTGTACTCTAACATCGTGAGGCAGGGCAACTGTGTGGCATAGTCTCAGGGGGCTCCATTCACATAGCAACCTAGAGCACAGCTGGCCCTACATTATGAAGCAGTCCTGGAAGTAGGTTTTCAGTAAATATCTGTTACGTGAAATAAAAACTATATAGTCATTGTACAAATGGAAAGAAATTATTAAATGTATTCATGTTAGCTTTTTTTTTAAGAGAATAACATAAAGCTTATTTGATTCATTGTGTGGTTGAGTCAACATAGCTTTTATTGTATAATGTGGTATATTGGGTCTTTGTTCCCAATTCTTCATTACTGCCCTCCAACAGAGTCACATCCATACCCTTTGGCATTTGATTTTGTGGTACTTTCCTTTGACATGGTACATATGTCCCCAGCCCAATAACATTTGGTCTAGGTATTTTGCCTGCCTTTGCAGATGGGGTATAAGTGAAGATATACACACCACATACCATGGAGGGTGGTAAAGGTGATTGTGTCACTTGACTTGGCCTCCTAGAATTTTCAGACTCTGCCAGAAAAATGTGCCCAATGTAGCCCTTTCCCCCCTGAATCCTGGAATAGAGCACGTGGAGTAGAATTGAATCCAAACCAAAGCTGGGAGTTTAGCCTACACTAGCTCAAACAGAGGACCCCAGCCAAGATCAGCCAAATAGCAGTTGACCCGGAGACCCATGAGAGAGAAAAATAAATGTTTATTGTTGGAACCTGTTGAGATCCTTGTGGTTGCTTGTTACCAGCATTATCTCAGTGAAAACAAAGCAAAACAATACAAAACGGAGTAATGCCAATTTGTGTTTCAAAATTATTAGTAATAAGTAAAACATCCATGCATCCTTTCAGTGCTACCAGAAATGTTAAATAGCTGAACATTTATCTTTAATTTTCAGTGAATTAAACTTTTAAGAATCTGCACATTCATTTTTAAAAGCAAGTCACTATCTCCCTGTTAATAAACTTCCTCTCCACTGTACAATTATTCAAAACCATATCATTTTGAAGAATAAGAAACATTTTGAATGATCACACAATGTCCATCTTTTAAACTACTTAGTTTCATCACCAGTGAGTAAAGCGTCACATAGAGCCCCAAATTTAGTGTAAACAGCAGTTTGAATCTTTCTAAATTCACATTAAATGTATTTGGTCAATACATACAGAACAAAAGAATAAAATCCAAATATAGTTGGAAGTTGTTTATCATTGAAGGTAATTACCAGGCTTGGTGTATGTATAGAGACGAAAGCCAAAATAACAATGACTTCCATTTACTGTGACAGGTAGTATCATAAAACATATACAGATATTATTTCTAATGTTCTTGATACCTCTGCAGGGTAGGCACTATTACCTCCATCTTAGAGATGAGGATACTGAAGCTCAAGGAAGTGAAGCAATCTGCCTGAGAGCACACAGCCACTAAACCAGGCTTCAGACAAAAGATTTGTCTGATACCATAACCACAGTGCTACTCACACAGTGTCTTCATCTTTTAATACTCCAGATACCTAGATACTCATAAAAATGTTTGCTGAGTTGAACTGAGAAGAAATAGATATTCAGTTCTACAAGGGATAATTCAGCAAAAGCAGCCGCTGTATCTCTTTGTCTAACTTTCCCCTATGCAAGAGTAAAATTATCCCCGAGAGTATCAAGCTGTGACCAATTTTGTTTTGATTTTGTGTTCAATTTGTCTATTTTTTTTGGTAAGAACTATAGGAAACTTACTAGATCTTCAACATCCGTACATGAATGGCTCCTGCGTTGGCCTACCTCTTAACCTAGACATTCTGCTTAATAAGAATAGATCTGCAACCCAGCATGGAATTATGATTTTCCAGGAGCAATCTCTTTAGACATTTAGAAGGATCTTCTTTATGATTTTTTTCTCATATTACATGCTGCCATATGGCAACAAGAATCTACCCAGCAGAGCATATGGAAAACTTGCCATGCATGGGAAAACATTAGGGGAAAAATATGGAAACAAGAGATGCTGCCATTGCTCATACCACTGCATAAGAAATTTGCTTGCCACTCGTGCCAAAGCATAAGTAGTTGAACATATCTCTTATGTGTGATTTCTATTTTACGTTTAAGTCTGGCTTACCAAGCAATACCCTGACAGTGTTAATCCCTGTTTGGATGCCAGTTGGATAAAAATGTTTTCCTATAGAAGCAGTGATCTAGCACAGCTAATCCAGAATGTTCTCTGCCACCCAGCTGGAATTATTAATCTTCATTTATATCATCATTGAATCCATTTCTCAGAAGGAATCCTTCCAAACCAGTCTCAATTACTTCTTCTCTCTCACCTCCCATATCCAACTAGACACAAATCCCATGAATTTTATTTAAGAAATACATTTGAATCTGGTTTCTATTTTCCATCCTCACTACCTTTATATTAAGCACTTATTTCCTCCTTGGAGAATTGTGATAGCTATTTCTGTTTCCTCCCTCCTAGACCTAGTTTTTCTTCCCACCAGTCTATCTTTCAACTACTGCTGGAGTTAACATTCTAGAACATAATTCAGATCAAGTCACTTCTGTAGTTCAGAATATCTGTTGGTTTGACAGAGTAAAGAATGAGACCCATACTTCTTAGCTCAACATCTGAGGGGCTTCACGGTCCATGCCAATGAACCTAATTTTGGTGATTGCTAGACTCTGGCCACATGACTTTTTTCTCACCATTTCCTCAACCACATCAGACCCTTTTATATCTCCATGTCTCTTACAAACTAATCTTCCTGGTGGAAGGTCCTTCCCCCACCATCTTTACCTTGCCAATTGCAACTCATATGTGAAAGTATCTCCTCCAAAGAAGGTTAGTTGCTTCTTTGATGCTTCCAGAGCTCTTAGTGTATATTGTTATGTTTCTAAGTTTTAATCTCCCTCTTTGCCCACAAGTTTTATAATATCTGACCCTTAAAAAGACACTTAATAAATAATTGCTGAGTAAATGAATGAATGAATGAATGGTTCAGTGTATCTATTTTAGGATGATCCAATTTTCAACACATACAGAGTTCTATAAAATAGACTTTCGAAATTGTAAAAGGGATTAGTTTAAGGGGAAAAAACAGTGATATAAGGGGAAATGTTTACATATGCGATATCACACAATAATTTGTCACAAATAAACTTAATTTCTTAAGGGGATTCCCCAAATGCAATTTAATATCAAAACATTCTCAGGATATTCTAAGTCTTCGTCTAGGTAGTTGTGATTGGAAACAAAGTCTCTTTCCGGATCCTTTAGGATTATCACATTTTCTCGCTGTCCTCATTTAATATGACAGTAGTCTCTATAAGTTGGCTGCTACAGATTGCTGGAATCCTTCTGAATTTCAGATTCAACTTCAAATATTATTTATTGAATGCTTACCATATATCCTACACTGTGCTTACTACCTTCACATATATGTTTATCTTTAAGGGGCTAATTTTTTTCATTATTAGTCCTTACTAGTAATTTTTTGACATTCCAGGTCTTATTATTGCTATTTCTGCTGCTTCTGTGTTGCTCTTGCAACACTCTATTATTACCTGACACTACCTTATGTTGGATGTGTTTTCCCTCAAACTCCCACCTTTCTGTTTCTTTCTGCAAGCAGTCTCAAGGTAAAATGCTTTCTCTTTGGGCTGTCTGCCCCCCGAACATTAGTCTAAATCCTCTCAATCCTCTAGAAACTCAGGCCTGGCCACATCCCCACATAGTTCTTGATCATTTATGATCATAGTTCATGATCATAGTTTATCGATCATTTCATCCTTTCTGGTCTTGCTAACAACTCTGGCTGTACTAGCTTAACTTGCTGCTCACTAACCATCTAGCTCGATCTATGCTTATCTGTCCCACAGGCTGCTCTGACAGCATCCCCATCTCAAACATCAAAGGCTAACTGAAATGATAAATAAGCCTCAAAGCCCTTTTAAAATCTTTTAACTGCCTCCTTAATTTATATTAATCTCCCTTAGTAATAAATTGCATATGTTTCTACCAAGTTTCTAATTTTCTTAGCCCATTTTCAGATAATCAACATTGATTATCAGCCCTTAATAATTGATGAAAGTAATTGTCCCAAAGGAAGAAATTATAAACACCTCCTACATGTATTATTCATTCTTTATAGTTCTGTGTGAGCCTCAAGAAAGAGAAATATATTGAGTCATACATAGAGGAATGAAAAAAAATTCCTCCAGGGCTATATCAACCTTGAGGCTGCTAAAACAACTATCACAATAAATAAATGTCATTGTCTTCTTTACCTACTGAATAAAAGTGTCTGACAAGGCTGAAAGAAGATGCTCATGGTTTATATTTAGACATTTCACTGCTGTTCAAGATACATTCTTTATTCTGAGACAGATACCAAACAAGGAAGTTTATCAAAATTTAATATTTTCTTGACAAATATATGCAGCCCACCATTTGTGAGTACAAGTATTTTCCAAAAGTTTGCTTATAACCTGCCTATTTGGAACTTTGTTTCCCTAGAGAACTAATGTTTGTCTCCACCTGAAAAAAGTCAGTTTCACCACAATGTGGCTAAAACAAATACTAATAGCATTGATTCAACTCTATGAAGCTCTGGTTCATATTTTTGTCATGTAAGTATATATTTCAGGTTAAAATTCAGGTGACAGAAATATGTCTCCCCCTACTAAAATACTGGTGGCAGCTAATGTCAGGGAAGATAAGGTAGCAAGCAGGTGGCCCTGGCCTCCACAACATCTGACCTCTCAGAATATGTGGGACGAAGGGAACCTTATAGGTCACTCATGCCCCCAGGATTTGTAAATTAAGCAACAAATTCTTGGAGTAAAAAGGCTTTCCTGATAGCACTGTGATTCTACTGAAACACCCATACATTTGAGGAGAGAGAAGAGAGGCTTGTCTATTTGTCATTTCAAGCCAGTATTTTTTTAATATTCATAAAATCAAATTGAAGTTCCAAATCCAGACAGTCCAACTTTGCAAATAGTAGATAGATAGATAGATGAT
Source organism: Monodon monoceros (assembly GCF_005190385.1). Taxonomy (NCBI): domain Eukaryota; kingdom Metazoa; phylum Chordata; class Mammalia; order Artiodactyla; family Monodontidae; genus Monodon; species Monodon monoceros. The sequence goes on from NW_021703783.1 coordinate 64,192,217, forward strand.
AGATATATAAAGAAAAAGTGAACCATAGTTCAAGTAACCATCTTTTCATTTATCTTTATGCTTCTAAGTCCTACTTGATTTTCAAAGCCCAACTCAACTGCTAACTCCCATCTAATTGTAAGGGGAAAGAATTATATCTGCTTTCCCTAGCATAGAGTAAGTGCATAGTAAATATTTGATTAATTATTAATTAATCTCCTCCTCCAAAATCTCTTCTAATCTGTAATAATTTCTTATTCCTCTAAATTTCCACAGTGTTTCATCTATACCCTCCTTTTTTTCTGCCTTCTGTGTATTAATATGTTAGTTATTTATGTGCATGCCCTATGTTCCTCACATATGATTTCTTTCAAACAGGGTTTATGTATGATTAATTTTCACTTACACTAATCAGTTAATAAACAGTTTTGAAAAGAATGAGCATCTGGAAAATGTAAGCAAATCAAGTTTTTGTTTTTAAATACTGGTGCATAATGGAAACATGGTAATAAGGAGAATTTTCCACCCATGTTGCACTCTTTTCAGATTACAAAAAAATCACTGTTACAAAAGAAAGTTTTAAAAATAAAATTCTACTTCCTAAGGACAAATAAGTTCTAAAGCAGCAATTTAACCCTCCAGAGATGCTTTGATAAACAGGTTATCAACACTTTTCTAAGAACTATAGAGTTTATATGTTTGCTTCTATTTTGCAATCATAGAAATGACACCTTCAGGAGTGATAATAAATCTCTGTTTCTAAAGAATTGGAAAAAGAATAAAATAAGAATTTTCCTCAGCCATTATGTGTATGAGACTGGGCTTATTACCTGTTTGTTATATCTAGTATTAAATATAAAATCAGAAAGATGCAAGAGGAAATAATGTTGGACCCTCAACTCACAGAGAAGCCAGGTGTAACTATTGGAACCATAACAAAACATGACACATGAACTTAGTAACCAAACTGCAATATAAAGTCACAATTCTATTTGTTCTTTGATAATATAAGAACATTAAGGATGTTTCATCCAGATAAAAATTTAAGAGCAAAAAAATGTTATGAGTGTTAGGTCATTAAATTGTAGCATTACCATGTCATACTAATCACTGTCAACTCCTCACACACACACACACGCACACACACACCAAATTGATGAGCATGAAATGTGTAACATAAAAAACACAGTTCATGATGAGAAAATATATAATTACAATAAAATACTGTGTGGTGCACATATCTTTTGGTGTAGAAAATTTAACTTATTCTCAATCTAGGCCATTCAGAAGTTGATTATCCAATTTGGGAATTATCCAGAAAACTCCCTCCTTGTATTCTTTGGCACTTCTAGTAGAAACTGATAAAGGAAAGGAATGACAGTGAGAAAAGGAAATAATTCCACTTAGTTTCTTTGCAGCAAATTTGTTAAATATTGTTAGGAGGGGAAACTGAAACTCGTAATTAAATTAGTGTTTTTGATTACCAGTGGATTTCATTTTTTCTGACTCTGAACTTAATTATCATGGGTAATTGAGATCCATCTTTATGGCATTAAGAAAAAATGCTTCTCATTGGATAGTCACTTGGAGGAGGGAGAAAACTGAGGAAATTGAAAGTCAGGCAATCCATCTCCAGTCCTCCCATTTCCTTCTCTGGCCCAGCGCCACCACCTTTGCTCTTCGTAGGCTGCACAGAGCTTCCTCCTGTACACAAAGTGAGAAATAGAGCATGATAAATATCATCTGTGCACTTCAGAATTATGGGTTACCATAGTAGCAAAGCACTTCAGGTGTACTGATGTAATGTGTCTGGAATTGGAATATTAACCTAAAGAACCTAATACTGTTTTTCTCAGATTTTTTTTTTTTAAAAAAAACCTTGCCAGTAGATATATAGCCGCCAGGGGCTTAGCTTCAAGTGAAAGTGTTTAGATTGACTGCCATGAAAAAATTGACAGGAAAACCTATGCACTGACAACACCCATACTAAGAGATCTATAAGAATTTAGTTAGTTGAAGAAAATCTAAAACTGTCAAGAAAGCAACTTTATGACTATAGTCCCTGTCTTGCTGAGAAATCCTGCAATGCTTTCATCAAGGACATCATGTTTTCTCAGATGGTCTATGAACCATCGCACTCTGGTAATTATCGGCTGCTGAGTAAGGCCTTTGCATTTTATTCAAGGATGTCCCCTTAAAACTCAACCAAGATGGCTAAAACAGATTATCTTCTCATCAGTATGCTTTGAAAGTAATACATAACAAATTCCACTTACTAAGTTTTTTTTCTAGGGAGATTATACCTAAATCTAGAAATTACTGTGGCAGCTCCAAGGTCAAATAGCATTTGTAGAATAAGTCAGTTTTTCCAGGAAAGGATAAAGATTTTGGTTTCTCTGGAATTTGGTTAAAAGTAGTCTCTCTAGTTGGTGACATTGCTCTGAAAGATATTTATAATATGACTCACTTCAAGAATTTCAGGGTTTTCTTTATTGTAAAACAAAGTTATTTTTTTTAAAAAAAGACTATTTTATTTTATTTTAGTACTTTAAAATTACGGAGGATCATATGATTTATAACGTAACCAGAATACTTGACTAGCAAAAGCATTTCATTTCCAACCATGATAGATAATACAATTTACTGAAATTGATTGTTATTACCTCTGTATATTAGTCATTGATGAGTTGATTAACAGCTAAATTCATAACCATTATGATTCAGATCTGTTCAAAACATTTATTAAATGCCTTTTTTTATGCCTGCTCTAATATAGTAGATGGTTAACTAAACTGAACTAAACATTATGTATTGAACATTATGCTAGGACTTCTACCTGATAAGGTGAAATTCTGTTGGAGAGATATTATTTCTTCTGTTTTTCCTTCTTTCCTTCCTTTTCCCCTCCCTCACTCCCATTCTCTCTTTCTTTCTGGCTTTCATTTGCACATTCAAGGTAAGAAATTTGGTGTAAAATCTATTTGTCAAGCTTTGGTAAATGATGCAAAAAATGAATGAAATCTGCCCTTAAATTTTGAGGTGTCCATGGCTGAATCCCTGTGACCTGTGAATATGGTACCTAACGTGGCAAAAGAAAAAAAAAAATCTTTGCAAATACAATTAACATTATAAACCTTGAGATGAGGAGACTACCTTGGATTATTTGGGTGGACCCAATCTAATCACATGAGTTTTCAAAAGCAGAGAAACTTTTGGCTACAGTTAGAGAGAAATGTGATGACATCAAAGAAATGGCAGTGAGAAGGATTCACCACTCTGTTGCCAGTTCTGCGATGCAGGGAGTGTTTAGGAACCAAGGGTAGTCTCCAGCTAACAGACAGCAAAGAAAAGAGATCTCAGTCCTACAACTGCATGGAAATGAATTCTGAATGAGCAAGGAAATGGAACATCCCCTAGAGCCTTCAGAAATATCCTGACCCCTTGAATTTAGCTCTGTGAGATTGGTACTGGCCCTCTAAAATAATAAATTAGTGTTGTTTTAAGGCACTAACTTTGTGGCACTCTGTTATAACAACAATAGAAAACTAATACAGAGGTGTTATAACCTACTGGATAACAAGAAATACAAGCACATTAAAATGTGATGTGGCAAGTGTTTCGGGGTGGTATGAACAAAGCACTGTGGTGTCTTATTTCCTGGGACTCTGCCATAGCAAAGTGCCACAGACTGGGTAGCCTAAACAATAGGAATTTATTACTTAGTTCTAGAGGCTAGAAGTTTAAGATCAAGGTGGTGGCAGATGTAGTTTCCTCTGAAGCCTCTCTCCTTGACTTGTGAGTGGCTGCCTTCTCACTGTGCCCTCACATGGTGTTTCCCCTATGTGCACACATGTCTGTGTCCTAAACTAAGGAACCCAGTCATGTTAGATTAGGGTCCACCCATATAACCTCATTTTACCTTAATTACCTCTTTAAAGGTCCCATCTCCAAATAGTGTCACATTCTAAGGGTTAAGACTTCCACACAGGAATTTGGGAGGGACACAGTTCAGCCCACAATAGTGGGGTTACTGAGTGAGGAAAAACTTGGAGAAATTTTCATAAAGAAGATTAGATACTTGAGCAGGCTTCTATTTTTCAGACAAAGAAGAGGTAGAAGAGCATTAAGCTTAGGTGGACTACCATATGCAAAGGCACAGATTCTTTAAAACTATTACTCTTTCTTTGATACAAACAGTTGATGGAAGAGTTTTGGAAGAATTTAAATTCCAAAGTCAAATTCCTTCCACAGACTCCGTACCATCTGACTTCAGCCAAGGATATAACCACTGTTAACATATTATTGTATTTTCTTCCGTATGATTTTAATTCATATGCAAGTATGTGTTATTTATAAAAAATGCATATTGCTGGGCTACTTAATTTTTACAATTTGAAAATACTTCTGAGATATGTTTTTATGTAATTACAGTGACTATGTAATATTCCATTTTAGGGATATACCATAATTTTCCAGTCCCATATTTATGGGTATGCTTTGCTCCTCCAAATAAAGTTGCAATAAACATTTCTTATACACCCATCTTTGTCTATAAACTGGTTTAGGAAGTAGACTGAACTTCATGGATTCAAACAGAAAGATTGTTTTGTTATTGTTGTTTTGAATTGTTTTACTACTGCCTTTAACAGTGGTTCTCATAGTAGGTCTCTGAACTATCAATATTAATATCAATATCACCTGTGTCAATGAAAATAATCAATAACAATCAATAATAAGAATAGAAAAGAGTTTTGTTTGAGCCAAACTGACGACGATAGCCTGGCAGCCAATTTCCCAGATTACTCTAAGAAACTGCTCTGGAGAAGCATGGTTTTCAGCACAGTTTTATATCTTGTCAGAATAAAGACTATTAAACAAGTCAGGGATACATTTCTTCAAGGTTCCAAAAACAGTAGACCAGCACGTACACAGCGAGTCAGTGTGGCCTTGGCACCAGGGAAGGGAGCCTTATCATTAAGGGAGTACCAGCATTGGCGTCCCAGGAAGAGAGGCATTGAATCTTTATTTTTAACATGGACAATCTTTACTTCTGGTCAGTGTGCTCTTTTCTTTAATAATTAAAGCATATGTACAACATATGTTCGATAGGCCAAAAACAGTCTGTTCTAATTAGCATAACATTCAGGTTAACTCACGTAAAAGCCAGAATGACTTCCCCATACCTCAATAAGGGAAAATTTCTTTTATCACCTGGAAATTTAGAAATGTAAATTCTCAGGCCCCAGAGACCCTCCCAAACCTACTGAATTAAAAACTCTGGAGATGGGACCTGCAATTTGTATTTTATTTTTATTTATTTATTTTACGGTACTCGGGCCTCTCACTGTTGTGGCCTTTCCCATTGCGGAGCACAGTCCCCGGACGCGCAGGCTCAGCGGCCATGGCTCACGGGCCCAGCCGCTCCGTGGCGTGTGGGATCTTCCCGGACCGGGGGACGAACCTGTGTCCCCTGCATCGGCAGGCGGACTCTCAACCACTGCGCCACCAGGGAAGCCCTGCAATTTGTATTTTAAGAAGCTCTCCAAGTGCTTCTGATGCAGGGTAACATTTAATAATCCCTGCTGTAATACCTCTCCCATTCCTACTCCTTGAGGACCCCTCAGACAGGTCTCTTGCTTTCTCATACCATTCCATTTCACTATGTGTTTTCAGGCATTAAAATATCTCGTAGAGGTTCACCAGAAAATTTGATTTCACAATCAATTCAAGGCCTGAACCATGACTTAGTACGCAGGGAAGGAGGAGATTGTCTATTGCACTTTTCTTGTTTGTCATTCTCACCCCACTCTGCTACTTTTGTATCTCTCTTTCTTCTCTGAAAACCTAAGACCTGGAGAATAGTTGGGGAAAAGGAAAAATCATCTCTTAAATGATTAGTATTGTTGTAATCCAGCCATTAGGATTCTTGATGAGACAGGCATTCAAATGCAGATTTTCTGGAAGACCTCCACAGGCGTCTCTAATTTGCACGGTTCCATGGGAGGGGTCGGGCACTCTCTGACTGACCTCCTGTGGCTTCCCACTCCATCAAACCCCATCTTCTGCCTCTCCAGGCCCTGCCCTTGACAGTCTACTGCTCAGCCTTTTTTTGCTAGAATCCTCTTGGCCCCAGACTCTACCCTCTTGATTGATATTAGGTTGGGATGGCTCAAACCTGGTTATGTTCCATGACAATCAATTAATACACAGTTAACTCATGCATCTGTGTCATGTTGATTGTCAGGATACAGACAGTTGCTCTGCAATCCCTTCTCTCTTCCAGCTGTTAAGAGTTTGAGAGGTCCTAATATAAAGGAGAATTTTTCCTATCTGAGATAAAATCAAACTACATGATAGATACAGGAATCCAAAAAAAAAAAAAATGGAGATGGAGATCAGATATGTGTTATTATTTTTAAAAACTTGTTTATAGGAAATGGCTTAGAACTGTGCTGGTAGAACCTGCTAATACATCACCTCAAACTAGATGGAATTACCTACCCAGTCATAGGCACAGCTGGAAAACTGTAGTATCCTCCTCCCCAGGAGCAGGTTCCTTAATCCTTGGCAGAAAAGCAGATGATAAGGCATGCTTCTGATGGACAGGCTGCCTCCCAAAGAATGGAGAGAGGGAAGGACCGAGTCTGGGTAGTCAGCTCCTTTTCCCAGACTTAACAGTTAAATTATCCTCTTTCCAAATAAAAAAATGAATGAGTAATGAATAGAGAAGCAAGACTTTAGGCTAGCTCAACGGTGTCCAATAGAAATACAATAGGAACCACAAATGCTAGTCACATATACAATTTTAAATTTTTCAGTAACAATATTAAAAAGAAAATTTTAAAAAACAGTGAAGTTAATTTCATTAATGCATTTTTATTTAATCCAGTATTCCAAAATATTACCCTTTTATCATGTAATCAATATTTTAAACTGATATATAGCACTCTTTTTAAATACTAAATCTTCAAAATCCTATTTGTAAATACTTTTAGCACATTTGAATTAGGACCAGCCATATTTCAAATGCTCAGTAAAGGCATGTGACTACAGGCTACCATATTGGACAGTGCAAGTCTAGTTTAACACTTTCAACATTTAAACATAACTTGAAAGGATTGTAATCCTTCCCTTCCATCAGCCTACTTCGAGATTTCAGAATTCTCCAGGCATAAAGGAGACTGGTTTCTATGATCCTAACACCTTTCACCACTACCCTTAACTCCAAACACCACAAGTCATGAGTTATTAACGCCCCCAATTTTTTTCTATAAGAACTAGGATAAGCCTACAAATTTCTGCAGCTCAGCAGCATGCTGCTAGGAAGTATGATCTCAGTCTCCTATCATTTGAATTCACCCTGATCACTACAAGCAGATACACATACTGTCTACATACTGTGTCCTAAAGCTATCAACCCCTGCTAGGATATATCATTAGTCAAAAACAATTTTTGAAATACCTTAAATTATCCTGATATAAATTTATAAGCTGTAATAATAATTATATTTATAACCTAATGCTGTGTATATATATATATATATATGCTGTATAATGCTAATGCTGTATATATATGTATATATATAGTCTATATAATAGGTATAATATATATAAAAGTATCAGAGCAGCCCATTTTAACACAAATACTGTATATATGACTTGTCTTAGACAATCGGAAAACATGTGATTTAAAGTCAATGCCTGTAAAAGTCCCCTAAATTTTCAAGGAATTTAGGACTCTACATACCTTGAGGATTTAACTTCTCTTGATCTTGCTCAAACAGAAAAAACTCCTAAGTTCTTATTATTTGGTGCACCATGTTATCATTGCCAAGATTTAAAGCTCCTACAGGCTAAAAGTGGAACATTTTCTTGTTGCAAAGCAACTTCTTTTTATCTAATTGGATCATGAGAAAAGTCTCTTTAAGGATCTTTATCTCACTTTTCTTTCATTTGCTACAGTTATATATGAACTGAAACTATATTCAACAAATTACAATTGATTTGTATGCTATGAGGCCAGAAAATAAACTTTTACACAACTAGTTATACATATTCAATTTACCCACATTCAAAGAGTCAGCATTCATATCAAATCTATTTTCTACCATACCCTATAAATATACACAATGATTTATTAGGGGTATTACTGTTTTCTTAGAATTTTACATTATCATTTATTAACAACATAATGCATAAATTTGAGATGTTTGGAATAAGATATGATTATTTTGAAAGTGTGATAAGATTCTCTTAGCGATGTCATAATTATCACAATCAGAACCTCATCCCAGCTGATTGTGATGAGCATGCAATCAGCAACAACAATGTAGAAACTACCTGCTGCATCAACAAACATTGAACCGAGGTAATAAGTGGCAGTTCCTCTGGAATGTCTCTGTGAGGAACTTGGCCCATCTATATGAGCCCCTCCTGCGTGGGCTTTTGTTATTTCAGAACTTCCCTCAACTCTTGTCCCCTAGATGACTGGTACCTTGAGCAGGGACATCCCTGAAGGATACATCAGATTACTGAATGGTGCATATTCTCTTGCCTTTTTCCTCTTAGTCCTTTAGCTCAGGGACTAGACTTGCCCCCACTCTTTCCTAAATAGTTTTCAAAATAAATATCTCTGGATGGAACTCTTTCCAATAGTGTGCTTCCGCAACCTCCATAGTGTACTGCAGAAGCCGAGTCCCCAAAGTTCTCCATCGTTTTAAAACTCCTCTGTGATCGTTATGTTTGCCAGAAATAGTCTAAATTTGACACGTCCCTATTTAAACCAAAGAACTTATTTTTAGCCCCTTCACTGGAATTACTGCTTTTGTCCTATTGTGTCCTATACTGTGTTAATTCCCAATGCCCCCTCCACCTTTATTAATTATAAAACATAGTATGGTATAGTAGTAAGGCGTGCCTGGGTTCAAATTCTGACTTGGATATTTATTATCCGTGTGGCTATGGAAACATTGCTTAAACCATAAGTAACTGTTTTCTCATCTGTGAAATGAGGATAATAACAGCATCTACTTCATAGGGTTTTTTGAAGGAGTAAAGGAGTTGATACTTGTAAAGCCCATAGAAAATATTTGGCATGTAGAAAGTGCTCAAAAATCTTGCTTACTAATAATCTAATACAATATGAAGACAATCTAATATACTATGAAAACCCCAGGATGTTAAAATAATAAAAATTATTTGGATGAAATGATGCCATAGAACTAACTGGAGAAGAAGAAGGAAGAGAAAAGAGATAAGTGATCTAGGTATCCAAGACAAGAAGGATAAGAAGCAAGAGGAGATGCAATAGGTTAAAACTTTTGAAATTGTTGTTTCTGTAGCTCAAATATTGATAATTTCCTATGGGTCAACCATGTAGAAAAAAACATTAAGCAAAAGACAAGTGGAGAGATTGCTGGATAAAAATGAACACCACATTATGTTGAGACCATACACCTGAGTGAAATAAAGAGGCAGACACCTGAAGGAAGGGATTATTCAGACAAAGAATAAAGAAAAGAATTTTCAAACACCTTAAATCCAATAAGCCAAATAGGGAAAGGAGGGAAAATGGTGAACTGAATTCAGGTGTGGATACCACATTTTGACTAAGTGTATGGAAGTTCTTTGCCAGACGGCAAAGCCATTGTATAAGATTAAAATTAATCTTCACCAAAAGGTGTTGGCAGTTCAACGTTGTGATAAACTAAACTCATAAAATACAATAAGCTTTCAGGAAAAACTTATTCTTCCTAAAAGTATGTGATTCTACAACCAATTAACAGTTGGAAGAGCATCACGATTATCATATTATTTTCATGTTAAAAATAGAAACTTATGGTGTAATAGACTATTCAAGGCATAGGGTAAATCAATTTTAGCTCAATTTCCTGCACCTTAAATGTGTGACAGAAATAATTCTTTCCTTGTCTGTCTCTCCCATGGAATCCAAACTCCTTACCCGCACCTTCAGTGTCCTTCATAATTTGACCCCTGCCTCCCTTTTTAACTTTATTTCCTACCATTTCTCTTTTATTTACCCCATGAGCTGGAGAGACCATATCATCTCCTGTCCAAACTGAAAGCATTTTAAGAGTGAATATAGGTCACTAAAATAATTATACTAATATAAATATTTGAAATATTATTTGCTTGCCTAAAGTTTGGTTTTATTATGCTGGTGGATGTATAAAATTCTATTGAAAGATATTTTCAAAATTAAAATTCTATTTAGAAAGTAAAGATAACACAAGAGTTCAATAAAGGGGGAAACTATCTTGATTATCAGAATACTAAAAAATAGTGTAAACAGCAGAAATACTACTGGTACATAGGCAAATGCTTTTAATCAGTTCCTTAGTTGTAACTGTCCCAACACCATATCACTGGTATTTTTCTAAAAAATGTATTTTTAATTGTTTCATTATTTAATATTTTTATAAAATTCTCTGCAATCTTCTTCAAAACCAAATAGAGGGTTAATAAATTTGATGTTGATCTCTTCAATAGAATCTTTTCTGTAATCGCAATACTTTTCACTAAGAAAATATTCTCTCTACAGAACTGGGATAACCGATAAGCTCAAAGCAAATTCTGCTAAAAAGAGGATATTCTCAATTCTAATATTATTTAAGTGAGTAAATATTTCATGGTAAATATTTGCATAAGTACATCATTTTTACCTGCAGTCAGAAAATTTATCTCTGACAAAGATTTACATGAAAAACTTATCAAGTAAGTTATCTCTATTTATAATTGCTTTAGATGTTTTGCCAAATTCAGATCTTGCAAAATTATAAACCTTCTTGGCATTCTTGTACAGAATCTAAATTAACCAATGAAAAATGAGATCTCTATCAAAATCAACTTTTTCCAAACGCAATTCTAGAATTTCAAACTAAATCTTATATACTGTTTGAATTCCTATCATTTAATTTGTTCTCTTCTTCATTTGCTTTTTATGGATAAATTTCTAGGTCTTTCTGTTTGTAAACTTTGTTTTCAATAACTGCAATTCTCCAAAAGCTTCAAAAAATAGACTTTTGGCATTCTGTTTGTTGAATATTTAAAGATTCTTCATTGATTTTCAGTGAAGTGCAACCAAGATTTAGAGAAATCACTTATTTAAAAGTTCAATGTCATGGTAAGATACATTCAATTACAGATAGTTCTTCAAAGGTTCAAACATTTCTAAACTCTGAATGATACTGGGCGATAAAAAAAAAGGTACTCACTGCCATGCTGAAGTATTTACTTCTACTTGACATCAGTTTTGTCACAGACAATTGGTTTCTCAGTTACTCTAAGTATGTATATATTTATAAAGTCATAAATTTGGACATTTGTCCATAACATATCCCAAGTACGTTTCCACGTTGTAGGTTTCTTAATTTAGTTAATAGCCATCTTCTTATAACAACACTGTACTCTACCCAAAAACTTTTAGTTGCATTATCAACCCAAAAATCTTTAAGTTTATTTCTTAACTTTTAAACTAAATTTACAACAGCAATTTAATAATGCTAAATATATCTCCTTTTCCAGGATGAGCTTCCAAAACACTTACTTTGATTCCATGGAATGAGTATTTTGTTTAAACACAAGCCATTATAAAAATTTAACTTATTTCTATTTTAAGCATCTAATGACATTTTTGTGGAACTGGCATAATTTAACTATTTGCTAAATTCTGCTGCTGCTAATGGATCCAATTAATTAAACCTAACATATCATTTTTCTTGTATATGAAAAAGAAAATCTGGGATTAAGAACAAGCAAAACTAACTTCATTTAATCTAAATGTGCCTTCCACAGTCTCAAGTATCTGATAAGTTTTGAAGTAGGTAATGATTTACGCTTTTTTAGAAGATTTAGCGTTTCTGGTCAGTTATATCATTATGGCCTCCATAGTGGATAATAAATGTTGACCAACATTTTGTATAGTTTACATATTCCGCATCAACCTTTTGAATAAGAGAGAATCAGACTGTAAGTTTTCATTATACATACACTTTTTAATCTCATTGCTACTGATATGATTTATTCCAAAATAAAAAATGACTTTCCAAATAGAATAAATGGTTAGATAGATATATACCATCTACCAAATGACAAAAGGGTTATTGAGAGAAATCTAGATGCACATTACAGGAGGATAATCTCTAGTGCTTCCAAGATGATCCCTTGGTGGTTGCAGAGGTCTTCAAGTGTAAATTTGCAAATATTTCACACAAAATTAACCCACAACATTGAAGACAAAATAGCCTTTGTACTCAGCCAACACATGGAGGTGGGAGAATTTTACTAAAATTTCTGAGTATGTCTCCAGTGCCTATCATTTCTGTCACCAGTATAAGCGTGAGACATGGTCAAGAAGAACCCAAGCCTCCTGGTCCCATTGAACACTTCCAAAGAGATTTCACATATGCTATGAGTTTATAGCATATCCAGAACATTGCTTATTCTCAGCATGAGCCTTGCTAAAGAGACATGGCTCTGAAGTAGCAAAAAGTTACTTAATTTCATGTTTTCAGTGCGGGGAATTCCAACCTACTTCTCCAGTGATAAAGGTACTCATTTTCCTGGGACTGTTATTATAGAACTTTGAAAGCCTTGTTGTGTAATTAGAAACTTTATTGTTCAGATTACACTCAATCCTTAACAAAGCAGAGAGGCAATGGCACATTTAAATTCAAGTGGGCAAAATTATCTGTCACTCTTTGACTTCACTAAGAATGTGCTCATAACAATGAGATCCATACTTTCTGAGACCCATCAACTGTCACCATATAAAGTTATTACATGTCACTATATGAGGGTGGGTATTTCTCCTCTGATGTTCTAGTCTAACTTACATAGTCAGACATCAGCACATGGCCAACTACTTCAAAGAACTCATGCAATAATTTAGTTTTATCACCAACATGGACAAGCTGCCTTTCCTTCACATCCTCTCAAACTTTACATGATAGAACTCAGAGATTTTATCTTCTGAAAAAGAAATAAGATGGAAAATGTCTTGGAATTACTTTGGAAACAACTGTATTAGGTACTTCTAACCACTAACATAGCAATTAAAATCTGTGGTGTAGATCCTCAGATTCATGGATCTCAGCTAAAGAGATGCAAATCTTCATACTTCAATACTTGGACTGCCATTCCTTTGAGAGATTTAAAATAAAGGATGCTTAAGAATACTTCAGAAGCAGATAGTCATCAGAAGGAGACTTCATCAACCAAGGGCTTCATATCAAGAGGATAACTGTAGGATGAACACAGCATGCACCCAAAACCTGCAGGACAAGATCTAGTTCACCAGAGCTACAGATTGTCTTGCTTTAATCTTCATGCCTCTGTTCTTTTTTTTTTTTTTTCTACATCTTTATTGGAGTATAATTGCTTTACAATGGTGTGTCAGTTGCTGCTTTATAACAAAGTAAATCAGTTATACATATACATATGTTCCCATATCTCTTCCCTCTTGCATCTCCCTCCCTCCCACCCTCCCTATCCCACCCCTCTAGGTGGTCACAAAGCACCGAGCCGATCTCCCTGTGCTATGCGGCTGCTTCCCACTAGCTATCTATTTTACGTTTGGTAGTGTATATATGTCCATGCCACTTTGTCACAGCTTACTCTTGCCCCTCCCCATATCCTCAAGTCTATTCTCTAGTAGGTTTGTGTCTTTATTCCTGTCTTACCCCAGGTACTTCATGACATTTTTTTCCTTAAATTCCATATATATGTGTTAGCATACGGTATTTGTCCTTCTCTTTCTGACTTACTTCACTCTGTATGACAGACTCTAGGTCTATCCACCTCATTACAAATAGCTCAATTTCGTTTCTTTTTATGGCAGAGTAATATTCCATTGTATATATGTGCCACATCTTCTTTATCCATTCATCCGATGATGGACACTTAGGTTGTTTCCATCTCCGGGCTATTGTAAATAGAGCTGCAATGAACATTTTAGTACATGACTCTTTCTGAATTATGGTTTTCTCAGGGTATATGCCCAGTAGTGGGATTGCTGGGTCGTATGGTAGTTCTATTGGTAGTTTTTTAAGGAACCTCCATACTGTTCTCCACAGTGGCTGTATCAATTTACATTCCCACCAACAGTGCAAGAGGGTTCCCTTTTCTCCACACCCTCTCCAGCATTTATTATTTCTAGATTTTTTGATGATGGCCATTCTGAATGGTGTGAGATGATATCTCATTGTAGTTTTGATTTACATTTCTCTAATGATTAATGATATTGAGCATTCTTTCATGTGTTTGTTGGCAGTCTGTATATCTTCTTTGGAGAAATGTCTATTTAGGTCTTCTGACCATTTTTGGATTGGGTTGTTTGTTTTTTTGTTATTGAGCTGCATGAGCTGCTCATAAATTTTGGAGATTAATCCTTTGTCAGTTGCTTCATTTGCAAATATATTCTCCCATTCTGAGGGTTGTCTTTTGGTCTTGTTTATGGTTTCCTTTGCTGTATAAAAGCTTTTAAGTTTCATTAGGTCCCATTTGCTTATTTTTGTTTTTATTTCCATTTCTCTAGGAGGTGGGTCAAAAAGGATCTTGCTGTGATTTATGTCATAGAGTGTTCTGCCTATGTTTTCCTCTAAGAGTTTGATAGTTTCTGGCCTTACATTTAGGTCTTTAATCCATTTTGAGCTTATATTTGTGTATGGAGTTAGGGAGTGATCTAATCTCATACTCTTACATGTACCTGTCTAGTTTTCCCAGCACCACTTATTGAAGAGGCTGTCCTTTCTCCACTGTATATTCCTGCCTCCTTTATCAAAGATAAGGTGACCATATGTGCGTGGGTTTATCTCTGGGCTTTCTATCCTGTTCCATTGATCTATATTTCTGTTTTTCTGCCAGTACCATACTGTCTTGATTACTGTAGCTTTGTAGTATAGTCTGAAGTCAGGGAGCCTGATTCCTCCAGCTCCGTTTTTCGTTCTCAAGATTGCTTCAGCTATTCGGGGTCTTTTGTGTTTCCATACAAATTGTGAAATTTTTTGTTCTAGTTCTGTGAAAAATGACAGTGGTAGTTTGATAGGGATTGCATTGAATCTGTAGATTGCTTTGAGTAGTAGAGTCATTTTCACAATGTTGATTCTTCCAATCGAAGAACATGGTATATCTCTCTATCTATTTGTATCATCTTTACTTTTTTTCATCAGTGTCTTATAATTTTCTGCATACAGGTCTTTTGTCTCCTTAGGTAGGTTTATTCCTAGATATTTTATTCTTTTTGTTGCAGTGGTAAACGGGAGTGTTTTCTTGATTTCACTTTCAGGTTTTTCATCCTTAATGTATAGGAAGGCCAGAGATTTCTGTGCATTAATTTTGTATCCTGCTACTTTACCAAATTCATTGATTAGCTATAGTAGTTTTCTGGTAGCATCTTTAGGATTCTCTATGTATAGTATCATGTCATCTGCAAAGAGCGACAGCTTTACTTCTTCTTTTCCGATTTGGATTCCTTTTATTTCCTTTTCTTCTCTGATTACTGTGGCTAAAACTTCCAAAACTATGTTGAATAAGAGTGGAGAGAGTGGGCAACTTTGTCTTGTTCCTGATCTTATTGGAAATGCTTTCAGTTTTTCACAATTGAGGATGATGTTGGCTGTGCGTTTGTCATATATGGCCTTTATTATGTGTAGGAAAGTTCCCTCTATGCCTACTTTCTGCAGGGTTTTTATAATAACTGGGTGTTGAATTTTGTTGGAAGCTTTTTCTGCATCTATTGAGATGATCATATGGTTTTTCTCCTTCAATTTGTTAATATGGTGTATCACGTTGATTGATTTGCATATATTGAAGAATCCTTGCATTCCTGGAATAAACCCCACTTGATCATGGTGTATGATCCTTTTAATGTGCTGCTGGATTCTGTTTGCTAGTATTTTGTTGAGGACTTTTGCATCTATATTCATCAGTGATATTGGCCTATAATTTTCTTTTTTTGTGACATCCTTGTCTGGTTTTGGTATCAGGGTGATGGTGGCCTCGTAGAATGAGTTTGGGAGTGTTCCTCCCTCTGCTATATTTTGGAAGAGTTTGAGAAGGATAGGGGTTAGCTCTTCTCTAAATATTTGATAGAATTCGCCTGTGAAGCCATCTGGTCCTGGGCTTTTGTTTGTTGGAAGATTTTTAATCACAGTTTCAATTTCAGTGCTTGTGATTGGTCTGTTCATATTTTCTATTTCTTCCTGATGCAGTCTTGGCAGGTTGTGCATTTCTAAGAATTTGTCCATTTCTTCCAGGTTGTCCATTTTATTGGCATAGAGTTTCTTGTAGTAATCTCCCATGATCTTTTGTATTTCTGCAGTGTCAGTTGTTACTTCTCCTTTTTCATTTCTAATACTATTGATTTGAGTGTTCTCCCTTTTTTTCTTGATGAGTCTGGCTAATGGTTTATCAATTTTGTTTATCTTCTCAAAGAACCAGCTTTTAGTTTTATTGATCTTTGCTATCATTTCCTTCATTTCTTTTTCATTTATTTCTGATCTGATTTTTATGACTTCTTTCCTTCTGCTAACTTTGGGTTTTTTTTGTTCTTCTTTCTCTAATTGTTGTAGGTGCAAGGTTAGGTTGTTTATTCTAGATGTTTCCTGTTTCTTAAGGTAGGATTGTATTGCTAGAAACTTCTCTCTTAGAACTGCTTTTGCTGTATCCCGTAGAGTTTGGGTCGTCGTGTCTCCATTGTCATTTGTTTCTAGGTATTCTTTTATTTCCTCTTTGATTTCTTCAGTGATCACTTCGTTATTAAGTGTTGTATTGTTTAGCCTCCATGTGTTTGTATTTTTTACAGCTCTTTTCCTGTAATTGATATCTAGTCTCATAGTTTTGTGGTCAGAAAACATACTTGATATGATTTCAATTTTCTTAAATTTACCAAGGCTTGATTTGTGACCCAAGATATGATCTATCCTGGAGAATGTTCCATGAGCACTTGAGAAAAATGTGTATTCTGTCGTTTTTGGATGGAATGTCCTATAAATATCAATTAAGTCCATCTCGTTTAATGGATCATTTAAAGCTTGTGTTTCCTTATTTATTTTCATTTTGGATGATCTGTCCATTGGTGAAAGTGGGGTGTTAAAGTCCCCTACTATGAATGTGTTACTGTCGATTTCCCCTTTTATGGCTGTTAGTATTTGCCTTATGTATTGAGGTACTCCTATGTTGGGTGCATAAATATTTACAATTGTTATATCTTCTTCGTGGATTGATCCCTTGATCATTATGTAGTGTCCTTCTTTGTCTCTTCTAATAGTCTTTATTTTAAAGTCTATTTTGTCTGATATGAGAATTGCTACTCCAGCTTTCTTTTGGTTTCCATTTGCAAGGAATATCTTTTTCCATGCCCTTACTTTCAGTCTGTATGTCTCTAGGTCTGAAGTGGGTCTCTTGTAGACAGCAAATATATGGGTCTTGTTTTTGTATCCATTCAGCCAATCTGTGTCTTTTGGTGGGAGCATTTAGTCCATTTACATTTAAGGTAATTATCGATATGTATATTCCTATTCCCATTTTCTTAATTGTTTTGGGTTCACTATTGTATGTCTTTTCCTTCTCTTGTGTTTCTCGCCTAGAGAAGTTCCTTTAGCAGTTGTTGTAAAGCTGGTTTGGTGGTGCTGAACTCTCTCAGCTTTTGCTTGTCTGTAAAGGTTTTAATTTCTCCATCAAATCTGAATGAGATCCTTGCTGGGTAGAGGAATCTTTTTTGTAGGTTTTTCTCCTTCATCACTTTAAATATGTCCTGCCAGTCCCTTCTGGCTTGAAGAGTTTCTGCTGAAAGATCAGCTGTTAACCTTATGGGGATTCCCTTGTGCGTTATTTGTTTTTTTTCCCTTGCGGCTTTTAATATGTTTTCTTTGTATTTAATTTTTGACAGTTTGATTAATATGTGTATTGGTGTATTTCTCCTTGAATTTATCCTGTATGGGACTCTCTGTGCTTCCTGGACTTGATTAACTATTTCCTTTCCCATATTAGGGAAGTTTTCAACTATAACCTCTTCAAATATTTTCTCAGTCCCTTTCTTTTTCTCTTCTTCTTCTGGAACCCCTATAATTCGAATGTTGTTGCATGTAATGTTGTCCCAGAGGTCTCTGAGACTGTCCTCAGTTCTTTTCATTCTTTTTTCTTTATTCTGCTCTGCAGTAATTATTTCCACTATTTTATCTTGAGCTCACTTATCCGTTCTTCTGCCTCAGTTATTCTGCTATTGATCCCATCCAGAGTACTTTTAATTCCATTTATTGTGTTGTTCATCATTGTTTGTTTCATCTTTAGTTCTTCTAGGTCCTTGTTAAATGTTTCCTGCATTTTCTCTATTCTATTTCCAAGATTTTGGATCATCTTTACTCTCATTATTCTGAATTCTTTTTCAGGTAGACTGCCTATTTCCTCTTCATTTGTTAGGTCTGGTGGGTTTTTATCTTGCTCCTTCATCTGCTGTGTGTTTTTCTGTCTTCTCATTTTGCTTATCTTATTGTGTTTGGGGTCTCCTTTTTGCAGGCTGCAGGTTCGTAGTTCCCGTTGTTTTCGGTGTCTGTCCCCAGTGGCTAAGGTTGGTTCAGTGGGTTGTGTAGGCTTCCTGGTGGAGGGGACTAGTGCCTGTGTTTTGGTGGATGAGGCTGGATCTTGTCTTTCTGGCTGGCAGGTCCACATTTGGTGGTGTGTTTTGGGGTGTCTGTGGACTTATTATGATTTTAGGCAGCCTCTCTGCTAATTGGTGGGGCTGCGTTCCTGTCTTGCTAGTTGTTTGGCATAGGGTGTCCAGCACTGTAGTGTGCTGGTCGTTGAGTGAAGCTGTGTGCTGGTGTTGAGATGGAGTTCTCTGGGAGATTTTCGCCATTTGATATTATGTGGAGCTGGGAGGTCTCTTGTGGACCAGTGTCCTGAAGTTGGCCCTCCCACCTCAGAGGCACAGCACTGACTCCTGGCTGGAGCACCAAGAGCCTTTCATCCACACGGCTCAGAAGAAAAGGGAGAAAAAATAGAAAGAAAGAATTAGTAGAAGTAGAAAGAAAGAAAGAAAGGAGGGAGGGAGGGAGGAAGGAAGGAGGGAAGGAAAAATAAGAAAGAAGATAAAGTAAAATAAAATAAAATATAATAAAGTTATTAAAATAAAAAATAATTATTAAAAGGAAAAAAAATTAAAAAACAAAAACAGACGGATAGAACCCTAGGACAAATGGTGGAAGCAAAGCTATACAGACAAAATCTCCCACAGAAGCATACACATACACACTCACAAAAAGAGGAAAAGGGGAAAAAATCATAAATCTTGCTCTCAATGTCCACCTCCTCAATTTGGGATGATTCGTTGTCTCTTCAGGTATTCCACAGCTGCAGGGTACATCAAGTTGATTGCGGACCTTTAATCCGCTGCTTCTGAGGCTGCTGCGAGAGATTTCCCTTTCTCTTCTTTGTTCTCACAGCTCCCAGGGGCTCAGCTTTGGATTTGGCCCCGCCTCTGCGTGCAGGTCGCCGGAGGGCCTCTGTTCTTCGCTCAGACAGGACGGGGTTAAAGGAACCGCTGATTCGGGGCCTCTGGCTCACTCAGGCCCGGGGGAGGGAGGGGCATGGAGTGCAGGGCGGGCCTGCGGCGGCAGAGGCCGACGTGACGTTGCACCAGCCTGAGGCGTGCGTGCGTTCTCCCGGCGAAGTTGGCACTGCATCCCGGGACCCTGGCAGTGGCGGGCTGCACAGGCTCCCTGGTAGGGGGATGTGGATAGTGACCTGTGCTCGCACACAGGCTTCTTGGTGGCGGCAGCAGCAGCCTTAGCGTCTCATGCCCGTCTCTGGGGTCCGCGCTTTTAGCCGCGGCTCGCGCCCGTCTCTGGAGCTCCTTTAAGCAGCGCTCTTAATCCCCTCTCCTCGCGCACCAGGAAACAAAGAGGGAAGAAAAAGTCTCTTGCCTCTTTGGCAGGTCCAGACTTTTCCCCGGACTCCCTCCTGGCTAGCCGTGGCGCACTAACCCCCTGCAGGCTGTGTTCACGCCGCCAACCCCAGCCCTCTCCCTGCGCTCAGACCAAAGCCCGAGCCTCAACTCCCAGCCCCGCCCGAAGCCTAGCGGGTGAGCCGACAAGCCTCTCCAGCTGGTGAGTACCGGTCGGCCCTGATCCTCTGTGCGGGAATCTCTCTGCTTTGCCCTCCACACCCCTGTTGCTGTGCTCTCCTCCGTGGCCCCGAAGCTCCCCGCCTCTGCCACCCGCAGTCTCCGCCCGCGAAGGGGCTTCTAGTGTGTGCAAACCTTTCCTCCTCCACAGCTCCCTCCCACTGGTGCAGGTCCCGTCCCTATCCTTTTGTCTCTGTTTATTCTTTTTTCTTTTGCCCTACCCAGGTACGTGGGGGGTTTCTTGACTTTTGGGAGGTCTGAGGTGTTCTGCCAGCGTTCAGTAGGTGTTCTGTAGGAGTTGTCCCACGTGTAGATGTATTTCTGGTGTATCTGTGGGGAGGAAGGTGATCTCCACATCTTACTCTTCCGCCATCTTCCCGGAAGCCCTGGGACAGGATCATGCCTCTGTTCTTTTTTTTCCTGAATGATTTCTGTCCTCCGCTGGATTAAGGTTTTGAATTTTTACAAAAATATGTTTTTTCTTAACCGTAATACTTACAAATTTTACACTTCACGTTGCTTTCTAAATCCTCATATACTCCTTGGTATGAGTCCAATCCCTGGTTGCAATCTTTTCATGATTCAAACAAAATGTACAATTGAACTGTTTGGTTTGAGTACATTTACCTCTGAGTACCAACCAATTTCTTTAAGTATCAATCCCTTGTAAAAACACATTTGCTCTCATCAGTAATTGGACTCAAACATGACATGACTTTTTAATCTGGTAGATAACATAATAGTCCAGGTAATCAAAAATGTAAAAACCCCTATCATAAAATATCTATAATGGAAGGTTTCTGCTTCCACTGAAACAACAGCCAAGGTCCATTTGTAATAAATAGACCCTATAACCAAACTTTCACAGAGTTAATTCTCAGAAAGAAAATAGGAAGTAAATGGCTTGCATTTTACCTCTGTTACATTTACAGACCTTACAAAGAAGGCTTAATATGTAAGCATCTGATTCCCTATCAGATCTAACCATTTATCTGTTTAATCATGTCTCCACTTTATAATCTCCTGCCTAGCACCTAACTACTTCTGAATGGGGCTGAAACCATGCAATGAAACTGAGATACCCCATAGGGATATTATAACCAAGACCACATCATTAGATAGACTCCAAAGCCTGGTATTGAATTTATGGCAATAATAATAATGATAATAAGGTATTGGATACTCTCAAAAAGCTGGACAGGATCTAGTTATCTCAGTAAAGTGATGTCTGTCTTCAGGATGATCTCTGATATCACACAGCGTCCATTTTGGCCCCCTGTTTCTCCTTCTTTGAAAAAGAGCTCACTTTATAACTTGATACAAGAAGGAAAAAAACTGGGCCTCAATTTGAGGTTCAAAGCCTTAGTCACTCAATGGAAATTCTAGATAGCTTTGTTCTGTCCTCAGGGCTTTTCATATTATGCTTTAAAGGAGACACAGAAAGTGAGGAAGCTCCTACCTGCCATGGTTCAATGACTGACAGAGGAGCTAGACAATCTCACTAAGAACTGCATGAGATTGGAAATATGATGATTTGAAACAGAGGAGCCCTCGACAGAATACTGGCATCTTGAGGTTGTCAATGTGCCATTTGAGAGGAAAAATTGTTGTACCTTCATCTCTACAAAATTTATGAGACCTTTAAAATTACTAAGAAGATCTGAAAAACCAGTGAAGAAATTATGCAATTAATTGATTTGGCTAATACCTCCAAATCTGGTTCTGTAGACTCTTCAGAATGAAGATAGGATATGTTTTCTTTGTTTAATTTAGGTACTCTCGGATTTAGGCTTAGAAGTCTATAAACTCTGATTATAATTATGCTCCTCATATTTGTCTGAATGGCACAGTTCAAATGTGTGATCTCCAACATCTTATACTGAAACGGAGAAGGACCCTATGGTCTATGCCCCCCCCCCATGTCCTCTGCCTGCCTTTTTTTGTCTAGGAAAAACCTTAGCCAAAGAATAAGTTTAATCAGAGAAGTGAGAAAATGCAGAAACAAAGGAAAACAGTCACAGGAGACCAAATAATAATAGTTTAGTCAGTAAGCATAGTCAAGGACTTTAGTTCCTCCTCAAGGGCTATAGATAATATTCTGAGCCATATCCTGTGGGCTGTCTTGTAGATACTGAAACCCCCAGCAGGTGGAAGAAGTTAACTACATGATGGCCAGACTGTAGCCATGATTTAAGCTGCCACAACTCCGAGAACGGGCCTCAAGGAAATGGGAACAAACCGACCCTGGAACTGAAGATTAACTGTACTTGAAACAATCAAGGTGACGCTGGTCAGACCATCGC
This sequence comes from Monodon monoceros, assembly GCF_005190385.1. Lineage (NCBI taxonomy): Eukaryota > Metazoa > Chordata > Mammalia > Artiodactyla > Monodontidae > Monodon > Monodon monoceros. The sequence continues at coordinate 64,214,639 of NW_021703783.1, forward strand.
ATGACCAATTTCAAGACGACTGTCAGAGCTGACTGTGCTGTTTCTGCATGGAGCCCCCTCCCTACAGCAATAAAAGCTCTTGCCCACTGGTTGTAGGAGGGGAGTCGGCCTTTGGACAGGCATCCGCCCTCCCCACCCCGTTGCCAGCAACCAAAATAAAGCAAACTTTCCTGTCCACCAAACTTGCCTCCTTATTGGCTTTTGAGCAGCGAGCAGCCAGACCCCAATTTTGGTTACAATACCCTACTCTGCAGTCACCGTCCTATCAAGTGATCCCCCAAAATGATCATATTACAAAAGAACAAGAAAACCTGATATGTGTAGCAGTTGAAATAACACCACCAGCAACTTGCTATGAAATCATGACTTTACAAAATGTGGTATAGATCTAGACTGATTTTTTCCCCAGATAACAATGATCTATCTGTCCTCCAGCCTGAGAGGAAGAATGACAGCAAATAAGAGCTGAGAATTGAAGGCATCTGTGTCACTATGACAGCAGAGACTGTAGATCACCTGTTAACCTGACTTAGTTCCAAGAAATTTTGCCGAGAGAAAAATAAAGCTGTAAACCAATAAATAACTTCACTCTTTGCTTCCTACGTACTTGCCCAGTCCCCAGCTAATGCTTGTTCTAGCTTTAGGTCAGCACATCTCCACTATGATAGCTTATCATAGGGGCGGTGAGGGGCGTGCCCCTCTACTAGTTTCCCTAGTAAGGGATGAGCCAACCTGATGTCAATTTCCACTAAAACAGGTAACCATCCCTCTCCCGGGAGTGAAGACTGCTGCCATGTCTTGTTCGCCATCCACACACGGTGAGGTGTTGCTCCAGGACCTTGCTTCAGACAAGTAAGCTGCCCCTATCCATTAAACCATTGATGTCTCTGTTGCTGACTCCGGGCTTTTTCTTCAGTCTTGAAGCTGGGCAAGTACAGGGCTTGCAGCGAGGTGCAGCCCAACAATTGCCGGAGCCAGCCGGGATACTGAGGAAACTCCCGTGAGCGCCGAGATGTCGGGAAATACGTGTTGCAGGAAAACGGGGTGTGAGAGAATGGTCACATCCCAGGTCCCGGGTGAGTCCCTGGGACAGCCCACCAAGTGAGGGTCCTTGGCTTCGGGCAGGAAAGAATTCAAGAGTGAGCCATAGTAAAGTGAAAGCAGGTTTATTTAGAAAGACACATTATCCATAGGCAGAATGCAGTCTGTCTCAGAAGGTGAGAGCGGCCCTGGGCCTTGGGAGTTTAGTTTTTATGGGCTGGGCAATCTTATACGCTAATGGATAGGAGGAATATTCTAACTATTTTGGAGAAGGGGAAGGGATTTCCAGGAATTGGGCTGGCCTCGGAGCTGTCATGGTGCTCGTGGGTGTGTCATTTAGTATGCTAATATATTACAGTGAGTTTATAAGGAGGCTCAAGGTCTTCTGGAAGTCATATCTTCTGCCACCTTGAGCCTAATGAGTTCTAACCAGTTTTTGTCATATCCTGTTATTCTTAATGGCTGTGTCATTCTTTTAATGTTTGTGCCCTGCCCCCCAAGGTGGGTACAAGCCCACCTTGAAATTCCTGTCTGAGAAGGACAGGGAATGGAAAATTGCGGGGGCCATGCACTAGCCCGTCGCCTGAAAGGTGCGGGGGTAATCCCAAAAGTGGCTGTCCACTAGTATGTAGGGCCCAGTGGTGGCTGTCCTCGAGGAATGGGGCTTGCAAGAGAGTACAGAGAACTCATAGACACCCATAAGGCTGTTGCGGAGATACTGGACACCATTACAGTGGGAAAAAGGAAGTTAGACAATAAGGTGATGGCTATGGCTGTGGGCTGGCTATTGCTTTCTATGTTAAGAAAGGCCACAGATGCTGAGCTAATAGCTGAGGTGAAGGTTAGGCGCCCCAGCACTGGGATGACATTGTGTTAACTGGCCAGGAAATGTTAAAGATGGCCTCTGTGACTAGCCACCCAGCCCTGTGACAGTGCTTATATGGGGCCATCAATAAGGATGAAGTGATTTCCCTGCTCTCCTGGATAATGGCCACCTGTCGTGTCACCTGGCCTAACAAAGGGGATGTACCTACTACTCCTCTCTCTTGGTAAACCATGGGAGAACTACAGGGTGTATGAAGAGAGCTAGGCATGAAACACGCTGTGTATACTCAGCCGTATCTGGGCACATACAATGAATTATTTATAGCAGGAATGAAGGACACGATACTACAGTACACTCCTGGAGGATGGCTTGGGGCTTTAGTTTCCATCCTCAGTCCCTTAGTAGGTCATTCAGTTGCTCAGGCTGCACAAGTCATAGTAGACTTGGGAGAAACATAAGAAATACGGTGCTGGGGCGATCAGAGCTCTGTTCTATCTTGTAGTTCACCTAGGGTATATTTTGCAAAACTGTAGACCTTCAGGAATGCCCTCATAAATGAAAGAAAATGATATTTTTATTGTAAGGCTATTTGGCTTCAGTACTCCTTGAGACCTGGAGAACAATGCCTCTAATGGCGCCACTGTTGTATCAAAGTGAACCTTTTGTAATTGGTTTGGCTTTTATCTGGAGTGTGTGCAAGAGTACCTTGAGTTCAAATCCTATTCTCTCTCCCTGGTTTTGACCTTCATTAGGGAGTTCTAGTAACTTGAATGCTGATTCATGTTCCTCTGAAAGTGAGGCATGTGAATGTGAGTGAATGATATGTATTATTGTCTAATACTGTTATTTGTTTAAACCGAATTGGTTATTTAGAAACTGAAAAAAAAAAAACAAAACCCTGAAGATGTCCAAGATGGGACTCTTTTGACATTCTAAAACTGTTTTTTGTATATGTTGTTGAGGAAGTTAGCTTTCTAGAAGGAATTGTTATTTCTCTTCCTGTGCCTTTGAGATGTAAATGGTCTATCTGGGAATCTCAGGAACTTGCATCTAATTCCTGAGCTTGAAGGAAAAAACAGAAAAGAGAGAGCTGCCTTTTTAAAATCTAGCAGGAAAACTGTGAGATCTCTGTGTCTATATGGATATATGTGCGTATATGTGTACCTTGTAAATATGGCATGCCTCTGCCTCCAGATGGCTTGCCAAGACTGGTTTGTGATGAGCTCTTTAGAGTCATCAGTGTTAAATATAATAATTCTGTTGTATTTTGGTTTATTAAGGGCAAGTAAGACCTTATTATATCTGTTGCAAATTTTTAGCAAGTAAAGTGACTTGATATGATGAAACTTTAAGTGACTGTAAATAAGAGCTTTTGGGTAAACTCTATACAAATAATTATCTTTTGGGAATGTCTATCTATAATAGTTGCTCCAGATTTTGTTAACTTGAAACTGAACCAAGTTAAATGAAGAGAATTCATAGACTATCTGGGTCATTTCAAATAGGATAAAATATTGGAACATTAATTGCTGGGTAGGTCTAAGTTTACCTACCTTTGCCTTCTCAAGAGAGGAAGATGAAAACATAAGTGTCCCAATCAGGAAATGCTGTTATGACAAACAGTTCACAATTACTTACTTCTTGGGTTTTGCCAGAGATTAAGGTTTTTAAGGGTTAATATTATAATCAGTCATAAAACTGGTTATTGTAAACAAGTTTCTTTATCGATTACATTGTAATCAGGTATTTAACTGTGCCTTTTAAAGTCTGTTGTCATTCAAGAAAAAGAAATAAAAGGTATCCAAATTAGAAGGGAAGAGGTAAAATAGGCAGATGGCATGATACTGTATATAGAAAACCCTAAAGACTCCACACAAAAATTACTAGAACTGATAAACAAATTCTTCAGGGTAGCAGGATACAAGATTAACATATAAAACTCAGTTGCATTTCTTTACACTAACAATGAAATATCAGAAAGGGAAAGTAAAAAACAATCCCTTTTAAAATCGCATTAAAAAAAAAAATACTTGGGAATAAACCTGACCAAGGAGGTGAAAGGCCTATTTGCTGAGAACTATAAAACATTGATAAAAGAAATGGAAGATGATTCAAAGAAATGGAAAGATATTCCATGCTCTTGGACTGGAAGGATTAATATTGATAAAATGTCCATTCTACCCAAAGCAGTCTACAGATTTAATGGGATCCCTATCAAATTACCCATGACATTTTTCACAGAACTAGAACAAATAATCCTCAAATTTATATGGAACCATAAAAGACCCAGAATTGCCAAACCCATACTGAGGAAAAAGAACAAAGCTGGAGGCATAACTCTCCCAGACTTCAAACAATTCTACAAAGCTACAGTAATCAAAACAGTATGATACTGGCACAAAAACAGACATATGGATCAGTGGAACAGAATACAGAGCCCAGAAATAAACCCACACACCTGTAGTCAATTAATCTTCAACAAAGGAGGCAAGAATATAAATGGAGAAAAGACAGTCTCTTCAGCGAGTGGTATTGGGAATGCTAGACAGCCACATGTAGATCAGTGAAGTCACAACATTCCCTCACACCCTATACAAAAATAAACTCAAAATGGCTTAAAGACGTAAATATAAGACATGATACCATAAAACTCCTAGAAGAGAACATAGGCAAAACGTTCTCTGACATAAATCATAGCAATGTTTTCTTAGGTCAGTCTCTCAAGGCAAGAGAAATAAAGGCAAAAATAAACAAATGGGACCTAATCAAACTTATAAGCTTTTCCACAGCAAAGGAAACCATAAACAAACAATAAAAAGATAACCGATGGATTGGGAGAAAATATTTGAAAACAATGTGACCCACAAGGGATTAATTTCTGAAATATGCAAACAGCTCATACAACTCAATAACAAAAAAACCAAACAGCCCAATCAAAAAATGGGCAGAAGACCAAAATAGACATTTCTCCAAAGAAGACACACAGATGGCCAAAAAGCATATGAAAAGATGCTCAACTTCGCTAATTATTAGAGAAATGCAAATCAAAGCTACAATGAGGTACCACCTTACACAAGTCAGAATGGCCATCATTAAAAAGTCTACAAATAGTAAATGCTGGAGAGGGTGTGGAGGAAAGGGAACCCTCCTACATTGTTAGTGGGAATGTAGATTGGTGCAGCCACTATGGAAAACAGTATAGAGGTTCCTAAAAAAACTAAAAGTAGAGTCACCATATGATGACCCAGCTCTATTCCTGGGCATATATCCAGAGAATACTCTAATTAGACATAGAGAATGGACTTGAGGACACAGGGAGGGAGAAGGGTAAGGTGGGATGAAGTGAGAGAGTGACATGAACATATACACACTATCAAATATAAAATAAATAGCTAGTGGGAAGCAGCCACATAGCACAGGGAGATCAGCTCTGTGCATTGTGACCACCTAGAGGGGTGGGATAGGGAGGGTGGGAGGGAGATGCAAGAGGGATGAGATATGGGGATGTATGTATATGTATAGCTGATTCACTTTGTTATAAAGCAGAAACTAACACACCATTGTGAAGCAATTATACTCCAGTAAAGATATTAAAATAAATAAATTTATTTACTTATTTTTTAAAAAAGATACATGCACCCCCGTGTTCATAGCAGTGCTATTTACAATAGCCAAGACATGGAAGCAACCTAAGTGTCCATCAACAGATGAATGGATAAAGAAGATGTGGTACATATATACAATGGAATATTACACAGCCATAAAAAAGAATGAAATAATGCCATTTGCAGCAACATGGATGGACCTAGAGATTATCATGCTAAGTGAAGTAAGCCAGAAAGAGAAAGACAAATATCATATGATATCACTTATATGTGGAATCTAAAATATGATACAAATGAACTTATTTACAAAACAGAAATAGACACACAGACATAGAAAACCAACTATGGTTACCAATGGGAAATGGAGACAGAGGGATAAAGTAGGAGTTTGGGATTAGCAGATACAAACTACTATATATAAAATAGATAAACAACAAGGACCTACTGTATAGCACAGGGAACTATATTAAATATCTTGTGATATACCATAATGGAAAAGAATATGAAAAAGAATACATATATATATATATATATATATATATGAATCACTTTGCTGTAAACCAGAAACTAACAACCTTGCAAATCACCTGTATTTCAATAAAAAATAAACAAATAAAGTCTTTTGTCATTTATAGACAGTTATTGTTGTCCTCTGATGCTTTTGTAAAAGTGCTTCATCTTCAAGAAGATTCATAGCAAGGACCTTTTGACAACTACAGGTCTCTGATAAATTTCAGATCATACCACAGAACTGGGTAAGAAATGAAAGAATCCTAGTGGAAAACCTAATGGCTTCATTAAAAGTCAACAAAAGGGTTGTTTACTGAGTGAACTGGTGAATATAGTTATAATTTTTATGGGTTTTGTCTAGAATATTATTTGTTTTGATCTGTGTTTTCCAGATATAGGGAAGCCCTTCTTCTCAAGTTAGTTATGACTTAAGAGCAATTTGGTAAACTATACTGTGGGTAGAATTGAAATATTTTTCTTTTCTCTCTGCCTGGTCTTCTCACTAATCTAGGGTGTCTTTGATGAATTTTTTTAGGGACATTTAGCTGGTAAATGGCAGAGCCAAGATTTTTAACTCAAGGTGAAATTCAAAGTACAGAGGCCTTCCATGATTTCATACTCTACTCCTCTCTGACCACATTCTCTTACAACTCTCTTGCTCATTGTCCTGTAGTTTTACTGGCCTTCTAGTTGCTCCTCAAACATCCCAAGCAAGCTCCTGACTTAGGATTTTACAGTTGCTCTTGCCTCAGCCTAGTACCTTCTTCCTCAGAATCCTGCAGGGTTTGCTCCCTCCACTCTGAAGTTCTCTGCTCAAATGTTACCTCAGCATAGAGGCCATCTCTAACCATTCTATTAAAAAAATGGCACTTTCCTGCTGTTATTCTCTGTATACTAAACATGTTTTATTTTTACTCATAGCATTAACTACCGCTGGACATATTATACAACTGTCTGTCTACTTATTTATTATCTTTCTCCTTCCATTAGAATATGGCACCATGAGAGCAAGGCTTTTGTCTGCTGGTCATTTCTGTGTCCCCCATATCTAGAACTGTGCTTGGTACACAACAGATAACAATAAACATGAGTAGATGAATGATGCAGTTAAGCCTATTTTGCACAATAATTCTCATTTCTGTTGTGTATTTTTATAAACAGTATTTCTGACAATTCATTTTTAAAAGTGTCAGAGCAGAAAGAAATTTACTATTACAATAATAATTGTCCCCATTTATTTCATAATAGTTCCCATTACTTCTTCCATAAACACTCCATTCTGTAAAAAAAAATATAACAAAGAATATGTTTATTAAACTTTGAACAAATGGGGCATTTTTCATCTGACTAATAACATTTGTTTACCTAAATAAAAACGTTATGATCTAGCCACAACAATCATCATATAATGAATTAGCAACCATTCACTTACTAACAGAGTTACAGAATCTTTTTCTTTTTTTCCATCTCTCTTTCAGGACGAAAATAGAGAGAAGTTATTTTCTAATTATTTTAAAGAGTCTGAGATTGTGACTTTTACTGGCCTGAAATTTACCCTATTTTCTAGCTAACAAGTTTGCCTGCCAGTTTCATAGATGCTGACATAATACACAAGATTACTGTTCAGAGACAAATAATTTTATTACTACAGAAATGGCAGTAATGAAAGCAACAGCATTTGAGCCAGTTCTCTGATCCTGGGTTCCCAAAGAGGGATGTGAAAGGGGCCATGTGATGTCTACCCATCCAGTGCATTGCACTACAGAAGAGAAACCCTAAGCTTAGGGACCTTGACTCTTTGATAATGGGCAGTAAGTGAGCCTGACTTTTGTTCAGAAGGAGATATTACTATAGTGGACAATAAACAAACCTGTCCTTTGCTCCAAGAAGAAAACACTACTTCCATCTTGCAAAGCTGTTTACTATACATACATTCTTGAAAAGATAGTCTAGAAAAATAGCAGTTAATGTCTGCTCACAAGATGTACAGAAATGTGAAAGACCTGTGGAGAACTGTCTCTCCACAGGCACAATTTGGCGTTAACTCCAATACAGCAATAAAGTTGTTAATGCACCTTTAGAGCTCTTCACCGAAGTGCTTCCCTTTTCCAACATGCCTCCATTGACACCATTTGCCTTTTTCCTAATTATATTTTAGAAATCAGATTATAAATTGCCTCCTCTGGGGAACCTCCCCTGTCTCTTGAGGTTGAAATAGGTGCGCCTTGCTCCCACAGAATTCTACACGTCCCCTAATTTCTATATCACACCTCATTCTGTATATTAATGGCCCATTGAATTGTCTTTTACCCCCTTAAGCCATAAGCTTCTTGAGGGCAAGAGCTGTGATTTATTAATCAGTGTGCTCCTAGAAACTTAAATCAGGATTTGACCCATTGTTAATACTCACTAAATATATCATCTTGAGAGTTTGGGATAGTTAAGAGATTTTCATAAAATACAGAATTTTTGAACTCTTTATTAACATTAGGCATTGTGCAGCTGTTTCCTGAGATGCGTCTTCATGAAGAGGTGACATTTTAGTTAATTCAGGAAAAAAGAAAAGTAAAGTTTTCAATTGCAAAGAATTAAACCTGATGAAAATTTGATGCCACTAAAATTAATTATTCATGTTAGCTTAAGACAATGTATTTTAATAGTCTGTCACAATGCGCCATTAGTTAGATGGAAATCTTTGACGGGCAGATGCAGATTTTGAGATCTTGTACCTTTCAACACTAGATAAAATTCTGTGATTATTTTCAAATTACAGAATGATCTGTTCTTAAACCAACAGTCTAGGGCAGTCTTACATTTTCTAGGAAGTATAAAAAGAAAAGAAAATTTGTCTCATATGCTTTGATAGTTTTAGTTATCTCTAGGCAATTATTCTTTCTTTTTTTTTTCTGGTTTCTTGTCTGCAGATAGAAATCTGAGAGTGTCCGCCCTATGGAATTAAGCGTGTTGTATTAAAGACAAGTACTTTGCATACTAAGTAAGCACTGTAGGAGATATAATTTTCATAATAAAAGCATACTCAAAACTTACAGCACATTTTATTTTCTTTATTTTTTAAAACTGAAGCTACCATAACAACAAAGTAACCTGATGGATCCTGTAGCCCATTATTTCAATTAGGTTTATATTTTTCCTAAGAAAACAGATTATTTTGTTCTCCTTCAAGAATTTGTAATGTACTGGGCAAAATCAGCTGTAAAATCAGTTACAATGAAAATATACAATTGGAACAATGCATCTTTTAGAAATAACATCTGCCAGAAATTTCAAAATCCTACAGAGTATTGAAATTATTCGTTCCTCTACTTAATCCCCAGGCATCTTGAATTTCAATACTTTTAAATAATTTCTCTGACAATGCCAAATAGAACTAAGGGTGAAATGGCAACAATTAGCTATGAATTGGCATTTTGAGTGACAATGCAAAACTCAGCATTAGTTGGGATTTGGCCAAAAGATCATAGGGTAGAGAAATGACATTCTTTCCTTATTAATTAGGTAGTTCTAATACTGCACACTATTTTAGAAATTTGAATAATTATTTTTATTAAAAATGTTAATGCAGGTGCTGGTTTTCAAAGAGTTTCCCCACCAATATTGCTTCCAGGGCATGATCGTTCTAAAATCCCACAGTGCTAAAAATTACATTTAAAGAGTTTAAAATATAATAGATTTTAGCCCACTCATTTGCATTCCCAACAAAAGATAACGTGAAGGTCATTCAATGTGAAAGTGACTATACTACCCAAAGCAATCTACAGATTCAATGCAATCCCTATCAAATTACCAGTGGCATTTTTTACAGAACTAGAACAAAAAATCTTAAAATTTGTATGGAGACACAAAAGACCCCGAATAGCTAAAGCAGTGTTGAGGGAAAAAACGGAGCTGGAGGAATCAGACTCCCTGACTTCAGGCTATACTACAAGCTACAGTAATCAAGACAATATGGTACTGGCACAAAAACAGAAATATAAATCAATGGAACAGGTCAGAAAGCCCAGAGATAAACCCACACACCTATGGTCAACTAATCTATAACAAAGGAGGCAAGGATATACAATAAGTGGTGCTGGGAAAACTGGACAGCTACATGTAAAAGAATGAAATTAGAACACTCCCTAACACCATACACAAAAATAAACTCAAAATGGATTAAAGACTTAAATGTAAGACCAGACACTATAAAACTCTTAGAGGAAAACATAGGAAGAACACTCTTTGACATAAATCACAAGAAGATATTTTTTGATCCACCTTCTAGAGAAATGGAAATAAAAACAAAAATAAACAAATGGGACCTAATGAAACTTAAAAACTTTTGCAAAGCAAAGGAAACTACAAACAAGATGAAAAGACAACCCTCAGAATGGGAGAAAATATTTGCAAACGAATCAACGGACAAAGGATTAATCTCCAAAATATATAAACAGCTCATGCAGCTCAATATTAAACAAACAAACAACCCAATCCAAAAATGGGCAGAAGACCTAAATAGACATTTCTTCAAAGGAGACATACAGATGGCCAAGAAGCACATGAAAAGCAGCTCAACATCACTAACTATTAGAGAAATGCAAATCAAAACTACAGTGAGGTATCACCTCACACCAGTTAGAATGGGCATCATCAGAAAATCTACCAACAAGAAATGCTGGAGAGGGTGCGGAGAAAAGGGAACCCTCTTACACTGTTGGTGGGAATGTAAATTGATATGGCCACTATGGAGAACAGTATGGAGGTTCCTTCAAAAACTAAAAATAGAATTACCATATGACCCAGCAATCCCACTACTGGGCATATACCCAGAGAAAACCATAATTCAAAAAGACACATGCACCCCAATGTTCATTGCAGCACTATTTACAATAGCCTGGACATGGAAGCAACCTAAATGCCCATCGACAGATGAATGGATAAAGATATGGTACATGTATACAATGGAATATTACTCAGCCATAAAAAGGAACAAAATTGGGTCATTTGTAGAGACGTGGATGGATCTAAAGACTCATACAGAGTGAAGTAAGTCAGAAAGAGAAAAACAAATATCGTATATTAACGCATATATGTGGAACCTAGAAAAATGGTACAGATGAACCAGTTTGCAGGGCAGAAATAGAGACACAGATGTAGAGAACAAATGTATGGACACCAAGGAGGGAAAGTGGCAGGGGGTGGTGGTGGTGTAATGAACTGGGAGATTCGGATTGACATGTATACACTAATATGTATAAAATGGATAACTAATAAGAACCTGCTGTGTAAAAAATAAAATAAAATTCAAAAAAAGAAAAGAAATATTGAGAAAAATATTTTATGCATTTGTGTAACTCTCATTTATCTGGTTAAATACGTTGGTTTCTGCATCGTTTTTGCTGAATACACTCGTTCTATGCCCAGGATTTTTGGAATTGGTTCCCTTCATAATCCTTTTTGAGAATGTATATATCAAATATAGTTTAAAACAGCAACAATAATGAACCCCAAGGGAAAAAACTAAATTGAGCCCAATTTACTACCTTTCCACATCTAATTAGAATCACTAAGACACACTAAGAGTTTCTTATCATGTTAACAGTTATCAGTCTAAAGGAGAAACCATTAGAATATGAGTAAGGAGTTAATATAAACAATTCTAATTTACTGAATTTCATTTGTTTATAAATATGAGACTTCATATAGCTAGATAAATATTAATAGTTAAATCAGTGACTGTTACACATAGATATGATTTAAAATCTGATGGCTAAGCAGAAATACAAAGTGTGCAAGCAGCATCGAAGCTAACCTTTCAACTCTGAGCAGAATACATTGTTCTAAGTTTCTGTCTCACAGTAGAGTTTATGTAAAGCTGTTACTGGAAAGTAGTCATTGGGTAACAGTCAATGATACACTGTGTGCCAGGCACTGTATTTTATAGACATAATTAATCCTCGCAGAAACACTGAAAGTAATAGTACCATCAGCATTTTACAAGGTGATGAAACTGAATCTCTCAGAGAGACAGGGGCATGACTAAGGATGCACAGAGAGTGGAATTCTGAGCAGTGATTCTGACCCAGCCCTGACTGACCCCATGGCCTGGACTCTGAGCCACATGTTACAACCCATTGGTTTAGTTTTCTCTTTACATTTGTTTTTGGTTGGCGTTTTAATTGTATGGCAATCTAGTCCTAAGATGGCTACTATGCTCAGAGCTTGACATTTAGCAGCTTTGAGGTGTCCTAAGATACATTGGTCATATGATCTGAGACAGCACTGGGAAAGGGACAAGAGGGAGAAAGGTTGTTTACACCCCCTCCCATTTAGGGTTGTCAGGTTTAGCAAATAAGAATACAGGAAACCCAGTTACATTTGCATTTCAGATAAACAACAAATAATTCTTTAGTCTAAGTATGTTCCAGGCAATATTTGAAATCCAAATTTTATCTGAAATTCAAATTAAACTGAGTGTCGTATATTTGACCTGGCAACCTATTCCCATCTACCCCAAACACAGCTGTGAATAGTAACTATAGCTCAAATTCCAAATGAGACTTTTGAAAATACATTAGTATTAATTTTTTAAAACCATAATAGGAGATATCAGGGTTGAGGAGCCCAAAATCTATATAGAAAAATATTGTTAAATGGAAAAAGTTTATGAGTAAACATATAAAAGACATGAACTCATTTTACATGTACTAAAACAAAAGTACAAAAATACATTTTAAAAAGTACAAAAAATAAACTAAGAAAATAGCAATAGGATGTTAAATATCTTGACTTTGTAACAATACATATTAGAAAGTTGCTTTCCATTCATGTTTGTTCTCGAGATTTTTATGAGAGAAAGAGGACAGATGCTATTATAATAGTATTTATAAGAGACAAGAATCATATAAACTAGTTTCACAAAGTACATTTCTGGGTTTGTGGCTTTAGCAGGCTTCTAACTATTGGCTTTTCTTAAGTTAATATATGGCGGTTTGACTTATTCAGAAAGCATCCCTACATTCCACGCTTTCACTCATTGCTTTATTTTTGAGAAAACATGAAATTTGAGCTAAGTACCTTTTCTAAAGGTCTTTTTATCCTCTTTATGAAGTTGTAGCAAAATAAACATCTCTTCTGTAGGTTTATCCCTAGAATATGATTACACACATGCTCAAGACACAAACTTTTTGTACTAAATCTTTTTTTCAGTTGATTTCAAAGAAAGTCCTTTCTTTCTTTCATAATAGTCTCCAAAACCACATCTGGCTTCTTTTGTAAAGCTGCAGTCCACTTATTCTTTAATCTGAAATACTCTGTGACTGTATTTTTTTTAGAAGCTGAGTTTCCTGGCAATTACCAGCATTCTGCACACTTTAGGAGAGGAAGAGAGTTGTTTTTTTCCTTTTTTTCTTTTTTTTTTAATGTTTTTACCACAATGAGTCACCTCCTACTTGGTGTCCAAGAAAACATTATCTGGACCCATGATACTTCCTATCTACCACCATTAACCACAAGCGATGGAACTTCATTTTCATTACTAATTATTCATTTAATGTCCAACAGCATATATACTCCACAGGCACTAATTATTCATTGAGATTTGCAGTCCATTCACTCCTCTTCAATTCCATTATCTGTTACCTCATTCTCCCTTTCATTCCTTACTAAGCTTATGTTCCTTGATCATGATTATAATCTCTTCTTGAAGGCATCCTCCACTCCTCATCCTTCTCTCCCACTGACATACACATCTGGCAAAACTCCAAGTTTGATTGAGCCCAGGTATCTGCCTTCTCCAAACCTGCAGTCAAGAAGCTGAATGTTGCTGACAAAGGTACATACCTGGGCTGAATGGTTTCACTTTAAATTCATGATCCTAAACCTCAAATAAACATACAACTGCCTAGTCATCCTACTCTTTTTTCCTAGTAAATTTGCTTCCCCATTCTGAAAATGGCAATTGTGTCCTTTACCCTTTCTCCTCAGATCTCATACATTACATTATTGCCCCACTTTCAACCAACAGACTCACTTCATACCTCTTTCATAGCCTTCAAATGAGAACTCCCCCATCTTCCCACTCTTCAATCCGCCAGCCTACTGCAGCAACACTTACAACATAAGCAGTACTTACATTGACTTCCTTTCCTTTGTTACAAAAGTCCATCCTTTTACCAAAGGCCAATTCTTCACCCTAGACTTTCAACCATACGACCTCTAGCGTTCTCATGTATTTGCTTCTGAGCTTATCTTCTCTCCTTCTTATTGCTCTCTACACTAATCGTTGCCTTCAACATACATGCTGTACTATCGCCTGTCTTCAAACAAACATTCCTTGATATACATCCACTTACAGCTACCACCTCACTTTTTAGATCCATTGCCATAAAAAGAAGTCTGAAAAAATATTTACATTCACCATTTCCACTTCCTTACTGTCTGCTCATTCTTAACCCCCTTTCAGTCAAGCTTTAAATTGCAAGGTCACAACAAACTTCCATGTTGTAACTTTAAAGGACACCTTTCAACATATACCTATCTTACACAATTTGAGAATATCTGGCTTAATTGATCACTGGTCCTCCTTGAAAATTTTCTTTGTTTCTGTATTAGTCTCTTTTGGCTGCATTATACTATATAAATTGTGTTGCAGAATTATACTGACTTAAGAAAATGAATAACTATTTCTGATTCTAGTTACATGCCAGCTTCTGTTCTTTGCAAGCCAGAGCTCTGCTCCAAGTTTTACTTTGAGTTCGTATCTGCTACATGTGTCTTCTCACTCTGGGACCCAGATCAAATGGGCAGCTTCTCTCTGGGACATACCCTTCCCTTGGCAGAGGAGTCAAGAACGAAAGACCTGGTAGAAACTTGCATTGCCTCTAAATCTTCTCCTCGGACATGGTGTACATCATGTCTATTCACATTTCATTTGCCCATACAAGTCATATGACCGAGTCCAAAGTAGTGCAGTGTGAAAGTATCCTTCTCTAAGACTTGTATGGCAACAGGCAGGGTTGACTAATCTTCTTAGAAGACAGAGAGTGGATAGCTAGGCACAATGATACCATCTACTAGTTTCTGAGATACCACACTCTTCAGATTTTGCTCCCATTTCATCGACTCCCTTCTCTTAGTCTCTTTTCAGTTCCTCATCCTCTTCCTGTTTAATGTTGAAGAATTCCTAAGATTATTTCTGGGCAAACTTTTCTTCTATATATATACTATCTTCGTACTTTATCTCTACCATTCCAATGGCATTTAAATATTAACTGTAATTTAATGACTCCCAAATGTACATTTCATCCCTGATCAACTGCTCCCTTAATATCTACAAAACAGAGCTTTTGATTCACACACACACACACACACACACAAATGCAGTATCCCTTATGCTTCCACATCTTACTAAATAGTTCCAGTTGTCTGAGACAAAAATGAAGGATTTATCTTGATATATTTCTCTCATCTGTTACATCCAATCCATCAGCAATTTCCAAAGTTTTGCCTTTAATATATATTCAAAATTGTTTACTTCTCTTCATTTCTACTACCTCTACCTCATTTCATCTCCAAGGAACCAGGATCATGACAGGTTGGGGGCCATATTTTTTTAAAAAATAGACACAATCTCATTTCTCAAAGAGCTCTCAATTTAACAACATGGAACAACACATGCATTTTTTAAACTGTGAAAGATCACATAGTACATGCTAAATTTAAGGAAAGTACTTTAGTGCTAAGGAACACTAAAGAAAAAAATTAATTCTGGTTTTGGTAGTAAGAGAAATTAACCATGAGAAAAATATCTCATCATTTTCTTACAAGGATTGGTAGAATTTTATCAGCTACACTCTGATAATGGCTATATATGTGCTGGTGGAGAATATTTAGGGGAAAGTAATATTAAAACAAAGGCTGGTAGAGAGAAGAAAAAATAAGCTAGATAACTGGTTGGAAGAAGATGAGCAATTCTGAAAACCTGAACTCGGGTACTGAATGTGGAGACTGAGAAGACAGAAATTCTGTAGATAGGTGTTTACCTCTTTTGAACAACTCAGTTTTAATGATGAGAGGAGATAAATGCCTTTACAGCAAGATATAATAAGAGAGAAATCCCTCAAGATATTTATAAATCTTGGTGGTTTCCTCTATACTTAAATTTTATAATGTATTTCAACATCAGAATAAAACAATTAAAAAGATATAGACCTACTGCTATTATAAAAATATTTTATTCCCTGTATACATTTTTAGAGTGTACCAAAAATTTCAGAAAATGGAAGAATATCACTAGATATCACAGCTATTTACTAATTTAAGCAATACCTGAGTCTCTAAAACTCAGGTTTGTTTCAAGTTGAAGATTAATGAAAACATTATTGAACTAACATCTGAATATGAAATGTACCTTCACCCAAGCTATAAATTCAGAACTCAGATTATGACTGCCCTATCAGCCCAAAGCCAAAGACTGTTGTAGGAATCTGAAAATAAAATTTAAGGTAGACAGACATCCAAGATACGACTTTTCATGCTTTTATATTTTTAGTATCAGCACTGAAGCTGAAATTTTCACTATTCTGTTGGATTTATCTTGTATGTACTTTAAGCATCAAGAATAAAATGACAAATCCCATCAGTTATTTCAAAACTTTAATCTATAAAATGCCCTGTGAGGTTCCACATATGTCCATAGAAAGATAGTAATGTGTTCTGATAAATATAGGTAACAGATTATTCCCTTTTGTCTTCTGCCAGTCCACTACACAGATGCATCCTTGGCCTCGAGGGGCATATGTGAGGTGACTGTTTATGTATGCCTAGAAATCCCTGTTTGGCAATCCATCCTCTACACCTCCTAGACTGAGAACAAGTTGGGTAACTGGAAGGAGGAAATCTGTGCTGAGATCAAAGTAAATATAAATAAATCCCACAAGAGTTCTTTTGATAAAATCCAGTTTTCTTTCCTAACTCTCCACTGCATTTCTGAAACTTTGCTTAAAAACTACCCATTTTGATGACAGAGCCATATGTTTTTGTTTGGGCTTTTAACATAAATGTTTATAGAGCCCTTACCATATGTTAAGGTATTGTGCTAAATGGTTTAAATGGATTATCTCACACTAATTTAAAAAGATATATGCACCCATATGTTCACTGCAGCATTATTTATAGTAGTCAAGATATGGAAATAATGTAAATATCCATCAGTGGATGAATGGATAAAGAAAATGTGATCCACACAGAAACACACACACACACAAACACACACACACACACACACACGCTGGAGTACTATTCAGCCATAAACAAGAATGGAATTTGTAACAACATGCATGGACATTGAGGTCGTTATGCTAAGTGAAATAAGTCAGAGAAAGACAAATACTGTATGATCTCACTTATGTGTGGAATCTAAAAAACAAGACAGAAAAACAAAACAAAACAAAAACCAAGTTCATATATAGAGAACAGATTGGTGGTTGCCAGAGGCGAAGGGATGGGGTGAGTAAAATGCGTGAAGGGAGCCAAAAGATACAAACTTATAAAATAGATAAGTCATGAGGATGTAATGTAATAATGTTATACGTCAATTATACCACAATTTTTAGAAAAGACAGTTCATTCACAATGTAATTTAACAAAGACTATATAGTCATTCCATATTTTATTAACTATTTTATTCATATATTTAGACCCTATCTCATCCCACAAAGGAATTGAGTTTTTCAGACAATAATAATTATGAAATCCAAATACATTGTATTACATCTAGGTTTAAACATCTGGAGTGAGGAGAAACTCAGCATATACAGAGGCAGATCATTCCTTCAGCTAGGAATTTATTTAGATAGCTTTTTCTCATATATTGAGCCAAAATCTGTTTTCCTGTATCTTCTACTTCTTTATCCTAATTTGGGGGCCATTTTTTCTAGCAGCTGTATTGAGATTCACATACCATATGATTCACCCATTTAAAGCATACTATTCAGTCCTTTCAAGTATATTCACGGAGCTGTGCAGCCATCCCTACAATCCATCTTAGAATACTTTAATCATCACAAAAAGAAAACTTGTACCATTCAGCAATCACTCCCCATCTCTCTGTTCCAATATCCTGAGCCCAGGCAACCAGTAATCCATTTTCTGTCTCTGTAAATGACTTAGTCTGAACATTTAATAAATATGGAATTATACAATCTGTGGTCTTTTTTTTTTTTGGACTGGCTTATTTTCCTTAGCATAATGTTCTCAAGATATATCCAAATTATAGCATATATCAGTACTTCATTTACTTCTATTGCTGAATAATATTCCATTGTATGAATATACCACATTTATCCTTTAATCAGTTGATCAGTATTTGAATTGTTTCTACATTTTCGCTATTTTGAATAATGCTACTGTAAATATTGGTGTGTAAGTTTTTTTGTGGACATATATTCTCATTTCTCTTGGGTATATGCCTAGGAGTAGAATTTCTCGGTCATGTGTTAACTCTACATTTAACATTTTGAGTCACTGCCAAACTTTTGGTTTGTTATTTTTCTGAACATAGCTCTATGAGATATATATTTAAAATTATATAAAGTATACTTGTATAGTTTAAGGCATATTAATAAAACAGATACCTAATTTAATCAGTTGAAGAAATAGGACATTGACAACATCCTGGGAAGTCTGAAATTATGCCTTCCTCTATCATGTCCTTCCCCCTCCTGCCTGGAGATATCCAATGTTCTTATTTTAAAAAAAATAACCCTTGCTTTTAACAATGTAATTAGTTTCTGTTTTTTACTTTAATTGAAATAATATTGTACATACTATTAAATTAGTTCTCTTGCTTATCATTATATTTGTCAGATTCATTCATTCATTATTACATCTAACTGTACATCCAATTTCATCGCTATATGACACCCATTCTATGGGTATACCACACTTTTTTAAATTCATTTTCCTGTTGATGAACATTTGTGTTGCTCTCAATTTGGAGTTATTTTTAAAACCTGTCAGTATAAAAATTTTTACAGTTATCTCCTGTTACAAACATGCAGGAGATTCTCTAGGGAATATATTTGGAAAGGAATAACTAATTTTCATATCTTCAGCTTTTCTAGATAATGTCATACTATTTCCCAAAATATTTACCAAAAAAACCTATACTTCACATTCTTGCCCCACAATTTTTTTTTTAATTTCATGTCCTCCTCTGGTGAGTAATGATGTCTAGTTATGACTTTACTTTGTATTTTTTAAATAATAAATGAGATTGATCAGCTTTTTATTTGTCCATTGACCGCTTAGATTTCCTGTTGTGTGAAGTCTCTGTACAAGCCTCTTACCCATTTGTCTATTGAAATGTCTGGCTTTCCTCATTAGTTTGTAGGAATCTGTATACATTATGAATATGAGTATTTTATTGGTTATATACACTGCAACTTCTACTCAGTAATTGTCTTTATTCTTTTTATGTAAAGAAATTTTAATGTAGTGAGACTAATGGTTACGGGTTTCCACATCTAAACAAAGAAATATTTCTATATATCAAGTATTACATAAATATATTCATTGGATATTCTAAAATCTTAACTTTAGTCACCTGCATTTGACTTTTGTACAAATGCAGAAAATGGTATGAGCAACTGGTTATCATTTCTGTTCATTTCTTGACAAACATTCAATTACCCCACTACCATAAGTTGGAAAGGCCATCATTTTTTTTTCCTAACTGCAGTTAGGCACACCTCTGATATATATGCCTGGATCTGTTTCTGGACTCTGTTCTATTTCTTTGGTCTATGTATTTAAACTTGTTCCAATACAACACTTTATTTTATAGCTTTATAAGGAGACTTAATATCTGTTAGAGGAAGTTCACCAACAATCATATTTTTTCTTCAAGAAAGTCTTGCTTCTTTGCATTTCATGAAAACATTAGAATTAACTCCTCAAATTCAACAACAGCAGCAGCAACAAATCTATAGTGACCTCAGTGAGAATTGCATCAAATCCACAGATTAATTTGGGAAGAACTGATATCTTTACAATACTGTTTTCCAGCCCATGATCATAATATATCGGTTTATTTAAATATATAGTGACCTTCAAAAAATGTCATAATTTTATCCATAGAGAGCTTGCACACTTCTGTTAAACTTGTTCCTAAGTACTTGATATTTTTGTTGCTATTGTGATGTTATATTCAAAACTTATATTTTCTGTTTGTGGCTGATATAGCATTGTATAGTGATTTATTGTTGGGTATTAATTTTGTATCCAGAAAGTTTGCTGAATTTTTTCATTATTTGCGTAATTTATGTGTATAATGTCAAACAGAATTAGTATTATTTGGCATCCAGATTGCAGATCTCAAGAGAAAGCTTTCAATATCTCATGAAAAATTGGTATTTGGTAATAAAATTTCATGAGCCTTATTAAATGAACTAGAATGTTTCCTCCAATTCTAGCCTCTCCAAGAGTTTGCATAAGACAAGAATTTCTTCTTATTTAATCTGATAAAAGCCATCTGGGTCTGAGGTTTTCTTTGTCAAAAGAGCGTTAATCAACTCATTTTATGTTTATAGAACAATTCCTGTTTTCTCTTGCATTGACTCACTTTGAAAAGCTATATTTTCCTAGGAATTTGAACATTTTTTCCATATTTTCAAATTTATTGGCATAAATTTATCATAATACCATCTTTCTGTTTACTGTCTGTAGCACCTATGCTTATGTTCCTTTTTGCATTCTTTATAGAGATTATTTATGCCTCCTCTCCTTTTTTCATGATCAAACTTACCAGAAGTTTGTCAATTTTATTGATCTTTTCTCTTCAAAACAGCCAACTTTTGGTTTGGTTGATACCTCCTCTTTTATATTTGTTTTCTAGATCATTAATCTCTGCTCTTATATTTATTATATTCTGTCATATAGTTTTGGGGCTTATTTTGCTCTACCTTTCTAACTTTTGGAGACATGTAGTTCACATTAACACTCAGCCTTGTTAGCTAAGGTAATATTTACAGCTCCAAATTTATAATTATTACATTAGCTATGTCCCCTTAGATTTTCTATTTAGTATTGTTTAATTAAATTTAAAATAGCCTCTAATTTCCTCTCATTTCTCATCAGAATTTCCACTTATGATTTTTTTCTTTGAACCATGAACTACTTAAAACCATGTTTCCTAATTTTCCATTTTATGGAGATTTTCTTGTTAACTTTAAAAAAATTACTTTCAATACTTAAATGCACTTTGGTGAGATAACATGTTGCACATCATTTCAGTCCTTTTAAATTTTTTGAAACTTTACTTAGGGAACAGTCGATTTTTAAGAATTTTCTCACATATGCTTTAAAAGTATGTATATTCTTGAGTTTCAGAGTCTACTAGGTCAACAATATGCTAATCATATTGCTCATATCATACTTATTGTTTGGTCTGTTTGTTCTATCAACTAATGAGAGATGTCTGCTAAAATCTACTACCATGACTAGAGATATATGTATTTATTGTGGTAGTTCTAAAAATTATTCCTTCATATATTTTGTATATATGCCTATATGGGTACTTGATGCCCATATATGTATAATTTTTATAACTTCCTTGAGAATTGAATTTTTTACCTCTATGAAGTGGCTGGCTCTATTGCAGCAATCCTGTTATACACAGTCAGTTTCATCTGATAGTAATAGAGCGGCACCTGTTTGCTTTTGGTTACTATCGGCATGGTAAACTATTCATGGTTGGAGGATTATTTTGTTGTTGCTGTCTTTACTCCCCAAGTGATGAGAATTTTTACTACAACTCAATTCAAAATTCCACATGTGACCATAATTTCTGAAGGACTTGTTTTTCTTTTCTCCTGCACTGCTAAGTGGCAGAGAAACTTTTTTTGTAAGATCTGGGGATGAGAGTGTGGGTAGAGGCAGCTTTAGCTCCTTGTTCACACTTACCCTGAAGCTGTAGGCCTTTGGGGCCTCAGAATTCCTGCATTAATCCACACACCGCCCCTACCCCACCCCACCATGTTTTATAGTATCCTCAGCTTTGACTCCACACATAGTTCCTCACAAGGTCATCAGATCTGAAACTAAAGATAGCCTAGCCCAGGAAAAGCCCTCAGGGAAAAATCACCTTCGTTGCAGCCTATCTTTCAAAGTTCTTGGGATCTTAATTTGCCACTCAACACATTTGTTATTCCTCTAAAAACTTTATAATTATTCTTTCTATATCTTAACCGGAAAGACTGTATATTATAATAGCTAAGAATGCAAATGCTAAAGTCAAAGTGACCTGATAAAACCCAGTCTCAACTGTCACAGTAGGGAAATTTTACTGCACCCATATGTCTGAAGGTCAGTTTATTCAGTGGTTCAAGGACATTGTCAATGATTGGGGTCTTTTTATCTTTCTTCCCTGCTATAGTTCAGTATGTTGGCTTCTTCCCACCATGGTCTCTAGATGACATTGGCAACTTCAGCCATCTTTTCTTCATGGTAAGGTCCAAAGACCTTAAGAAACATTCTCTTTGTCATGTTTCTAAGAAACTTTCCCACCCACCTCTCCTTACAGGTCAAAATATTCTCTTATGCCCATTTCCAAACCAATCATTGGTAAAATGGTATGGAGGCACAATGATTGTCTTAAATCAGTCATGATTCTGGGGCTGGGGATGAGGTTTTTACCCTTGAGCACATGGCTGCTATAAAGATAGTTAATAGCTGAAGAAAACCAGGGTCTTATTAAAAGGACAAGGAGGGAGTTGGCTGTGGGTAGAAATAAATAATCTTGTTTTTCTTACTTTTCATTATCATTATTATTATAATTATTCAATATATTAATTGATAAAATGTATTTCATAGAGGACAGCCAAAGCTGAACCCTGAAACACTGTTAGAAATTCTCTTATATGTTTATACTACTTCATTAATCTGGACCCTTTAAATAGTGCTCCCTGATCGATTATTTTTCTAATTAACTGTTCAAGCATCTGTCTTTTTTTTTTCTTTATCTTGTTCACAAGTATAAGATAAAAGAGCTTGTCTATTGACTTACTAAAGTTCAGAAACACTAATGATATACCTATATATACCTAATGATATTGGAGGGGAGGGTGTGAGGTTGATTATCAGTCTAGTATTTCTGTCATATTTCTGTCAAAAAATTTTTATTTGGACTGATATGATTCATTTGAAATGACTCCATCTTGGCTCCTGATGTCCACTTTCTTTCCTTTTTTTTTCTTTTGGTCAAGAATCAATATCAAGTCATAAGGTCTCAAGGCTATAGTTATGCATTCTACTTTCTTCTCTTCAATATATCAATAACTTTCTTCAGCCTTCTAGATCCTCTCCACGATTCCTCACAGATTATAAATATTAATACTGGCGGCAGCTGTAACAGTGCGGGAAACATTTTGGAGCAACTTGCTATGTGGCTAGGCTTGTGCTTTAAATATACTAAAGTCATCTAATCCTCAGAGCAACCCTGTACATTTGGTATTGAGTTACAGAGAAGACAAGTTACTTGCCCCAGACAAAAGCATCTTAAATCTGGAGCCCACACTCTGGGCTATTGTGCAGTAATGTAATATAGCAGGCAGTCCCTTCAGTTATACCCTAGTCCTACAAGGAATAATTCAAAATATGGTCATTTTTAATCTTAGTTCTCACCAAGATCACACCAGGTTCTACCATACTAAGTTTGATTATTTTCTTTATCCACCTAGCATCTCAACCTTACTTAAATTGCTAAATAAATTCTTAGTCACTATCTTATTAATATAATTTGCTTCTATTGATGCCATAATTTCATGTTTGAGATCCCCTTAGGGCTGTAATTTATACTACTCCCACTGTTTCCTAATGCTAAACCAGTGTATTGGACCTTATTTGTGAAAAAATTCATAAAACCTTCACATCAAAAAAAATTGACAAATGTCAACAAAATATGTGTGAAAACTTACAATAACTGTACTATAAATCACCTGTATGATGTAGTAACAAAAGTAAACATTTTCAACCTTATTTTTAGAACATGTCTGTATGTAAAACAGGAAATATTTGATTACGTTCACCCTAAGTAATGTCTGGATGTTAGCTGGCTTTAAGGGAACAAAAGTTTAATATCAACAAATAAAATTCTCTGTTAAATTCACACACATTTTGTGAATTTAGAATATTTTTATAGGAATTACAAATATAGCTATATACAATTAATTGAAATGATCCCATTCCATCACTTTTTCTAAAATGTAAAACCTTGTCCATGTATAATGTATTGCATCACTGTAGTCACTTTTTAGCACAGCTTTGGTTTTCATCATAAAATGGCAGTCAGTGAGTTACATCATATGTCCAAGGCATCATTTGTATTCTGCCTGTAGCTTTTTCTAAGTCCAGAACATTTTTCTATCCCCACCCAAATGTCAGTACACAGCTGTACTTCCTCCCAGTCTTCTCAGTGTATATGATTGCTTCTTGGTTCATCATAATAAAATACACTGTATCAATATCCATATATAGCAATGTTAGCAAATCCAGACTGAGCCTCAGATTTCATAGGCAGTAATGTAAATACCTTTAGGAGGGGATGAGTAACATACACAGCACTCTCAAGTTTTCCCTTTCCAATTGTTCTCTCTGTTTATCTTTCCCCTCTTTTACTGGATTTCTTTGGTTTTCTGACCCTGACTAGATAAGGCAATGTCTTATTCTTAAAAGTGTGGTTTGATGTATAGACAGCTTTGAGAAATTAGTAAACTATGCATCATCTCACTTAAAAAAATGCCATATGTACACATGTACATATACTCACACGCAGAGGCAAACTAAATGTAACAAATCACCTTGTTATTTTGATATCGTGCATTCACAATTCAAGTGTATTTTCTCACCTGCTAATGAAGAATTCCGATTAGATGACCTCTAGTCTGGCAAGCTATGAAAAGAAAAAAGAAACAACTTCTCATTACATAAATTTCCCACACTTGGCTGTATGAAGCACTGTAATCATCTCTTTTATCAGGGACTTTGAGGAAATTGATGAAGAAACTATTTGCATCTGAGGGGATAACAATTGATGCCACTGGTAATTAAACCACAGACTTTATTTTCCTTTTCTCACTGTTTCCACCCAATTAAGGCACAATGACCCTCTCCTAGGTGTCATTTGGGTCTCAGATGGTGGCCTTATTACTAAGAAAAAAAAGTGCTAAACATTAATTAGGGAGAATTTTTTTTCACTTTTTTGGGTACCAATCTTAACACTTTATTCTGTCTGTATTTATTTTAAAATAGACAACTACAGGAAATTCAGCATAGAAGTCTTGTGTCACATGCACAGTCCAAAATGTGGCTTGCAAATTTTCAACTGCTCTGGTTTTCTTGGTTTGGAGTAGGATTTTCTTCAACATTTATTTTCTTGTCCTCTGATGAGTTCGTGAAAAGCTATGCCTTTTGCACCCACAGCTAACAAGTTCCTTTCAAATGCCACCTCACTTTTCTTGGTGGTAGAATATCTCTCAGGGTTTGATGCATAGCCCCAATCTCTGGCTGTATGCTGAAGGGGAGGAACTGGTATGGTACAGAATATTATGATAATCTCAAAGTCAGTATTCAAAAATAGGCAGTATATAATGAAGGGGTGAGAGAGGGAGTGGGGTCACAGACAAAATACTAGATCTGTGAGTATAATAATGACCAAAATCTGACTCAGTCCTTGCCCACCTGAAGCTCACAGTCAAGTTAGGTAAAACACATTAATCAAATAATCATACAGCAAAGAAAACGTACATGATGTCTTGAGAGTTTGCAACTGGGGAGCTGAACCAACCTGAAAGGCCAAAAAAGCTTCCCTGAGAAAGTGATACTTTGATAGATGAATGGGAGTTCAGTGGGCAAGGGAACTCTGACCTTCCCAGGCTACCAAGCAGCTGGAAGAGCTTGTAGCTGGAAGAGATATGGCTCATTTGAACAAATAAAATAAGTTCACTGTTAATGGAACAGAGGGAAAAGAGAGGGTGATTGAAAGAGAGACTGGAAAAGAAGGTGGTATAAGACCAGAAAGAGCCTTATAGACCCAGAATAAAGATTTTGGTCTTGAACCTGAAAGCAATACAAAGAGATAAAGGTTTGTATCTCTGTAAAAATACAAAGTCATGACATTAACAGATTTATGTTTTCAAAGATCACTCTGGCTACAGTTTTGAGCTCTATCCTCAACTGTCTGCCTTTTTTGGAGCTCGGAGTTGTTGCTGCAGAGGATTAAAGCAACTTACTCTTCCATCACACTGAATACATCAGAGTACATAGTGACTTGTTTTTCACATCTATATTGAATTTAAGGTATTTATTCCCATCTCTCATGCCTAAAGCTGTTTAAATTACCATGGAGATGGTTTGTCTACAGTCATAGCATCACAGCAACTAATCTTAAGTGGCAAGCTTCTCTTGGTGGTGTCTCCCTCTGGAATTTATTAAATGAAATCTACATTTTGCTTTCTAAGAAAAATGCAAACTCATATATTTATTCTGACACCTATCTGATTATTGCATTTAATTACATGTAAGAGTCCCAGTCAATAGACAGGCATTTATATGTATAACAATTTTAAATTGTATTGCTAAGACATTTGCACTGTTTTTGAGATATATCTTAATACATGGAAATAGGAAATAACTAAATATTATCCCATGCTCAGTAACACACTTAAGATTTTTTTTCTGAGATAAACGTGATTGTCTGCTTAAGGCATCAATTCAAAGCAATACATCATACTTTTAATATGAACATTACCCAGTTTCTAACCCCTTTGAGCTATTTTATTTCAGTAATTCATTATCACTTTTTCTCAAATCTTGATGAAAGAAAAGCTGAAATTGCATAATTTATGTGACTAGGAAATTAATAAATAAGCTAAGGAAATATATCATCAAAGCACAGTTAATTCTAGAATACTTTCTTCACTGGTCCTCTTCTTATGAGCTGAAGACTTTTACAGTGAAATAAAGCACCAACTGTCCTGTCTGGACAAGTCTTGACAATCTGTCATGTATCTACATCCCCTGATGCCATTTGTCATTTCTCCTCTCAATTTGTAGAAATTCTAAAAATACAAAAAGACTTTCTAAGACTGGTAGCATTAATATCATGAAACAGCCATGGTATTTTTTTTTTTTTTTTTTTTTTGCGGTACGCGGGCCTCTCACTGTTGTGGCCTCTCTCGTTGCGGAGCACAGGCTCCGGACGCGCAGGCTCAGCGGCCATGGCTCACGGGCCCAGCTGCTCCGCGGCATATGGGGTCTTCCCGGACCGGGGCACAAACCCGTGTCCCCTGCATCGGCAGGCGGACTCTCAACCACTGCGCCACCAGGGAAGCCCAGCCATGCTATTTTTAAGTTTTGTTTTCTGTTGCTCTTTTCTGGTAAAACTAGCTCCATGCTTCCACCCAGTGAGGTTTCTTCACAAAAGGACTAAAGAAAGAAGAGGAGAAAGAGAAGGAAGGGGAAAAAGAAGAATAAGAAGAGGGCAAGGAGAACAAAGAACAAGGAGGAGGACAAGGAAGATGAAGGGGGAGAAAAAGAAAAAAAGCACTTTTTTCTTTCAAATCTTAGTTGGAAAACTTGAGTGTCTGCCTTTGACCCCAGGGCCATTTCCCCAAGGACAGCAACTGCTGAGCTGTACCCAAAAGTGTCTGACCTCTGTTTAACAGACTGTGATCTTGCTATGGGCAGGAATCCTAGTAATACAAATGTCTGATTAGCAATACCAATCTAATATTGCATTTGACAATATTTCGTTCTAATGCAGCAATCTAGAAAGACATGTATTTGAAGCTCCAATTTAATACTGTTTGAAAATACGTTCAGAATGAGGCCATTTTAGTGCCTTCATATTTTAAAATTTCTTTCAGAGGCATTATTTTAGATGGATACAGAAGTATTTTATATAGAAAGATATCTAAAGAAAAATAATTTGCATAATTTTCCCCAATAGATGCAGTTTAAGTGAATTTCCAGAACTGGCAAATATGTAAATACCATTGATTCATTTATTCAATAAACATGTATTGAGCATATAACAGTGGTGGGAACTGGAAATATAAGGATGATGAAAAAAATGTGCTGCCCTCACAGAGTTTCCTTTATTGTGAGGAGTCAGCATACAAATAAACAAAGAATATAATGTCAGACAGTGGAAAGAGTTGAAGAAAGTTAAAACATGTTAAAGGAATATTATAAATAATTTGGCCAGGGAATGTCTCTGAGCAAGTGACATCTGAGCAAGGAACAAAATGATACAGAGGAATAAGATGTTGTTGAAGAGCATTCCAGAATGAGGTTATACAGTGGGAAATGGCTGTGAGGTGGGCATGTATTCAAATAACATCACAACAGTAAATTGTACTTTTGCCAAGTAAGTATGTAAGACCGAAAATTATAAAACATTTTGAAGGCAGTCACTGATTTCTTATAAAACATAGTTCCAATTTAACCAAACACTTTGAGAACCATCCATATTCTCCTAATTAAAGTAAATAGCAAGAGCTTATTAATAGTTTTATTTCAATTACTTTGAGGTGGTTATGAATTTTCAAGGCCATGTCCCTGGATACACAGACTAAAGTTTTTGTTTTTCTGTAACTCACCTTCATCTTCATTTTGAATCAACACTTTTCTTGATGGAAAAGCATAATCTTATTCATCTCCAAGTCAGTTATTTCAGACCCTCTCCCTGAATGACATAAATTCAAGAAGGCTTACACAACACCATGACACAGAGGTAGGAGGTTGGAGGGAGAGGTAGGAAGCAGGAATGTTTTATTTTCTCATCTGTTGAAGTTCAAATTCCTGCTTGGTCTTTTGATATGTTCCTTTTATGACACTGGCAACTGCGGAAGAATTCTGCCTTCTCATTACGTCAACAGCCGCATAACCCATGGTTGTTTCCTGCTCTGTATCATTGTTATCACTTTAAAGATCCTTTAGGTCCTCATCATTCTCAGATGCAAAAGAAAACAATGGTTGCTTCCCCTGTCCTTTGAGAGTATGTGATGATAAAAGATGCATCCCCAAATCTCGTTTCAGAGGAGGGTTTGGGGCCCAGATGTAGGGAATATGGTCAGCAGACAGTCTCTAGCTGTCAACCCCTTCTCAGTCAGTCTCAGACTCAGTGAGCTGTCCTGCCTGAGGTCACACATATTGCTGGATGGTCTATACCCAGTGAAGAGCAAGGTGGGGAGATAGAGACCCAGCCATTTCAGCCAGTCTAGGAAACTGACTGGCAATTCTTGTTCCAAAGCTTCCCATGAGGTTGGCCAAGACTGTAACACAGACTTATCCTATCCTATCCTGTTTCTTCCCTCCTTCCTTTCAAAGATTTTAAACCCCTAAAAAACATCTTGCACCCCAAATTCTGTCTTAGCATCTGCTTCTGGAGCACCTCACTTGTAAAAGGGTTTACATCAATTTGTTGAGCCTACCACACCCTCTTCTGCCCGGGCATCTGATACAATTGTTCCAGTTCTATTTTCCCACACCATGGTTATCAGATGGATGTGCCATTCTGCCACCCAGGCAACCAGGGGGAATGTCTGCTTTAATCTCCCAAACTCAGAGAGGGGGATGATTTTTACCACCCAGCTTAGAACTAACACCAGAATGGGAGGCAAAGCATGAGGGTCCTTCCCAGTGAAATCATTCATTCTCAGCAATTTCTTTCTTCTGCAACCCTTCTCTCATGAGACCTCAGAACTGCAACTATAAAAATTGGTTTAGCAAGAGCTCTCCCACACATGCATTCAGATTCTGGATCATGGCTTTTTGTCTAACTTTAAAAGTAAAAATGTGTACTTTTTCTCTGTTCCAGGACAACTCATCCCCCACCCTCAAATGATGGGTGAATCATGTTTAGCAGCCGGAGTTAAAGGGAAGGGAGAAGGTCACAGAGTAAAAGTAAATTCACAATAAAAGAAACATACGTTTCCAGTGAGATCCAACCTCCATCTCTGTGGGGCAGTCACAGGACACACACCTAACCAGTCTAAGCCCTTCCCTGGGCTTCTTAATAACTGGAACAGAATGTGGGACACAGAGTTTTAATACCTAATGACTAAGCTGCAAGAAGTCCTAGATACTGCTAGGCGTCATGTACACCCCTCCCCTGCTCCTGGGCATAGAAAACTCACCTGCATGCCAAAACGCAGAAGAAAGGCAAGATAAAAGATCTAGGAGATCAGACAAAACCATCCTGATGACATTCAATCCCCTGAATCAGTACCTATGGACCCCAGAATTATCCGATTCCTGCTTTCCTGAAGCTGATGTTTGGCTACACCTTGGACTCTAAAACCTCTCCCAGAATCCTTCCAATATTTTTTTCCATAAGTTGGTATAAGCTGGGGTTCATTATATGGAAACAAAATAATACACCTTACAAAAATCATTGGAACATTTGAATGTCCAGTGGTGACTTTTGGCCTGTGAAATGTACCCACTTACACACACACATATACACATACACACACACACACACACACACACACACAGAAGATTCTAGGCCAAGGAATAATCTGATCTCTGAATGACAACTTAATACACTCACATACTCCCAACTCAAAAAATTTATTTCCACCTGTTAATCCTGGGCTATTTGTGTCAGTATCATTTGCTTATAAGAGCTGAGAAAGATGTACTTGATTTTCCTAGTGTTGAGTGTCATATGTATTGATACTTCCTTAAGGGAGTCCAAACATTTCTGGAAAAAATTAGTTTTCTAGTAATGCACTTACCAATGAGAGCATTCAATGATTCCAAAAATCACTGGTTCTTAATATTGGTTCTTATTTTCCATCTTTGACATCACCTAGTCATTTTCACACATCCCCTGAAGAAGAATTCATCATTTCAATGATTCCTGATAGCATAATATATTCTCCAGTGTCTGTAATTCAAATTTCACTTTGAAAACTTTCTCAGCTGCTTGTGATTGAGATTGATAGACCTAAATGACCGTGGCTGCTGTAGAAGCCCAGAAGAGCTCTAAATTTTGGCTCTTATTCCTATGCATGTGATTCTTAAAGGAGCTCTGTCCAACAGAACACAACTATTCACTCCTTGTGGATAATAAAACCAAGAACCACATTTAAGGTGAGATGTCTTTACTAAGAGAGTGGGTATGTCACAATATAACAAATGCAACCAACTGCCACAACTTAACACTCCATGAATTGTGTAGTTAAGTGGTGACAAAGATGGTATTTGCTGTTCTTTGTGTATCTCAACTGCAAGACTATTGATAAACCTAGACATCTAACCTAAAAGCTAGATATTTAAGCCAGGTATCTAACCTAAAAAATAAGAATACCTGACTGTGCTGGAACTGTCAGTCCCTAAAAATAGACTTTGCCCTATTTTTGAATGAGGAATTCACCATCACTCAGCCTACCTTGAACCTCATCTTCCTCACCTGCCAGCAACACAGACTGATCTAGTTGCCTAATTGATTCGCTGATATCTGCATGAACTCCTATTTGCACCCATAAACATATTCCATTACTGGTATTCTTCAGTATGTGCATTTCTGTCTATAGGTCCTTTCCATGAAGGTCCATGGACACCTTTTCTGATGATGCCACAGCCTTACCTGGAGCCATAACACACTCCACGATATCTGTCTGGACTTCTCTTCACCCGTGTTTGCCATCTGGTAATTCAATAAGTACTAATTGTGATGTCCATACCTGGGGGAAAGACTACCCTGAAAAATTCCAAAGCTTTTCCTACTCTTCATGCCAACATACATGGCACAACCACAGGGGAATACATTAGTGAACTTAATTGCCTTTGTGCCAGCATCATCATCAAGGACTCTTTCCACAAAATGACCCATTTGATATCCTGCTTGAAATCAGTCACCATAGTCAAGATGTTCTCTAGTTGGTCTGATAGATCTGAATACGCAGCCTCACAAAGTAGGTATTTAGGATTACAGGAATGGTCATTTTCTATTTGTGAAATGCTCTCATAAATAAAACCAAATTAAAGCTTCCTTATAACACCATAATGCCAATAATTTCTACCCAGGACTAGGCACATAAATAATAGCTATTGAAAATGATAATAACCATGACAGTTATAGTTTGAAATATTCAGCATATATTTCCTAATTGCCTACAATATATCATGCTAGAATATAGAGAATCAATAATGATGAAATAATTTGGATGTCTACTGTCATGGAATTTAGAGACTAGCAAAAAAGACCAATGAACAGTCAAGTACAAATAAATGTTTTTTAGTGACATAATAGAGGAAATAAGAAGTACAGGATGCTGTAAGAGCACGTAATAGAAATGAATTGTGGGGAGGGAGGGTCAAGAGAAGCTCCTTGGAGGAAGTGGTACTTAAATTCAATCCTGAAAAATTAGACAATTATCAAAGGAGTTGAGGTGAAGGGGAGAGATGAGAAAGAATCTGTGTTCCAAGCAGAGGGATCAGTGTGGTAAAAAGGCTGGATGTGAAAAACAAAACAACAAACTTGGAGAACTTAAGGAAATTCATTCTAGTGGCACAAAAAAAAACCGCATGAGAAGGAAAGAACTGGATGGGCAAGTACAGGGCAGATAATGAAATTCATTTAGTAAAAGACACGCTAAGAGAATTAGAATTTATGCCAAGAGCAATGGGAAATCACTAAAGGGTTTTTATACAATGGTATAATAAGGTTTGTGATTTAGAAAGGATGGCATGGATACAATGTGGAAAATGTCCTATAAGAACACAGAACTATCCTCATCACTGCCATTATAAACTCTACTGCTTTTTGAATCCACTTTCTACTGCCCATTAATGTAAATGCATTTCTTGCAATATGGTAAAGTAGAAAATCTAAAAGCCCTCAAACTACAAAACCCATAAGACATTGAATAGATATAAAAAACATTTTTAAATACATAGTAGGTCAGAAGAAAATATCAACATTTCAAGGAAATTTGAAAAAATGAGTAATTCAAACATGAAGAGTAAACTAAAATTCAAAACTGTAAACACCAAGTTGGTACTGTGCATGGGTAGAATGTACTGCTGCTCTAACCAAGAGCCTTATGGATTACCTGCCTTGCGCCCTTGCCCCTCCCCTATAAAACTAGTATCCTCACAGGGGGCACCTTCATGCAAAATGAAAAGCTATAAAAATGCACCCATGAGAGGAAAATGAAAAGGTAGCATATCTGTTCTCCTAGTCTGGTTCTGTAAGAGAGAGGAAAAGAAATCTGTGCTAAGAATTTGTGATCACAGGCCTGACCTCCGTCCAAGTTTGGTGTTTGAATTCCCATCACTTGCTGAATCCAAATCTCCAAAGCTTGAAATTAATATAAAATTTTGCCCAGTGGCTGATAAATTTTTAAGACTCTTGGTAGAATTAAATGCAAAAGTCATTCTTAAAGGATACACCCCAAGTCCGGGCAATAGACGATTGCCTGCAAAGGATGAGCAGTGCAAAATTAGAAAGCACACAAGGAAACTATCCATTGAGAGCAAAAATCAGCAGATACTATAAACAGCAGATAAGACCCCCAAGACTTCAGATAATAGAACAATCTTATATAAAATACTAAGGGTATTTAAATGATTAAGTGTATATAGAAGGGAATAGAAAACCTAAATAAAAATAACAAATACAATCAGAAAAATCCAAGCAGACTTGGAAAAGAGCCAAATATACGTTTATTTATTTATTTATTTTATTCAAACAGAAAGTTACAAAAGTATAATCATCCTCATCAGTTCACTCAGTCCCATATAATTAATTTTTTTCACCTTGATCTTTTGTTAGCACTTTTATGAATTCATAAGTTTTCCATTAGAGTTCTGAAAATGCTTATTCATTCAGTTCAGCAATATAGTCAGTTACCAGAAGTCTGTACTTGTCAGAGCCTTTTCCATGAATTCCTTGAAGATGAAACCCTTTTATAGGAACATTTTTGCAAAAGCATCAGAGTACACCCAGAGCTGTCTGTAATGACAAGAGACTTAAAAATGACCGCGTTTAAAGATGTGATGAAAGTTCATAATAATCCAATTGACAGGGAAATTTAGTTATTTCTGAGATATACATTTTAAAATAACTAGAATTATGACTTATTAGAACATACAAGATTTTTAGGAATTTCATGTAATGTCTGAAACATTTATATTAACATATTTCCATACAAATAACCCAAAGAAAGTTTAGTATTAGTTTTTTTTTTTTTTTTTTTTTTTACGGTACGCGGGCCTCTCACTGTTGTGGTCTCTCCCGTTGCAGAGCACAGGCTCCGGACGCGCAGGCCCAGCGGTCATGGCCCGCGGGCCCAGCCACTCCGCGGCATGTGGGATCCTCCCGGACCGGGGCACGAACCACGTCCCCTGCAAAGGCAGGCGGACTCCCAACCACTGCGCCACCAGGGAAGCCCTAGTATTAGTTTTTAATTTTATTTTATTTATTTTTTTATAAGCAGGTTCTTATTAGTCATCAATTTTATACACTTCAGTGTATACATGTCAATCCCAATTCATCACACCACCATCCCCACCCCTACTTTCCCCTCTTGGTGTCCATATGTTTGTTCTCTACATCTGTGTCTCAACTTCTGCCCTGCAAACCAGTTCATCTGTACCATTTTTCTAGGTTCCACATACATGCGTTAATATACAATATTTGTTTTTCTCTTTCTGACTTACTTCATTCTGTGTGACAGTCTCTAGATCCATCCACATCTCAACAAATGACCCAATTTCTTTCCTTTTTATGGCTGAGTAATATTCCATCTTATATATGTACCACAACTTCTTTATACATTAGTCTGTCGATGGGCATTTAGGTTGCTTCCATGTCCAGGCTATTGTAAATAGTGCTGCAATGATCATTGGGGTGCATGTGTCTTTTTGAATTATGGTTTTCTCTGGGTATATGCCCAGTAGTGGGATTGCTGGGTCATATGGTAATTCTATTTTTAGTTTTTGAAGGAACCTCTATACTGTTCTGCATAGTGGCCATATCAATTTACAGTCCCACCAACAGTGCAGGAGGGTTCCCTTTTCTCCGCACCCTCTCCAGCATTTCTTGTTGGTAGATTTTCTGATGATGCCCATTCTAACTGGTGTGAGGTGATACCTCATTGTAGTTTTGATTTGCATTTCTCTAATAGTTAGTGATGTTGAGCTGCTTTTCATGTGCTTCTTGGCCATCTGTATGTCTTCTTTGGAGAAATGTCTATTTAGGTCTTCTGCCCATTTTTGGATTGGGTTGTTTGTTTGTTTAATGTTGAGCTGCATGAGCTGTTTATATATTTTGGAGATTAATCCTTTGTCCGTTGATTCGTTTGCAAATATTTTCTCCCATTATGAGGGTTGCCTTTTCGTCTTGTTTATGGTTTCCTTTGCTGTGCAAAAGCTTTTAAGTTTCAATAAGTCCCATTTGTTTATTTTTGTTTTTATTTCCATTTCTCTAGGAGGTGGATCAAAAAAGATCTTCGTGTACTTCCAAAAAAAAAAAAAAGATCTTGCTGTGATTTATGTCAAAGAGTGTTCTTCCTATGTTTTCGTCTAAGAGTTTTATAGTGTCCAGTCTTACTTTTAGGTCTCCCAGCTCCATTTTTTTCCCTCAAGACTGCTTTGGCTATTCAGGGGTCTTTTGTGTCTCCATACAAATTTTAAGATATTTTGTTCTAGTTCTGTAAAAAATGCCATTGGTAATTTGATAGGGATTGCATTGAATCTGTAGATTGCTTTGGGTAGTATAGTCATTGTCACAATACTGATTCTTCCAATCCAAGAACATGGTATATCTCTCCATCTGTTGGTATCATGTTTAATTTATTTCATCACTGTCTTATAGTTTTCTGCATACAGGTCTTTTGTCTCCCTAGGTAGGTTTATTCCTAGGTATTTTATCCTTTTTGTTGCAATGGTAAATGGGAGTGTTTCCTTAATTTCTCTTTCAGATTTTTCATCATTAGTGTATAGGAATGCCAGAGATTTCTGTGCATTAATTTTGTATTCTGAAACGTTACCAAATTCATTGATTAGCTCTAGTAGTTTTCTGGTGGCATTTTTAGGATTCTCTATGTATAGTATCATGTCATCTGCAAACAGTGACAGTTTTATTTCTTCTTTTCCAATTTGGATTCCTTTTATCTCTTTTGCTTCTCTGATTGCTGTGGCTAGGACTTCCAAAACAATGTTGAACAATAGTGGTGAGAGTGGACATCCTCGTCTTGTTCCTGATCTTAGAGGAAATGCTTTCAGTTTTTCACCATTGAGAATGATGTTTGCTGTGGGTTTGTTGTATATGGCCTTTATTATGTTGAGGTACGTTTCCTCTATGCCCACTTTCTAGAGAGTTTCTATCATAAATGGGTGTTGAATTTTGTCAAAAGCTTTTTCTGCATCTATTGAGATGATCATATGGTTTTTATTCTTCAATTTGTTAATATGGTGTATCATATTGATTGATTTGCGTATCTTGAAGAATTCTTGCATCCCGGGGATAAATCCCACTTGATCATGGTGTATGATCCTTTTAATGTGTTGTTGGATTCTGTTTGCTAGTATTTTGTTGAGGATTTTTGCGTCTATATTCATCAGTGATACTGGTCTGTAATTTTCTTTTTTGTAGTATCTTTGTCTGGTTTTGGTATCAGGGTAATGGTGACCTCATAGAATGAGTTTGGGAGTGTTCCTTCCTCTGCAATTTTTGGGAAGAGTTTGAGAAGGATGGGTGTTAGCTCTTCTCTAAATGTTTGATAGAATTGACCTGTGAAGCCATCTGGTCCTGGATTTCTGTTTGTTGGAAGATTTTTAATCAAAGTTTCACTTTCATTACTTGTGATTTGTCTGTTCATATTTTCTATTTCTTCCTGGTTCAGTCTTGGAAGGTTATACCTTTCTAAGAATTTGTCCATTTCTTCCACGTTGTCCATTTTATTGACATAGAGTTGCTTGTAGTAGTCTCTTAGGATGCTTTGTATTTCTGCGGTGTCTGTTGTAACTTCTCCTTTTTCATTTCTAATTTTATTGATTTGAGTCTTCTCCCTCTTTTTCTTGATGAGTCTGGCTAATGGTTTATCAATTTTGTTTATCTTCTCAAAAAAACAGCTCTTAGTTTTATTGATCTTTGCTATTGTTTTCTTTGTTTCTATTTCATTTATTTCTGCTCTGATCTTTATGATTTCTTTCCTTCTGCTAACTTTGGGTTTTTTTGGTTCTTCTTTCTCTAGTTCCTTTAGGTATAAGGTTAGATTGTTTATTTGAGATTTTTCTTGTTTCTTGAGGTAGGCTTGTATAGCTATAAACTTCCCTCTTGGAACTGCTTTTGCTGTATCCCATAGGTTTTGGATCGTCATGTTTTCATTGTCATTTGTCTCTAGGTATTTTTTGAGTTCCTCTTTGATTTCTTCAGTGATCTCTTGGTTGTTTAGTAACGTATCGTTTAGCTTCCATATGTTCTATTTTTTACGTTTTTTTTTTCCCTGTAATTCATTTCTAATCTCATAGTGTTGTGGTCAGAAAAGATGCTTAATATGATTTCAATTTTCTTAAATTTACTGAGGCTTGATTTGTGACCCAAGATGTGATCTATCCTGGAGAATGTTCCATGCGCACTTGAGAAGAAAGTGTAATCTGCTGTTTTTGGATGGAATGTCCTATTAATACCACTTAAATCTATTTGGTCTATTGTGTCATTTAAAGCTTGTGTTTCCTTATTAATGTTCTCTTTGGATGATCTGTCCATTGCTGTAAGTGAGGTGTTAAAGTCCCCCACTAGTATTGTGTTACTGTTGATTTCCTCTTTTGTAGCTGTCATGTTATGTATACATATGCCTTATGTATTGAGGTACTCCTATGTTGGGTGCATATATATTTATAATTGTTATATCTTCCTCTTGGATTGATCCCTTGAACATTATGTAGTGTCCTTTCTTGTCTCTTGTAACATTCTTTATTTTAAAGTCTATTTTATCTGATATGAGTATTGCTACTCCAGCTTTCTTTTGATTTCCATTTGCATGGAATATCTTTTTCCATCCCCTCACTTTCAGTCTATATGTGTCCCTAGGTCTGAAGTGGGTCTCTTGTAGACAGCATATATATCGGTCTCGTTTTTGTATCCATTCAGCAAGCCTGTGTCTTTTTGTTGGAGCATTTAATCCATTCACGTTTAAGGTAATTATCGATATGTATGTTCCTATGACCATTTTCTTAATTGTTTTGGGTTTGTTTTTGTAGGTCCTTTTTTTCTCTTGTGTCTCCCACTTAGAGAAGTTCCTTTAGCATTTGTTGTAGAGCTGGTTTGGTGGTGCTGAATTCTCTTAGCTTTTGCTTGTCTGTAAAGCTTTTGATTTCTCCATCGAATCTGAATGAGATCCTTGCTGGGTAGAGTAATCTTGGTTGTAGGTTCTTCCCTTTCATCACTTTAAGTATATCATGCCACTCCCTTCTGGCTTGTAGAGTTTCTGCTGAGAATTCAGCTGTTAACCTTATGGGAGTTCCCTTGTATATTATTTGTTGTTTTTCCCTTGCTGCTTTCAATAATTTTTCTTTGTCTTCAATTTTTGCCAGTTTGATTATTATGTGTCTCTGTGTGTTTCTCCTTGGGTTTATCCTGTATGAGACTCTCTGCGCTTCCTGGACTTGGGTGGGTATTTCCTTTCCCATGTTAGGGAAGTTTTCGACTATCATCTCTTCACATATTTTCTCAGGTCCTTTCTCTCTTCTCCTTCTGGGACCTCTATAATGTGAATGTTGTTGCATTTAAAGTTGTCCCAGAGTTCTCTTAGGCTGTCTTCATTTCTTTTCATTCTTTTTTCTTTATTCTGTACCACAGCAGTGAATTCCACCATTCTGTCTTCCGGTTACTTACCTGTTTTACTGCCTCAGTTATTCTGCTATTTATTCCTTCTGGTGTAGTTTTCATTTCAGTTATTGTATTGTTCATCTCTGTTTGTTTGTCCTTTAATTCTTCTAGGTCTTTGTTAAACATTTCTTGCATCTTCTCGATCTTTGCCTGCATTCTTTTTCCGAGGTCCTAGATCATCTTCACTACCATTATTCTGAATTTTTGTTCTATAAGGTTACCTATCTCCACTTCATTTAGTTGTTTTTATGGGGTTTTTTCTTGTTCCTTCATCTGGTACATAGCCCTCTGCCTTTTCATCTTGTCAGTCTTTCTGTGAATGTGGTTTTTGTTCCACAGACTGCAGGATTGTAGTTCTTCTTGCTTCTGCTGTCTGCCCTCTCCAAATATAAGCTTTAGAAATTCAAATTTTAATCGAGAGTAAAAATGAAAGTTAAATGAAGCTGAAAACATGATTAATGAATTGTTAATGCTGAGAAAATTACCAAGAAAGCAATGACTATATATAAGAATAATGTTAATTTAGGGGATATAAAGTCAAGGCGGAAGTAAAAACATTTGATCACAATAACATGGAAGACATGATCGGAGTTAATAAAGAGAAAACATTCTAAATCAGTTATATTCTTTGGGGAAAATGCAGAAATTTGGATCTCTTTAAACTTGTTTAAATATATATGTTAAAATTTTAAGGGTAACATTTAAAAGAAATAAATAATCTCATTTCAGTGGAAGTACATAATTTTCAAATGAATAGAAAGATTAAAAGACTTAAGGCAATCTCTGTCAATCCAATAGAACACATAAGGAAAATGTAAGCATAGGAAATAATAACATAAAATAAAATGGTCAAAATAAATGAAAATAATAATTACAATACACATAAATGTAATTTTTATTTATTTATTTATTTATTTATTTAATTTTATTTTTTTTTTGCGGTACGCGGGCCTCTCACTGCTGTGGCCTCTCCTGTTGCAGAGCACAGGCTCTGGATGCGCAGGCTCAGCAGCCATGGCTCACTGGCGCAGCTGCTTCGCGGCATGTGGGATCTTCCTGGACAGGGGCATGAACCCTTGTCCCCTGCATCGGTAGGCGGACTCTCAACCACTGCGCCACCAGGGAAGCCCATAAATGTAATTTTTAAATCCCTAAAACATATGGGCCCCCCCAAAATGCAGATGAAAGGATAAAGGAAAAAAGGGCAGCAGATGCTGTCAAATAAAAACAAGAAATACTAATAAAAAGAAAAATAGCGTAAAACAAAACAGAATTTATAGACAAAAGAAAAAATATGTAAAAGTGTTATCCGGCATAAGGAGTGATTGAATGATAAAAAGAAAGATTTTGACAGGAAGATGTTATAGTTATAAACTAAACTATATGTATGTACCTAATAACATAACTTCAAAGCATTCTAAGTTCTTATTTAATTGACACAGCAAACTCATAAACTGGGTATTGTTAGTGTGTACATTTTACAGATGGAGAAACTTAGACACAAAGAGGTAAATAATTTGCCCAGACTCACACATCTAGTACACGATAGAGCTGGGACATACCCATTTGTACCACAGTCATTCAAGATTCAAAAGGTCATAAAAAAAAAAATAGAGTGGAAAGCAACTCCCACAATTTATGACAAAAACAACAAATTCTTCTTTGATATTTTAGACAAAAAGTAGAAAATGAACATATGTTTCCTGGTTATCAAGCTACAGACTGACCTGAGCGTTTTCATGGAGTCCTTCCTCTCAGCTCCTACAGCACTATGTCCACTCCTCTGGCACCTTACTGTTGCCTCATATGGTTAATCGCCTTATATATTACAAGGTCTTTGAGTTTAGAAGCCATGGCTTAGAGTTCTTTGTTGCATCCAGAGTACCTTATAGAATATATTATACATAAACTATATATACATCTTTCAGCCAGTGTCTGACAAACAGCAGGTAATCAATAAATGTTAGCTCTCTGAACCTCAAAATGGGGTGGCATGAATGAGTTTCATAAGTCAGGCACACAGGTTTGAATACCACCTCTGCTACTACTTAGCTCTGTGACATAGGTCAATTTTCTCAATTTCTTTGAAATGTGGTTATCTCATCCATTAAGAGTCACACAGTATATCCACCTTAGTGCTATAAGCATTAGTGAGAATAGTGTGTGAATAGACACTGATACATTGTAGGAGCTCAGTGAATATTACTTATACTCTCCCTCCATTAGAAAACTGATTTTATACGGTCTCCATCCTAGAGGTTTGTATTAGGCTTCTCCAGAGAAACAGAACCAATAGAGGCTGAGAAGTCCCACAATCTGCCCTGCAAACTGGAGAGCCAGGAGGCCAGTGGCATAATTCAGTGGCCTGAGAGCCAGAGAGCTGATCGTATAGATTCCAGGTCTAAAGCCTTGAGAATCCAGAGCACTAGGGGCAGGAGAAGATCAATGTTCCAGGCAGACAAAAACTGAATTCAACCTTCCTCTGCCTCTTTTTTTTTTTTTTTTTTTGTGGTATGAGGTCCTCTCACTGTTGTGGCCTTTCCCATTGCGGAGCACAGGCTCTGGACACGCAGGCTCAGCAGCCCTGGCTCACGGGCCTAGCGACTCCGCGACATGTGGAATCTTCCCGGACCGGGGCACGAACCCATGTCGCCTGCATCGGCAGGTGGACTCTCAACCATTGTGCCACCAGGGAAGCCCTCTTTTTTTTTTTTTTTAAGTTAATTAATTAATTAATTTGGTTGCTCCAGGTCTTAGTTGTGGCTCACAGGCTCCTTAGTTGCGGCTTGCCAGCTCCTTACTTGTGTCACATGGGCTCCTTAGTTGTGGCATGCGAACTCTTAGTTGCAGCATGCACATGGGATCTAGTTCCCTGACCAGGGATCGAACCTGGGCCCCCTTCATTGGGAGCATGGAGTCTTAACCACTGCACTACTGGGGAAGTCCCAGAATTCAATTCAAGCCCTCAGTGGATTGGAGGATGCCCACCCTCATTGGGAAGGGTCATCTGCATTACTCAGTTCACCAATTCAAACGCTAATCTCTTCCAGAAACGTCCTCACAGACGCACCCAGAAATAAGGTTTAACCAGCTATCTGGACATCCCATGGCCCAGTCATGTTGACACGTAAAATTAATCATCACACTTTATTACAGACATTAGGTCCAGAGTCAACAAGAGAATTGCTCTTGTATCTTCCTGAGTATGAAATGTGAAACACAGATCTCATTGACAGCGCAGTCTCAAAATATCAGCAGTAGTCCATTAACACCAAACGATTTTTTGAAACACAATTTTAATGGACAGGATCTGAATTCAGAATGGATGAACATAGTTATTGTGACCACTACATTTTAGCAAACTGAAGCTACTTAGACAATAATAAGCAGCTCACACAGAAAAGAAGTGCTTCAGAAACATTAGAGGAATAAGATGACAGAGAATGACTAAAAGGTAGAGAATAATGCAGCCAGATGAAAAGTCCAGCACCAGCAAGTTCACCCGAGTGTGCTGCAATCAGGAACAGAGCGTTTTCTGTGTGAGGTGAGTGTATTTTAATTAGGTACATTTAGGCAGATAGTGCATATAAAGTTGGGTTGTTGACACTACGAATTCTACAAATAGCAACCTGTTTGAATAATAAGGAAAAAAATGTGCATATTTTCAAACTGCATTTCTCTAGATTGGACCTCCCACAGCAAGACCACAGATTTACAGGTTTTATTCTGAAAGAATAAACTATCCTTATAATAAAAGAGAAGGGTCCTCAGGCCCTGAG
Source organism: Monodon monoceros (assembly GCF_005190385.1). Taxonomy (NCBI): domain Eukaryota; kingdom Metazoa; phylum Chordata; class Mammalia; order Artiodactyla; family Monodontidae; genus Monodon; species Monodon monoceros. The sequence goes on from NW_021703783.1 coordinate 64,257,302, forward strand.
CCTTCTGACCTCTACCTTCAGTCAGATCCAAGGAGTAAACCAAAATTGGGGGAAGCTTATCAACTGTTATGAAACATAGAACTTAATCTATTTTATGAAATTTCTTTGTACTAGTGTTTGTGTCTGATACATCTTTACTGCCAGCACCTGGCATCATATGTAGTAGGGTTGTTGCTTCAGTATATTACTGAATTAGCCTAATTATGTTAAAAATAAACATCTATACTCAAACCATTTGAAACTCAAGTCAAACATTGAAACTCATGCTCAACAAAGGATAAAAAATTTTGAACCCGTCAAGCCAGTTGGTAATCAGCCTGTCTCAACATTTCTCTTTGGTGTCTGTAAATTCTATTTTTCTCTTGATTGATCACAGATTCCAATCCTCCCTCTTTAAATATGCTTCCACCACAGTATAAGAAAAATATATTTACTCATGGAACTCCTGGCTTGGAAATCTCTCTCGTAGAACCCAATAATAAGGCATTTTGTTGTTCACAACTTGCAAATGTTGCTATGCAACCACATCGAGGGAAAGCGGGGTTTCAAGCCATAGGATATAGGCACACGAATTGAGGTGTTAGAATAAAATTAGTTGAATGTGTATATGTGTGTGCAGGCAAATACTGTTTAAATTATCAAACAGGGCTTCCCTGGTGGCGCAGAGGTTGAGAGTCCGCCTGCCGATGCAGGGGACACAGGTTCGTGCCCCGGTCCGGGAGGATCCCACATGCCGCGGAGCAGCTAGGCCCGTGAGCTATGGCCTCTGAGCCTGCGCGTCCGGAGCCTGTGCTCCGCAACGGGAGAGGCCACAGCAGTGAGAGGCCCGCGTACAGCAAAAAAAAAAAAGAAAAAATTTATCAAACAGTAATAAGCTGTAAGTATAAAGCAGTTTTTCTGTGAGGAAACAAAATGAGCCAGAAGAAGCAGATTTTCTAGTTAGAAGCTCATAAAGTTCTTACAGTTAATTAGGCCTATCTTTTAATTTGATCACTCAGACTGCAGCATAGGCGTAAGGCGAGAAAGAAAAGAACGGTGGGTGGACACTTAGCAGCTAAATTGGGCAGGTAGCACACACCAGTTTAACTCTCTTTTTTTTCTTCTTCCATTGTGGGTAGGAAGAGTGTAAGAATATATAGAACCAGAACTTTTACTAAACCATGTGTGACAGTCATTGTAACAAGATGGAATTCATGATATTCAGAACCTCACACTTTTAGGCAAGCAAAATTTAAGGATACACTGAGAAATATGTGTGAACAGAGCCTACATGATCTGTAAAGGCAAAAGCAAAACGGAGGAGTTCAAATGGTAGTTTTCTTCTCCTACCGAAATAGATTCCCCCAAACACCCCAAAGCTTTATGTGCTGAAAAAGTTCTTTTAAAATTTTTCTCACTTGGGAAAATAGTAGTATAAATGAAATTGTTTTCCTAGAATCTGGTTGAGCAATTGCACTGCCTTTATCCTTGCCCTTCAGCTAAAGACCACCAGAAACACATCTATAATTGAACAAGTTGGGTTTATTATTCACTGAAGCAAAGAGGGAAGCTGCATGGGGAACTGTGGATCATCTCAGTAAGGGGGTGTTAGAATGTATTAGAGGGTTTGGGCTTTGGCTGGGAGCTTTTGAGGAGAGTCTAAGAAAGCAGGGCTTCACTCTAGATGCTATCAGAAAGCAGGGATGTTTCTGTGGTTGGGTATCGCAATAAAGCTCATCTATATGGACAGCCCACCAAAGTAAGGCTAAAGCTGTAATTGGTAATGAAGTAGCAGCCCTCATGTTAGCAAGGGGAGGGGGATGCTTGCCATTTTGTGGATAGCACAGTGACCTTGTTTTCGTATGTGCTTAAAAAGTTATGAGGTGTCCTTGTTTTGTCTCACTCTGTCGTGGTCTCAGAGTGGCCTTGTCTGATGTTGGTGTTTTATTGTTTCTGTGCAATGGGAGAACCACTAGCTATAAGTACCAGGCCAGCACCAAATAACTCTGAAGCCTAGAGCTGTGTCACAACAGTTCCCCAATGTCAAGGGCTACTTTTTTCTTTCTCACCTCTGAATGCTTTTGGAATAATAAATCTTTTACTTATTGTGAAATTAGAATGTACATATGAACTAGGCTTGAGATCTTTGGGTACCATGTTGGATTTACCATACGAAGCAAAAGATTTACCACCACACATTATATGATCTTCTTTCGTTCACATTATCATAGATCTGTTTTCTCTGGAAATCAACACAATCCCCTCTGCTCAGTAACTAGGCTGCCTATAAATATAAGTGACAAGCACACCCCTAATGATTAAATTACTACAATAGTCAACATTTATGTAGTCCTTATTTACAGAAGAGCTTTATATCACCTTTTCTGTTATTCCTCACAAAAAGAAGACTATGGATGACCTAAAGAGAGCAGGTGGCTTTCCAAAAGGTACAGATTAGAGGGGCTGAAACATGAAGTCGTATTCTGAACTGAGAATCCATTCTTAGTATGTTCACCCTTAAATTTGTACAAACTAATGTTAAACAGCATGGTGGCTGAGAGAGCAGCTCTGAGACCAGGCCACCTCCATGTGTTTTCTCTTCTGCCACTCCCTACCTTTGTGACCTTGAGAAAGTTGTTCCACCTCTCGGTGCCTCAGTTTTCATGTAGTATGAGCTAGATACTAAGAAAAGAGAATTTTTCATAGTATCTAGCTCACAGGTTTGTTTCAAAGATTAAATAAGTCAGTATGTGAAATGAGTTGAGAACAGTGCAGACGCATCGTTAGCATTTATTAAGTGTCAGCTATGGTTCCAGTACCTCAGAATGTGACTTTATTGCAGATTTGGCCATTAAAGAGTTAATTAAGTTAAAATGAGGCCATTGGGGTGAACCCTAATCCAATCTGAATGGAGCCCTTATAAGAAGAGGAAATTTGGACACATAGAGAAACACCACGGCTGCATGTGCCCAGAGAAAAAACCATGTGAGGATACAGCCAGAAGGTGGCCATCTGCAAGGCAAGCAGTGAGGTCTCAGAAGACACCAAACCTGCTGACACCTTGATCTTGGGCTCCCAGCCTCTAGTACTTGAGAAAATAAATTTCTGCTGTTTAAGCCACCCAGTCTGTGGTATTTTGCTATGGCAGCCCTAGCAAACTAATGCAGACACATTTGTGAATGTTAGCCATTACTAATGGTTGAACAATCCCAACAAATTTGTTTCCAGCTCTTAAAATTTGTACATAAAGATACTGATGAGATACTGAAAGAGAACACAAAATTACTCTTTCCAATTTTTAAGAGCTGATATCTTCTCTTAGATTTTTTAACTGTTGATTTCTTTCAAGCTTCTCATAAAGATCTCTTTCCTCCTGTCCTCACAGATTCCACCTTATATATACCTGTATATAAAAGTATACATTTATTGCTTCATGCATTTAAATTAGTATATGATGTAATCCACATAGTGAAGATAAAAGGAGAACAGTTAAAGAGGAATAGAAGGATGATAAAGCCATAAATAAGTCTGTAACTAAGCTATAAATGAAAGCTAGACCATGACCAGTCACCAGGAAAAGATTCCTTCTGTTAGCGCTTTTGTTTTGAAAATTAGCAAGACCCAGTAAAGAGATTTTTACAATCCACAGCCACATACCTTCCAGCCGCTGCTGGAAGAGACACTTACGTCTACTCTGGACATAGAAAGTTAATCCATGCAGATACTGGGAATGCTCAACCAGTTCTGACAATAAAAATGTTCTTCCAGTATTGGCATATCTGAGAACAGTTACTTCCAATGAAGCCTCTCAGCCATGCAATCCTAGGTCACCTAAAACAAGGCCAGCTTCTTCACATGTCTGCAAATCTCTCTTTATCCCTTATTTTTCTTTGCTAATCTTCTGTTCCTTCTTCCCTCAAGCTGTTGACTCTACTATTTCCACTGTACATTCTAGCACCTCGCTCCATTACTGTTCAGGGGGAAAAAAGAACTTGGAGTCAGAAGAACCAAGTTTGAGAACTGGCAGCTGTGTGAAATCACCTAAGCTAATTATTCCTTCTATTTCTCTGCTTATTCCTCTGTAAACTCAGGGAGTGCTGGCCAGGAAATAAATTAAGAAAAGAAGTATATTGTATGGAAAAAATATAAAAATAATAAATATAGTATAGAAAAACATACATTAAATATATTGTATACAAAAATGTAAATATTATATATAGTACAAATATATATATATGTTTAGGAAAATATAAATTGTATATATTACACTAAAAAGGCATCAAGTCATTAATTTCATATTTTCATCAGAATCTATGTAAATTATCAGAGATAGAAAAGAGAAAACAAAGAAAGAATATGGATAGACCATGGAATACTGTGGATTCTTTTACTTACGAGAGTAAGGGTAGCCAAGAACAACAAGGAAACCAATCAAGTTGAGTTAAATGTCTCTTGCAAAATTGCAATGTACAAAAAAGCCTCTCCTGGTTGTCCTGGCAATAGACACCAACCCCACTCCTACTTATGGCAATAGCATTAAAATAAGAAAAAGCACAAGTAAATAGAGCAAGCATTAATTAGAAGTAGATCCATAAAAGGATAATGAAAGAACTGGGGAGGAGTGTGAGAAAGATTGTATCACCAAGACTGATGTCATTATGGGGGAGAATATGACCCACGTATAAATGGACTAACTTGAACCTGTGAACTTGAGAAACCATCTGGACCTATTCCTTCTCTCACTGTTATTTAGGCTAGGCTGCTGAAATAAAGAGAATTAACAATAATTGAGTAGCTTTAAGAAGACAAGTGTATTTCTCTCATCTGATAGTCTGAAAGGAGCAGTCCAGGTCAAAAGGCTGCTTTGCTCCATATGGTCATTCAGAAACCCAGGATCCTTCCTTCATGTTTGTCCACCATTCCTCAGTGCCTGGTCTTGAGCTTGGGAGGGAGACGAGATGGCAGAGTAGAAGGATCTTGAGCTCACCTCCTCTCATGAGCACACCAAAATCACAACTAACTGCTCATCAAACATGGATTAAAAAAAGACTGGAATCTACCAAAACAAGATATTCTACATCCAAAGACATAAAGAAGAAACCTTCATGCCTGGTCTTTATCATATGATTAAAGTCAGGTCACTGTCACATCAAGATTACATTTGGCTAATAGGCAGAAGAGATTGTAGTGGGACATACCTTAGACTAGGTCCAGAAGTGACACACATCACTTCCATTCACATATTTTTAGAGAAAATTTAGTCACATGACCATACCTAACTTGGAAATAGAACTAGCTGTGGGGTTTGGGGGGTCTAGGGGAGTTGAGAATGGAATCTGCCTCAATATCAAGGCAACAAAATCATACTAAAATAACTAGAAAGAAAGATAAATGGGAATTAAAGATGTGCATCTATCTAACTTGGATTTTTTTGTGTCTTTTTCTCACTGAATAAAAGTAGGTATAATAGAAAAATGTCTACCGATAGCTAATTCACATAAAAATTCTTAGAATTTTCTAAAAACAGTATAAAGCATATTCAAATTCTTTAGGGGAAAATGTGTTATAAAGTGTAAATCATCACCACATGTTGTTTGGGATATTTAATTGAAACAAATTTTGTAATTATTTTATCTTTTCTAATCATGTAAAAATGTAATTTAAAATCTGTTTTATGCAATTCCAAATCACTTTAAATCCTGTTCTCATTTTACATATTACAATAGCAGGAACCCAAAAGAAAACTTTTCATTTAATAAATGCAATTCAATATTATATGTTTCTGTGGTTACCTAGGTAATAGTTGCCATAGCTCTGGAATGCATAATCAGTTTAACATTTTATTCATAATTGGTGCTACACTATAGCTTCAGATCACTATTTTAAATACAGTCATAAACAAGTGTATTAACCTTCGTGTTATCTATCAGTAACAAATATGCCTATTTGTTCCATCAGGGTCAATATTTCAAGTGCCAATTTATAATCTGTTCTTCTCTGCCTGTTCCCCTCAAGATCAAGAATTTTATAAAATTTCATAATTGTATATCTATATGTGTATTGGTCTTAAAGATGCTAATAGCTATACAACTGAATCTATATAAAAAAGAGATAACAAGTGCATTTCTATTCTAAGAATATATATAGAACATATAAACCCCCAACATATTTTTAATATAAGATTTATTTCTACTAATTAGGTCAACTGTCATAATTATTTAGCCAACCACTCTCTATCTAGGAAAAACAAAAAATTTGACCTTAATTTACATGTATAATTCCTAGATCTTTAATTATTGGGTTGTAATTCATTCTGAAGAACTTAAAAGTTTTGATTGGTGTCATACCAGGCATAAATGCTTACCTCTTTTAAGCTGTTTGGTGATTTTAAATCAAGAAGTAGCATTGCATACCAGAGTAAGCAAGAGCCTAACGTCAGACTTGCAATCAAATTCTATGTCTGAAACTAGCTATGTGATTTTGAGCAAGTTACCTGAAACTCAGAGCCTCACTTTTCTCATCTATAAAGGAGTTTTTCAGGATCATTTTTAGTATTAAATGAGATAATGTATGTGGAAACAATCTAATAATAATGGCATGTGTGAGCCCATAGCAATTACTATAACTTAACTACCAATTAATTTTTCCTCTACTTGGTTAATTATAGATGCAGAAATGTAAATTGTATGCTGTCTCAAACAAAAAAGTTTATATAATTTATATTGATACATTTAGCTCTTGGCATCTAAGGTAGAAACTTTTGCATTAATGAAATTTATCCAACTCTTTTTATCAAACACAGTATTTATAGTTTAGCACTACCTGTATTCTAAAACTGTAACAGTAGAACTTGAATGCCTTCATCAACTCACTAACTTATTTCAGATCTCTCATCTGTAAGAGAAAATAAAAAATGTAGTCCAAAGAGCACAATGTATGGTGCCTTTGAAAAAATAATCTCTTCTAGGGATAAAATGTAAACGCGCACACACACACACACACACACAAACACACACACCTTTGCATTGCTTCTCTTTTCTCAAGTTCCAATTCCCTTTTTCTTAACCTTGCTTTCAAACAAGGCTTTCCTCTCTGCTATGAGCACAATGAAACTGCTCCTGTCAAGGTCACCATTGATTTCCATTTTACCATTTCCAAAAGTCAATTCCCAGCCCGCATCTTACTTGATCTCTTAGCAGCATTTGACATAGTTGATCATCTCCCCCTTTAAAAAAACAAAACAAAAGAAAACCAAACAAACAAAATCAAAAAAATGTTGGCTTTCTAGGACACCATATGTCCTGGTGTTCTTCCTTACAGTCTGACTGCTCCTTCTCTTTCTTCTTTGCTACCTACTCCTCTTTATCTCTACTTTTGGATTATGGAGTGCATTGGGTATACTTCTCTAGTTACACTCATCCACTCTCATTGCTGTAAGTTTCATCTATACTCAAATGTAATCTCATCCAATCTCATTGCTATAAATTTCATCTATACTCAAATGGCTCCCAAATTTAATCTCCACTCTACTTCTCTCAGCTTCATGATAATCTTTTTAAACTAATTGTTTACATGTCAACTAGAAATCTAACATACACTTACTCTTAATCTAACATACACTTACACTTAATCATACCAACCACAATGACTCTGAAACAACTCTTTTTCTCCCCACTAGGACCATGAACCTGTTCCTCTCCCGTTCTTTCCCCCATGTTTCCTCAAGCCACCAGCCCAGAAGTCATCCTTGACTTCTCTCTTTTTTCATCACCTGCATTCAACTCATCAGAAAGCCATGGTGTGAAAATACACAAGAATCCTACCTCTTCTCACTGTAGCACCACTAATACCCTCGTGCAAACCACAGTTCTCCAATGTGACTTTTATCAAAATGTAAATCAGATCATGACACCCACCTGTTCAAAACGTTCCATGTTACTCAGAAAATATCCTAACCATGGTCTTAATGTTCGTATTTATTTTCATAGCCTATCTTCACAATCCCACCCCCTAACTCTTTCTGTGAATTTTCTTCATTTCAGCCACGCTGGCTCGTTCCCATGTTCAGATCTTCTCACTGCTATCCCCTCTCCTGGAATATCCTTACCCCAGATCACCAAAATGATTGAAGCTAACTTCCAAATTTCTGCTCCATTATTATCTTATCAATGGCCTTCCTCACTAACCTATTCAAAATAAACTTCCCACTTTTTCTTCTTATCCTATTTTAATCTACAAAAAAAAAAATGAAATGAATTAAAAGATGCTCCTCTCAGACCTCCCTTCAAGAAAGGATCCATTGCCCAAAAGTGAGGAGTGGGCTTAACCAACAGCCCCACTATTAACTCCTTCAGAACCTGCCTCAGCTTTGAGTACAGGTGATATGCTTCTCTGGGTGACATCAGCCAACGTGTCAATACAAAGACCCAGCCATTCCTAATGAGAATTCTTTGCTCTAGAGTGCCTCAATTGACTGGTAGGAATATTGTCAGGGGCAGCATCATAGCTGACCTCTGCCCAACCCTGATTCCTTCCTTTTCTGTTCACTAATGTTAGTCCCCAATAAACCTTTTCACTCCTGTGTCCATTTCAGTGTTTACTTTCTAGAGCACCCAAGAGACACAGCAAATTATATCATATACTTGTTTATTGTATCTCTCTCTCAATAGAATGTAAGTTCTATAAAAGCAGTGAGTTTGTCTTTTCAACTGTGTATGAAAAGACATACATAGTTCCTAATGCCCAAAACAGAATCTAGGATAAGATAGGTAATCAACAATTAATTATGACTAAATAAAGAATGACTTTGAATAAGAGAATTTACTAATACATAAACAATATTATAGCACCATTAATAAAATGTAAATAAAATAGGAAAAATACCAACCACAATTTTGCCATCCCAATAAATCATCTTTAAATTATCTTTTTTTTTCTTTAGCTACATCCTTACAAAATTATTTAGTTATATACTTTTAGTCACAACATCACAAATACAATTTTTATTCTATTGGTTAATTTTAACTTAACACAAAATTTTTCTAGATTATCATAGAATGTTCAGATTATACATTTCTAGTGGTATTTATGTTTCATGAGAGAGATATAGGATAATTTATTAAATTGTTGAGGTTTCTCTAAATCAAATTTTTCAGTATTAGAAGTAACAGCACAGTAAATATCCCTTAAATGTCTGAATATTTTAGCAGTGAACAGAGCTAGGTTGGATATTATATCAGTAATATTAGGTTGGGAATAAGGAATTTTTTTTATTATTATATGACCCCAGTTTGTTGCAGTTTGCCAAAAACAATGCTATGGATGTTAGAAAAGACCTCCTCATTATGGATGGGCTTGGCAGAAATAATATAAATTAAAGGGAGAATAAGAGTTTATCATGACCTCTAGAAGTGTCTTTGAATTGTCTTTGTATGAACTCTTGAATTGCCTTCTAAATGGACATGCAGACTTAGAATTATGTTCTCAAGCTCTGTGCATACATGCTACAGATGCTAATAAGATATTGTAACTAGGTAGTGCAAGGTTCATATCAAGGCAGTTTAACATGCCTGGTCATTAGAGCACAAGTTATTTAATTTTAATAGCAAGAGACTTTCTCTAAGTTTAATAATCTAATAATGGTCTCAGAAAATTGACAATGTAAAAAAATTATATTTTATCACATTTTAGTAATACACTGAGTAAAGCATGATTTGAAAATGTATAATCCACTGGTGCTTCCTAGCCCTTGACAGAGACGAGTAGAAGCTTCATGACATATGAGGTGATAGAGTAAGATCATTTGAGAATCCTTAAGTATCTGCCATACACTATAAGATCATTTACTGAAATTATTAAATACTGTTTCACAAAAACTCTTAAATACTCTCTTGTTCTAGTGCTCCAATTAATTCCTTGACCTATTTGCAACAAAGCTTCGTAAGGACTTTAGTCTTAACCTGCAGTACAATTGAAATTATTATATTCAATGTAATCCCATTACGAGAGCAAAACATGTATTTCGTTGTATTTAGTTAAGTTAGGCTAAGCTATGGTAACAAATTCCAAAATTTCAGAAGCTTAACACACCAGAAGTTTTATTGCCCATGTGTCAGTGTGGCTCTTCTTCATGCAATCATCCAAGACCAAGTTTCTTTCCATCCTAAGGTTTTATCATTCTCATCAGCCTCTGCAAGTAGTCAAAACAAGAGGAAAGAAAGCATGGAAGAGGCCGACCTACTATTGCAAAAGCCTCAAGGGGCTTCCCTGGTGGCACAGCGGTTAAGAATCCACCTGCCAATGCAGGGGACGTGGATCCGAGCCCTGGTCCTGGAAGATCCCGCATGCCAAAGAGCAACTAAGCCTGTGCTCCACAACTACTGAGCCTGCACTCAGAGTCCGCGAGCCACAACTACTGAGCCTGCGTGCCACAACTACTGAAGTCCGCGCGCCTAGAGCCCCTGCTCTGTAACAAGAGAAGCCCGCGCACCACAACAGAGAGTAGCCCCCGCTCGCCACAACTAGAGTAAGCCTGCGCGCAGCAACGAAGACCCAACACAGCCAAAAATAAATAAATAAAATAAATAAATTTTTAAAAACACCTTCAGATGAGAATGACACATATTATTTCACATATTTAGCCATATAACTACACTCTAATCGCGAGGGAACTAACACAATCTAAATATGTTCATTACTACAGTCTTACTAATATAAAAGGAGAGAATGATTTTGGAAGAAAGAGTCTCTTAAATATTTATACAAAATTTAAACACTATATACTTAAAAATTGTACTTAAGACCACTCCTTAGAGATAACTACTGTAAAGGGTTGTTACGTATTCCAACTTATTGTATTCATATGTTTAAATATATTTTAAATGAGTCCATAGTGCGCCTAACATTTTTCAACTTTAGGATAAAATTTAAAATTCTTAATATGGCTAGCAAAATGCTAAATAGACAACTTCTTGGCTTCCTCTTCCCATCCATCACTGCACCCAGCCACATAATCCTTTCTTCTGTTCTTAGAACATTCCCATTTACATCTGCAGTTTCTCTGTCTGGAACCTTCCAGTTTCCTCAGGACTAGAGCCTTTCCTTTCTTCAGATATCAACTCAAAAGTCATCTTCTTAGAGAAGACTTCCTTCAGCACTGATCTAGGATAGTATCTTCAATACATTGACTCTATCTCATCAACCTATTTAATTCCTCTTTAGCATTTATCACAGTCTGAAATTATCTTATTTATCTTCATTAGGAGATAAGTTCCAAAAAAAAAGGATGTTTCTGTCAAGTTTGGTTTGTCTGGTGTATAGAATGGTACCTCGTATACAATAGGTGCTCAGTAAATGAAAGAGTAAACAAATGAATGAGTGGTTCTATGACTTTGTAACAAACCAACTGAGAATTTAGTGGTTTAAAACAACGATTTGTTATTTCTCACCACTCTGTGGATCGGGAACTCAGGCAATACCCGTCTCAGTGGTTCTTCTGCCCTAGATGATATTGACTAGTTTCATTCAGAAGCAGTTGCAGTCAACTGGAAGCTCATTTAAGAGCTTCTCAACCTTCAGAATGTCTCTCAATGTGCTGCTAATCATTCAGTCATCTAGCCTGGATTTCTTTACATCACGTCTGCTGAGATGGGAAATGGAAGCTGCAGTATCTCTTAAAGTTTAGTGTAAAAATCCCAGAATTGCACTTCCACCGCAGTCTGTTGGTCTAAGTAAGTCACAGTCTAGCTCACATTCAAGGAGAGAGCAAATAAACCCTGTTTCTTAGATTCTGTGCATGTACAGTGAAGGGAGAAAGTATTGACAGTCATATTTGGAAGCCATATACCATATACCCCAGTATATGGAAATGCTGGCATAAAAGATTTGAACATTTTAAAAATCGATATTGCCAAACGGTCTACAAACAGGCTAAAAATATTGTTTTGGAGTCTGCCCTAATTTGCTCAGCAACCCTCTCCTGGATGGATCATACTTTGATTCTTATAGATCAATGAAAAGGAAATTTCAAGTCACAGAAAAACCAAGCTAAATCAAATGTCTTCAACCTGTCCTTTAGTCCAAATTAAGCATAATGTACCTAAATTATTTGAACTTGACCACTCTGATTTGGGATTTCTGACTGAAGATGGGAGTCCACCCCTCTGAAGCTTCCTGAGCTCCAGAGATATTAGAAGGTAAATGAGGAAAAAGGAGAAGAGGTGCTCAGATCCATTATTATGTTCCCTGGACAGAGAGTGATGCTGCCAATGAAATTTAGCCACGGTCCCCAGCCTTATTCCCTTTAGCCATCTGCTCAAGCAAAATCTCATTAGAGGAGCTTAGCTAAGAGATAAATGCTTTTCTCTCCATTAAGTAAGGTAGGTGGGCAATTTTCCTGAACAGTAGAGACTCGAGAATGGGCTATAGATTTGTTATTCACTCTCCCTATTAGGAGAGGTGAAGATATATACTTATAAAAGAGATCTCAACCTAGTATATATTAGATTCCACTGGGAAAAATGTTTTAATTAGTAGTGTCTATGCTCCACTCCCAGAAATTTTTACTTGATTGGTTGGGGGTATTTTCTAAAAGTTACCAAGGAGTTTCTCACATGTAGCCTGAGTGAGACCTGTACCTTAGAGTAAAGAGTTTGGTAACAATTGGAAAACTTCACTTATAAACAATGTCTATAGTATTGTTTTTCTCCAGACCCATTAAAAGAAAAAAAAATTTACACAGCTGACATTAATTAGAGATTCTCCTGAAAAATTCCCCCATAGCAAATATTTGTTACTCCTACCCACTGTGTTTAAAAGTGTCTGTTTCCTCACACCCTGCCAATTAGATATTATTAGTATTTATTTTTGCTGCCTTTTGTTAAACTAAGTAGAGGCAACCACTTAAACATTGTTTCAATCTGTAAATATGTATAGAAAATAAATATACACAATAACATTTTTACTCCTTTAATTCTTTAGGTTAAAACTGATGCTACAAATCTTTTGCTTGTAATAAAGCAACATGACCTTTGCAAGTCACTTAAATTCTGTCTCAAATTCCCTATGTCTAAAATAAAGGTAATAATGTAGATTACAAGTGTTGTTACAAGCATTTAGTGAAATAATATATGAAAAGTGCTTAGCAGAATGCCATACATAAAGCCAACACCCATTAAGTGATAGGTGTTTTCATTCTATTATTGTTGTTACCTTCTGCTATATATAAGGCACATGGTATCATTTGATAATTCATTTCATGTTTTCGTAGATAAATGCACCCTAGTCAGGCTTTGTCTCCATCATTTCACAAATACTGTTTATGTCAAAGTCACCGATGTCTTACATTAAACCAAATCCTGTCTGCTCTTTTCTGATCTTATCAAAGAACAGAGCCTAGTATTCAATAAGAATTTGTTCAGTGTATACACAGACTTATTAACTCTCTTTATGACAGAAAAACTAAAACTTGAAGAGCTAGTGCAAAATATCTCTGGGCAAAAAAATAAGAGTAATCACTTTCCCTGAAACTTTGCATACATTCTTTAATTACTTCTAAGTAAATTTGTCAATCAATTAATGTTTATTCAATTGCGAACTAAGTGCTGTCTGGAAATAAACAACAAAACATTAGGCATGATCCCTAATATCAAGGTGTTTTAAATTTAGATGAGACAAATAACTATACATAAAAAGTTAACTACCAGGCAGCAAACATTAAATGCTAAAGAATGACACAAATATGAATAAGGAGAAATAGTTTAAGATTCAAATGCATGTACTTCACAGGATAATAATCAGGAGCAGTTATTTTTGTTTTCTTCATTGTTGAAATGTAATTGCATTTTTTAAAGATTTTGATGCCCAACCGAATATGTAATCTGGTAACAAAATTTTGAGAAACCCTTAGAAAACTATTTCAGACAATTCAGGAAAAATAAAAACAAAAATTTTAATGATGCTTATTAAGAAAAATAACTAAATTGAAGTCATCTTCAGGAGGATTAAGTGTTTGGGAGAGGGAAAAGAAGCCTGTGCTGTTTTGGGCAGAAATTGACACATTTGGTTGTTCTGCCTCATATACATATTTGAGGAATTATTTGAAAGCTAATTATATATTTCATAGTTGTAATTTTAAAATAAAGAGTTAATTGCATATTCCTAACTGCAGAGATTTCTACCACATATGTGTGTTTCCCCAAAAAATAAATTTTTTTCTTCAGAGTAACTGTCTCTGAAGTCATGACTCTTGAGGTGAGTCTAAATAATGCAAATCAAAAAAGTGATACGATTTTTAAAAAAAATCATAGTGTGGCTAAGCTTATCAGATTAGTTTATTGTTTGTTAGGAAGATCTGAGGTAATATAAGCTCATCAAATGCCTAGAGAAAATGAAGGATGCTGTTACTGGGAAAAAGGTCACAGAAAAGGGAAATGTAAAAATAAATGTTACCTACTTTACACTTTTGAAAACAGCTGGCCTGGTCATCCACCAACAGCAAAGTTCTTTAATTATTCTTGAAAGAAATGGCAGGGAGGGTCAAGTTTAAGCATAACCTATCAGCAAAAGACAACAGTCCTCAATTTTCCATGAAAACAATTCAGTAATATGTAGTCTTGAAGTCATCCTGTATGGCCATATCACCATGGTAACCTCCAGCTCAGTCTGGATGACGTCTGCAGAGCATAAGAACATTCCTTTAAAGAGAGAAGAATGCATGCAGGTCACACACATACAAGCACAATGCAAGAGAATAAAAGATTCATTTACAGGGAAGTGCAAGCTGCATGTTGTAGGCGCGCAAAGTTTGGATAATAAAACCTTTCTGAGTCTCTTTTCTTATATGAGGCATGCAAAAATTTAACCCCAACTATTGAAGCTGGGAGCACCTCCGATTTGGCAAGAAGAAAATACCTATAAAATAAAATGTGAGTAATACGGGGATATTTTTCCTGGCTACATAATCCAGAAAGTTATTTTCCCCACCCAAAACCAAGGTGGGAGAAATCTGATTTCTCCTCTGGAGATACAAAACATCTTTTTTTGGAAGCCATGTACCTCTATTCCCAGGCATTACTGTGTAAGGCATTAGTGAAATATATTTGCACATAAGGAAAGCTGCATTTAATTCAATGTTAACGATAATACATTTATCCATGTGAGAAATAAGCACAGACAAAAATAGTTAGAAATAATAATAACAAACACTTTTATAATGCTTATTATTTAATAGACACTTTACATATATTTACTTTCTTAATTCTTCCATCAACCCTGTAGTATAGGTGCTATTATTTTCCCTCTTTATAGACAAAGAACTAAAAACACAAATAGGTTAAGTAATTTTCTCAAGGCCACGCAGCTAATAAATGACTGATCCAGAATTCAACCTGAGACAGTTTGGCTCCAGAGTCTGTATTCTTAATCACTATGATAAGCCTATATTACCACACAGAATTCTTTTTTCTTTAGATTCAAATGATAAAATGCCTCAAGTCTGCTGTTGTGTTAGTTACCTATTGTTGCATAAAAAATGGTTTAAAACAATAAGTAATTATTATTTCTAAGTTTTTGTGAGTCAGGAATTCCGGAGTAGCTGGGCTGAATGTTCTGGCTGAGGGTTTCTTATGAGCTCGCAGTTAAAATCCTAATGAGGCTACAGTCACTTGAAGGCTTGGCTGCGGCTAAAAAATCTGCTTCCAAAATGGCTCTTTCTCATGATTGTTGGTAGAAGGTCTGAGTTCCTTACCACCTGAACTTCTCCATCTAGCAGTTTGGTTAGCCTTACCACATGGCAGCTGGCTTCTCCCAGAGTGAGAGTTTCCCCCAGAAGAGTAGAGCAAAACAGTTGCCAAATTGTCCCATACCATCACTTCAGGCATAATCTATTGGTCACACAGAATGCCGTATATTTATGAAAGCCATACACAAAGGTATGGGTATCAGGAGCAGAGGATCACAGGGAACCACCTGGGAGACTGCTGATCATAACTGTAATTTGAATTTATTTGATTAATGCAAGGCAGGGCTGGGACAAAAAAAAAGGCAAGTGAGGTGTCTATGGGGTAAAATTTAAGGAGGCACCAGGGGCCTACCCTGCACTTCTGTGACCCAGAGAAGGAGTACTTCTGTATGTTTTGTTCCCTAGGCACCTTTCTTGCTTCACCCTAGTACCAGCCTTGGTACAAAGGATAACAGGTTTCCATGTTTTAACTTACTGTTTTTCCAATTATTTAGTACTGTTGGTTTGCACTTTCAGGGGCTTCCCAGATGAAATCCAAAATGGGCCCTCGTACAGAGAGAGCATGGAGAGCGGAAGAAAGAGGCAGACACTCCAGATTGGTAGGTGGCGGATTTATTAAGCAAAGGAACGCAAGGATTGACTTGGGCACTGCAGAATGAGTAGATCTCTGCTCCATCTGCCAGAATCTTAAGAGTTTATACAGAGGCCTTAATGTGGTTCAGATAGACACTTGGTCACGTGGTCTCAACAACACATTGTTCTCTCAAGGTTTGCTCCATAAACACTCTAATATTGTGATATTTGAGTTACATTTATGCCAGTTTTTCTGGGGCAGTGGTTTATGATCTTACCCTAAAAAAGTTAAAATTACTTCTTCATCGTGAATTACAGCATAATTTATTCAGACTTTGCAGTGTTTGCTCCTTTGTCCTACAAAACTCTGTCATCATTTTTAAATGCAAGAATGTGACCTTCATTACTAATTGTAATCTGGCAATAAGAACAAGAACTAAATTTCATTTTTTGAATTTAATTTTGTTTCATTGAACTTTATGAAAAAGGGATAACAAAAAATTTATGAAGTAAACAATAGTATAAAGTAGTGACAACAACAAAAGAAATAGTTTATCCCTACTCTGGCATATAAACTTCTTTTTTAACCCATTTTCTCCTAGTCATGGTCTAGTTGCACACAATAAATCCCAGCAAAGATATACTTGTTTTGTTTTTCACTTATATCCTAAATATTTATCTATGTATTATGCACTAACCCTCTCTATGTGCACTACTGCCACATAATTCTTATATCATTTCACATCTTGTTTTTAAAAGCGTCTTATTTCAGAAAATTTCAATCACATAGGAATGTAGAGATATTGGTCTAGTAAACCCTTTTACCATAACCCAGCTTTGACAATCATCAGTCACCTAATCAATTCTAAATCAGAAGCCATTCAAACCTCACGAAATTAAATTAGATATTTAACTTGAAAATTAAGTTTTTACAGCATTTCTCAACTCCATGAGAGACTTTCACTATTTTACTGGTACATATGAGTAGCCTACCTCACCTTGAAAGGATACTTTCCATGGACTGAACTGACAACTAGACAAGAATGAACCAAATGTCTTTGAGTTGCCCAAAAGGCTAGACTGCATTAGAAAATTCCAGACTGTGTTATATATATTTTAATAGATGCAAAATCATATTAGAAGAAATTGAAAGTCACCCCAAATTGAAAAATAGCAAAGCCTCTAGAATCGTCAATTAATGGTGACTTGTTTATCTTTTTCAATTGCTTCAATCATTGTAAAAAAAAATAATTTTTAAAGAAAAAAAGTTTGAGAAATGATAAATCTGGAGAAAAAAAAGAAAAAAACAAAATGTATTTTGTTATCTGAGGCCTGGGGAGAGGAGCTATTGACTGCCGAGTTCAATTAGGTTTCAGAGAAGAAAGTCAGAATTAGCAAATCCTTAACAAGCCACTCTGGCAGGAAGTTAATTTTTGATTAAATAACATGATTATAGAGTGAGGGAGCTTAATTCATAGGGAGATATTGGATGATATCCAAATATATTACTTATTTCTGAGAATTAAAAAACAACTTGAAATAGCATGAAATGATCTTTTAAATAGCATTAAGATAACAACTTAAGAATTGATAGCAACTAGTGATATCTACCTAATACTTAAATATTAACTGTTAGCATGGGTTTGGCAATGTAATTCATACTAATATATTTTTAAACTTTTGTTTAAAATATGACAAAGAAGTTTCCATTGTTGATTTGAACACACATAAAATAGGTAACAATGAAACCTACACTCCAGAGAGTTGATAGCAGCTGTAAAAGGAAAACTGGACTAGGTACCAAATGATTTAGATTTTAGCTTTAACTCTTTCTCTAAATTCTTATATATTTGGACCTCAAAATAGTTTGTGTAAAAAGTATTGACCTGAACTAAGTTAAATAGATGATTAAGCTAAAATTAAAAAAAAGATTCTCTAACATATGCAATATAAAAGGATAATAATTAAATGTAAATGGTAGTTCTGTTTAAGGTTCTATTTTCAAATCAGAAATCATAGAAAAGCTCCAAATGATCTGTCTGTGTTGAACTTATATTCAGACAGGGGGAAAAAAGTATACGTTACTGTATGATAATGTTAGTATATAATATCAACCAGACAGGCTTTCTTCCAAAGCATAAAAATAAAAATACATACTCAGCATAACATAGCCATTCTAATATACATTACTAATTATCAGATATGTATTAACACTGCTTAATATACATTTCATTGTAAATCCAATTTATATTCTCCTTTTGTGATGCAGCACTTAATGAGTCCAATTATTGAACTTTTGAGCAATGATTGTAACTAGCCTGGATTATTTGATATACTCTGGGACAAGGCCTATTTCACTACAGATTCTGAGTAGGAAACAGAAAATACTCTAGATCTCAAAGCGTAGTCTCTGGTTCGGCAATCCAGCAACTTCTTATATATTGATATTCTTGCATCCTACCCCCATGCCTAATAAATCAGAAATTCTGGGAGTGCAGCCAGGTAATCTATGTTTTAACAAGTCCACCAGGTCTCTCTGAGTCACACTAAAGTTTAAGAACCACTGCTCAAGATATTTTATGTAAGAGTGAATGAAATACAGGTTAGGTGCTTACAGAATCATTGAGAAGGCTACAAGAGCAAGCTCTGAACAGGGTCTCCAGAAATAAAGAACAGAACAGAACTGACTCATTAGGGAATGACCACCTCTGGGTCCACTTCTGGAACAACTGATCTCAAGAACATATGCTGTACCTTCAGGATGCTGAAACTCAGAAACCACTGTTACTGCTTCCACCTATGTGCCTCTCAGTACCAGAAGCTGTGGAGTGGAGCCTGAGACGCAGCAGCAGAAGCACCTCACATCTCCATGACTTTATTTCTCACAGAATAACAGTCAAAGCGGACAGGAAGATTGCCTCTGCCTCCCAAATCTGACACCAGTGCACATGGAGAGATGCCCTGTGCAACTAGAAACATGGCTACATGGGAATAACAGTGCCGACACTGGCATCCAATGGGCATCATAGTTCAATCACTACCTGGACATGATCTATACTGTTTTGAAGTACGTAACTAGCATTATCATTTGGTTTCATCACGGTCTTAAAGTATAATTTAAGAGCTACCGAGGAAACAAAGGTTTAGAGGCAATTTAAAAGAATTTTAAAAGAATCACAATTAATTTGCTGCGTGTCATTATCATCATTTATGAATTTGTACACTTGCATTTTCATTGGGTAACTTGAACAAGTAAAACAATGCCCAGCTTTACCTTGGGAAGACGCACCTAAGCAATTTACATAAAGATGACAAATAGATAATTGATTGATAGATAGCAATAACTTACATTTGTATAATATAGTACTTTACTCTCTATACACTATAATTGAGGTAAGTAGAGTATAATATATGCATTTTCATATGAAGAAACCAAGTCTCAAAATTATAGATTGCCACATGATCGTAGCTGAATAATAAGTAAAAGAATGTATGTCTGGGCTTCCCTGGTGGCACAGTGGTTGAGAGTCCGCCTGCCGATGCAGGGGACACGGGTTCGTGCCCCGGTCCAGGAAGATCCCTCATGCCGCAGAGCGGCTGGGCCCGTGAGCCGTGACCGCTGAGCCTGCGCGTCCAGAGCCTGTGCTCCGCAACGGGAGAGGCCACAGCAGTGAGAGGCCCGCGTCCCGACAAAAAAAAAAAAAAAGGAATATATGTCTTCTAACTCCTAGGCCAGTGTTTATTCCAACACACTTTAATGCCTGACTATATGTCCTCTGAGAATTCTTACAACACACAGCATTATAGAAAAAAATGGGTACTGAGCCAGGGACAGGAAAATAGTGTGAGTGCAGGGCAAACAGGAACAAAGCAGGGGCCTAAGGCTGAGTTTTAAAGAACGATCAAATTCAAATGAAACCGTTGCAAATCTAATACAATTCTAGGTATATTTGTATATCCATCAAGATAAGCTTAGCTATGCTGAGATAACAAACAACCTCAACATCTGAGTGGTTTAAAACTATGAAGGTTTATTTCTTGCTCCATTGAGGGATACATGGGAACCCTAATCTGGCATATCTTCATTCAGGAACTCAAGCCAATGAAGTAGCCATTAACTGTAACACTGCAGATCATCCAGCCAGAGGAAGAGCACACTCTAGAGAATTTCTTACTGGTAGTTAAATGACGCACTTCACTAGCTCACACGTCACTGACCAGGAGGCAGCACATGGTCTAACCCAACTACAGCGGAACTAGGAAGTGCAATCCTATTACATGCTTGCAAGGTGGAAAGAAAGCTGTAAATACTTGGGAAATAGAATGAATGTCTACCACAATGTCAAAGCCAAATTAATAAAGGAAGTTTTTATCAAGAACTTGGAACTGAAGGTCAGAGACAGCCAATTAAGGTAGATGAAGCAATGTTGATATAAACTTGGTATCTGTGAGTAACCATTTTTCCATTATGGTCAGAGGGAAGTAGGAGAAGCCAGTCTACAAAGGAAAAAAAAAAGTGAGGCAAATGTTTAGAGCAAAACAGAGAAAAGTGACTAATTATAGATCAGGGTCCTGATGGCTTTCTTGATCTTGACTATAAGTGATTTGAGACCCCCTAGCTGCTCTTGAGTTCCACTGGGTAACTCAATATATATCATTACAGTTCCTGTTTTTCCTAAATTCACTCAAGTTGGTTTCTGTTTGCAATCAATAGAATATTAATTAAAGCAATCATACTAATTAATTCCATAGTATTTCTCTATCAAGTAAAATGCAATATAGAGTCCAACCAATATACTAGTTTCTCACATTAATGGGCCTTACTTTATTTTCCCTGCCCACAACATACTGATACAGAAAATTATTTTAATCTGGAATTGCTATCACAATATTAAAGAAAGGAAGATAATGGTATTAAAGAATTTGGATATTTTTCTCAAAGTTAAAAAATTGAATTCCATTAATCTATATGAACTCCAATGAAAATAAATTGTAAATTTTTAAAAGTTTTTTGCCAAAACAGAAACAAACAATGATGAGATTTTTTTAAGAACTGACAAAGTGCCAAATGACCAATCAAGTCATCTAAAATTTAAAATATTAAAATAAAATTCATATCAGCCAGAGAACAAATTATTAGAATGTATAATGATATTCAGAGAAATGGAACACTGTTCAACTCAAGCAAACAAAATGTTCAAATTCAGAATGACATGTAAATTACTCCTACCAGCGAAAGTAGAATATATAAGAGAAAATTCCTAAAGTTCCTAAAATTCTTAACATGATTCTTCCAGGAACATTTCATAACAGCTACATATGTCATGTCCTTGAGTGCAGCTGTGATCTTCCATATATTCTCAAGTTGCAAAGTGACAATTGTGGGACACAACCCTTTTTTTGTTAACTTTATATGCAAGAAAATCATTTGGTTCATATTGTGAAAAAATTAGACAATCATGAGTAAAGGCTGTCAGATAGTCCAAGCTGTCAACTTGGTCTAAACATTTCTGAAAAGACAAAGTAATTTGACCAGAACTGCCAAAAATGTGCAACTACTTTAAGTGCATGCTTGAATAAACATGAAACAATATTTGGATTTACTGATCAACGATAAGATTTTGTGTTACATTTATAAAATTTCATTCAAAAATGTTTTCTCTTAGTAAGATAGCCAACAGTGCTTTTAAATATCAAACACTGGAATCTATTTCTTCAGAAATGCAGCATAAATAAAAGTATGATATTAATCACACAAAGGTTAAGTGTGATGATCTGAAGTAAAACACATACTACCTATGATAAGATTGTGATTCAATCGTTATATCTTCCTGCATAATCCCCCTAATTTATATCAGCAAATCATACTTGTCTAAGCACAGTATTTTACAATATTTTTCTTTTCTATTTACATGGGTTATAAAAATTGTGATTTTCTTATCATTCATAATCTGTAGTCTCAAGTAGATTCAAAATACTGACCAGCCATAAACATTAGCAGAGACCCAGTGGTGAGTGGCTGTCTGCAACATGGTGGTATTGATTTATTTTAAAAATAGTTGAGTGTCTGCTCAGTGCCAGACATTGTTTTAAATGCTTGGGATTCAGCTAGGAAGATGACAGGCAAGGTCTCTACTTTAGTAAATGTTAATAACTTGTTAGAAAGATATTTTAAAACAAACAAAAATATGGGATATAAGTGCTATGAAGAAAAGTTAAAGAGAGTAAAATTACAGACATATAATGCACCAATGCCGCTGCTCAGGACTCAAATTGGATATTCCAACAGCCTCTTTTAACCTCATTTCATAACCTCAACATTAGAGTATTTGTTTATCTATAACATGTGTACACAGTAATAACTAGTTTTACATGTAAAGCCATAGCTTAAAAAATACATTTATTAATATTAGCTTGGTTTTTCCTCAAAATGGAGCAACAGAAACTTTTTTATACCCATTTTAAAATAGAGAAAATGAGCCTCAGGGACCTTAAATGGCTGGCCCAGGTCTATGTGACATGCAGGGACTTGAACTCAAGTGCACTGAAGAAAATTTTATTGCAATTCTTTGCTATGTCAGGCACATGATGGATATTATAACAATGAATATGGCATATCCCTGACTTGAGTGTTTTATCCAGGATATGGTTCACTGTTCTTAATCCCTGGGTACAAACACTAAAATTAACCTGGAAAAAAATCTAACCCATAGAAAACATAGGATCCTCTGAAATAAGTCAGAGGCTTAGTCTCTGTCAGTCTTCCTTCTGGTAGATGACTGTATCACCTCCAAACCATCAGAGACTGCATGCAAAAAATTCAGGTTTTCCATCTTAAGATTGAACCTTCCTTTTTACAATTTATAAATATCACCAAAGATAAATGGAAGAACCAGAGAGCAAGCTCAAGAGAGAACATTAGCAGAGACATCCTTGTTTTCCACACACATGACTGACATAATCACACTGGAAGACTGAGGTGGGGGTTCCCACAGCCCTAGTGGTCATCAGCAGAGTTGTACTCAGCGTCCTGTGCAGGACGACGGAAGTGGCTCTTCTTACCATCTTAAATGTGATTTGATACAAATAGCTTCTCGGGATCATTGATGTGCTAAATGGCTTTTGGAGAAATGGACTTAGAAAGCTAATTGAGAGGCAGTCCAATAGATTTCCCTAGAGGTACACTAGTAGATTTTCATGACGAACAGTGTTGCTAAAAATGGAAGTGTTCATGTTGGTGATAAAAGGCCTAATATTGGCTAATGTCCACAGTAGTACAGAACAATCAGCAAATTTTTAACAAATGCTTTCATTTATGCCTCCAATAATACAGGTAAGGTTTGCAAATCAAGTCTTCCTTGACTCAATGAATTCATGTTATTAATAAACATGAAAGTAACTTTTTAAAAGTATATTTGACTTTATTGTACTCTATATCTCAGGGAAATCTCTTACATATGTATCACTTGTCAAAACATTACAAATTGCATAAAACAGCATTTAAACATTAGAATTAAAATAGTAAAAGGGGAATAATTCACTATTTTTAAATTCAATTCTCTATCTTTATCCTCCTCTCAGAATTATCTAATGGATATGGCTAATTACCTTGGAGAATATGCTTCTATACAGTTTTCTTGCACTAGGACCCTGGTTGTTGGAGGTCATTGAGAGGATGTGACCACTGCTTGACCCCAAGCTGGCTCTAGGCAACTGTAGACTCCCCAACCCCTTCCCTGTTTTTAAAATGTCCATTCTGCATACCGTTCCCAGAGCAGTTTTCAAGAACAACGCCTTGAGAGAACAATGTGTTGTTGAGACCATCTGGACCGTGTACCTGACTGAATCCAGTTAAGGCTTCTATAGAAACTTTTAAGATTCTGGTGTGTGGGTGTGGACATCTACTCATCTTGCAGATACCCAAGACAAGCCTCATATGTAATTTCCCTTGCTTATTAAAACTGCCACCTACCAGGACTTCCCTAGTGGCACAGTGGTTAAGACTCCATGCTCCCAATACAGGAGGCCCGGGTTCTATCCCTGGTCAGGGAACTAGATCCCACATGCATGCCACAACTAAGAGTTCACATGCCACAACTAAGGAGCCGGCAAGCCACAACTAAGGAGCCTGTGAGCTGCAACTAAGACCCAGCACCACTAAATAAATAAATATTTAAAAAAGAAAAAGAAAATACAGATCTCTCTCAGGATAGCCACAGCTTTATTAAAAAAAAAAAATGCCACCTACCAACCTAAGTGCTCATAAATGGATGAATGGATAAAGATGTGGTATATATATACATATATACATGTACAATGGAATACTAGTCAGCCATAAAGAAAGATGAAATCTTGCCATTTGCAACAATATGGACGGACCTGAAGGGTATTATACTAAGTGAAATAAGTCAGATGGAGAAAGACAAATGCCATGTGACTTCACTCACGTGTAGAATATGAAAAACGAGCAAACAAAATAAATGAACAAACCAAACAAAAACAAACACATAGATACAGAAAGCGGAGTAGTGGTTATCAGAGGGGAAGGGGATGGAAGGCAAAATAAGTAAGGGGATCAACTGTGTGGTGACAGGTGGAAACGAAATTTTGGGTGATGAGCACTCTGTAGTGTATACCAAAGTAGAAATACAATATTGTACACATATATAATACATAATGTTATAAACCAATGTTACCTAAATAAAAAGTAAATTTAAAAAAAAGAGAAAAAAAAGCTGCCTCCTTTTGTGTGTGTTGGGGCAGGGAGCATTCAGATTTCACCTGGGAAGCTTCCAAGGTCACAAACCAATGCCAGTCAGTCAAGGTACAAGTAAATGAGGACAAGACCCCAGGAATCTGTATAACGATTTTGTTCTCAACAATTCCTTCCAAGGCTCCCATGCAATCCTGACACAGGCCAGACCCTTGTGTGGAGCCTGTTGTGCTCAGGGGACATGGCCATGCATGTGCTGTGAGCCTGGTGCATAGAGGATGCTGGTTCTCAGGCAGCCCAAACACAAGCCCCCGGCATGAGCACCTGTGCCCAAACAGCAAGGATAATCTCCCAAATTCAAACTCATGGCTTAACAGAGCTTGGCACTGTTGGAGCACTCCATGAATACCTATTTAATTGATTAACTAATGATAAGGGAAAGTGGCAGAATCCAAAAAGTGAGCATAATACTGTCAAATTTTAAAAACAGCAAAGCAAGAAGAGTCAAGAAAAGATGATGAGACTTTCCTATTTAATTAGTATGCCTTTGATGAATCATAAAATGTGCAATATGCTGAAATCATGTCAGTTTAGACTGACTAAAGGGAGTCTACAGTACATAAGCCCCACTCCCTTGTTCTCAGATAGGTGAATTTCTCAACTTTCCAACAGAATGGTTCTCTCATCTTTTTTAGAAAACCTCCAGGGACAAATGATTCCACATCTTCCTGAGCAGATTGACATAAAAATTTCATGAGAATAAACCTAATGGTGTTAGATATAAAATTGGTGATTAATCACTGTGCCATCTTGAAACTTAATTTTTCTTACTCTCCTAGTAAATCCTTTATAAGGACTGTTTCTATTTTTTTTTTATGAGTATGTTGAAGAATTCACACAAAAGGTAGAATTCTCACTTCCCTTTAATTTTTACAGATAATCTTAGAACAATTCAGGTAACTAAGGTTTTGGGGGGAAACAGTTCTTACTTGTACATAAAGAACTATTACATGCTCCATTTTTCTGTAAATAATTCCATTGGCTGGATTGACAAACACTGTTACAAAAACACAGAATTTTTTTAAAGCCATAGATCACTGCATATATATTTAGAAAAAGCCATAAATAAACATGCATTTCTCCTTATTAGGAGAACTTAAATAGATGTTTGAACATTAAGGCAGTGATGATTCTAAAACATAATGAAATTCTAAGTTAAGCCTTTATGTTTGTTTTGAAACCAATATTCATAGGCAACTGTGACCAAAGCAAACTTTTATCTACCACGTTGAGTTCATCTGCCCAGGATATGTTATTTATCCACTACCAATAATTCTTCTACAGAACAGGAATTAGTAGCAACACCATTGATTTACTTTAATGAATTCTTAGGAGTGCTTCTATTTAATTTTTATTTATTTTTCTGATAATAACAGAATTGTAAATATAAAAATTAATATCTATTTTATTTGTAGAAATTTTGGAAAACTGAAAATTATGAAGAGAAAAATAAACCACTTGTATTCCTGACAACCAGCATTCCAGCGCTAAATTCTCCTTATATTTTTGGTATATTTCCTCCTGGACATTTTTAATTCACAAATGTAAGTAAAATTAGGGTTATTTACTGAGGGTATGTGTGTCAGTAGCTATATGTCTATACACAAATACACAACATATGTTTAAAGAGTTTTGCATCATCATTCTTAATTAGACATTAAGTCATTTACACAGCACACAATATATACTGACAACAAACAGGAAAAAAATGTGGAGCAAAAATGAAATGGATATATCAAACTCAGAGTAATAGAGTTACCCTGATAGAGCTTTAAACTTAACACTAAGCTTCCTGGCTTAAAAAATATTTGATACAACAAAATCAGGTCTGCCTCTGCTATCACATAACAAGTGGCCCACAGGGCTTTTGTAACCTTTGCTTGATTGAATTACTGCTACTGAGAGATTCAGTGAAGCATTTTCTACTTCACAGCAGTCTCCATCATTCTGATATTTACAAATATCAAAGAGCAGCAGCCTGCAGACAAAATCTTTCATTGGAATAACAAAGCTTTTTCAAAATATCCAATATAAACTAGCCCCTTTATAAGTTCCTACTAAATCATCAACCCCCTTTTATCTTACACGTTTGCAGCGTTTTCTAATTTCTTACACATTAAGGAAAGAAGCACATCAAAAATGTTTAGAAACGTTATTCATTCAAGACTTTCCTGTGTTTATCTGTATGTTCTAGTTGTTTTTTTTTTTTTTTGCGGTACGCGGGCCTCTCACTGTTGTGGCCTCTCCGGCTCTGGAGCGCAGGCTCCGGACGCGCAGGCCCCGGACGCGCAGGCCCAGCGGCCATGGCTCACGAGCCCAGCCGCTCCGCGGCACGTGAGATCCTCCCGGACCGGGACACGAAGCCGTGTCCCCTGCATCGGCAGGCGGACTCAACCACTGCGCCACCAGAGAAGCCCCGTTCTAGCATTTTAAATGAGTGCTCATGTGATCAAAAATAAGTGACAAAATACTAAGGTTATTAACTATTCTACAGTCACTTTCTCTGAATTTTTCAAGAGTTTGATTTTCAAAAGTAAGTTGGAATTACATTTACTCTACTCCATACATTATTTCGGTTTTGTATTATCTGCATTGTATGTATAAATTTATGCCAAAAATTATCCTTGTTCAAAAGAAAATTTAGGTTCTTCTCTAAACTATGTGACTTCGGCTGAAAAATAATAATAAAAAAAATAATAATAATTTAAAAGTGGGAATTCCCTGGTGGTCCAGTGGTTAGGACTTCGTGCTTTCACTGCCGAGGGCCTGGGTTCAACCCCTGGTTGGGGAACCAAGACCCCACAAGCTGCGTGGTGTGGCCAAAATAATAATAATAATAATAACAATAATAAAATTATGTGACGTATGGTGAGCCAACAAATATTTAGGCAAGTTTTGATTATATAGGCATAAACTTCTAATAATAAAGATATTTGATGGAATAAATATTTTGAATTCTTAGATTTATTCCCTAAATCAGTAAAAGAACACGTTTAAATAATTTTTAATTCCTCACTATTAAAACAGTACCTTGTACACCCTCTGCTGGCTTGAAGAAATAGTTTAACTGTAAAAAGACTTCATATATTTGTATAGTTATCTAGCATAGAAAAAACAGAAACACTTTAAATGTTACATAAAGACTTCAACTATAATAATACAAGTAAAAATAAGCATATTTATTCTATTTCAGGCTAAAAAATTACAGTTTAGTATCATAAGAAGTGAGTGTTGAAAGAATATTAACATAAGATCACAGTAATCAAAACAATTTGAGGCAGGCACAAGAAAAGACAAAAAGTGTAGAGTAGAGCATCCAAAAGAGTGTATTAGGAATTTAATAAATGACAGACATGACAGTTTAATCAAGTGGGGAATGAGGACTTTGATAACAATGAATGGTGACATAATTAGTCACATTTCTGGAAGAAAGCAAAGATTAAACCTTTACCTCTGTACAAAGGCAAGTTCCAGATGAAATTTTAAAACTTTAAATATAAACTCTAAACCCATATAAACACTAGAATAACATTTTGGAAATTTTCATAGCTCTCGATGGGAAAAGTCTTCCTCAACAAGACAGGAGATTCAAAAGTTATTAGGGGAAAGGTAGTCATATTTAACTACACATACATTGTCATAAGAGGAAAACACCATAAACAAAGTCGAAGGCAAGTGATTTGGGGCAAATATGGCAACAGATATGATAGGTAAAGACATACATTCCCTCAGACACAAAAAGGGTTTATAAGTTGGTAAGAAAAATACAAGGAACCTAATAGAAAAAAGAAACCAAAGTCTTACTCTAAGGAAATTCATAAAAGAAGAAATCCAAATAGTCAATAAGCATACAAAAAGCTGCTCATCCTCCCAGGTAGTTGAGAAAAGTGAAAGTGAAATGCAACCTCACAGCTGTTAGAATTCCTATTATCGAAAAGATGAGGAATAACACGTGTTGGAGAGGATGTGGAAAAAAGGGAACCCGCATACATTGCTGGTAGGAATGTAAATTGGTGTTGCCACAGTGGAAAATAGTATGGAGATTCCTCAAAAAATTAAGAATAGAACTGTTATACGACCCAGCTATTCCACTTCTGGGCATTTATCTGAAGAACAAGAAAATACTAATTCGAAAAGATATATGCACCCCTATATTCATTGCAGCGTTATTTGCAATAGCCAATATAAGAAAACAACTTAAGTCTTCATTGATGGATAAAAGGATAAAGATGTGGTATATATACACAAGGAAATACTACTCAGCCAAAGAAAGAATGAAATTCTGCCATTTGCAACAACATGGATGGAACCTGACAGTGTTTTGCTAAATGAAAAATGTCAGACAGAGAAAGACAAATACCATATGATTTCACTCATATGTGGAATCTAAAAAAAAAAAAAGAGGAACAAACAAAATAAAACAAAAACAAACTCATAGATACAGAGAAAAGACTAATGGCTGCCAGAGAGGAAGAGGGTTGGTGGGTAGGTGAAACGAGTGAAGGGTGTCAATGTATGGTGGTGGATGGTGACTAGACTTGTGGTGGTGATCACTCTGTAGTGTATACAGTTGTTGAACCATAATGCTGTACACCTGAAACATAAAAAATGAAAATGAAATGCACAGTGAGGGTTACAAGTCATTAATAATATAATTATCTTCAGCCTTGTGCTAATTAGCAAAATTTTAAAATACAGTAACATACAGTGCAAACTGCTTCAGTCTTTTAAAAAATATTTGGCAATATCTATAAATCAAACACACACACACACACACAACTTTTGATGAAGTAATCCTACTTGGGGGAGTCTATCCAATAAAAGTGCCACAGTACAAACATGTCAGGCCATGTATTTAGTGACATTTAAGGTGATATATTTGTAATGGCAAAAACTAGGGAGCGTTCAAATATCCATCAAAAAACTTTGGTACAGTCGTTCTCTTATGCAATTATTTAAAGGAAGATGTAATTATATGCATATATATTGATCAGAAAGAGATATGTATTGATCATAATGACTCATTAAGATGAATTTAAGAAAAGCCATAACAGCAATAGGCTTTTTATATACGATTTTTTATGTTTGTGTGAGCATAAAAGACATCGAGGAAGAAAAAGAACTAGGCCCTTTAGAGTAGCTACCAAGTGGTAGGAATGAAGAGGGTGGAAGTGAATTTTAACTTCATTTATATATCTTTGAATTTTTAATTAGTTAAAATGATTACCAATACATTCATAATTTGAAATTTTAATAAAGAAGATAAAATTGAAAAGAAAGAATTAATACGAAGTATTTATCTTTCAGGACATAAAGTACATTCTGTACATATTTAAGTTATAGGCTCTATCTTAATTCCTCTTTGTTTTTCTCCCCTTCCCTCCTCCCCGCCCCTCAAAAAAGTAAAAGAAATTCTATCCACCCAGCAGTGTGTGTCCATGAAATATGGGTGGAGAGAAGTGAAAAATGGCAGGGGAATTTCCAGTATGGAGTAGGGGAACAATGACACGCCAAGCACACATATTTGAGAAAACTCCCCAAGGGGTATTGAACCCCAATTCCGTGCTGAGAACTACAGTTTTACGGATTAGGTAGGGAAAACCTTCTCCTCAGTTGCTTACCATGAGTTTCACTGTGGGGCTGGCTGTGATCACAGGTGCCAGCAATACTGACTCCCAAATAGCTTCAAAATTTTTTTGGAAAAGTAGTGTAGTATTTTTTTCTCATCTTTGGCTGCACATTAGAATCAACTGGGGGGCAAACAAACAAAAGAATAGTGTGCGCATGCTGGTTGAATCAAAATTTTGGAATTGAGGATTGTTTCTCCTCTGCTAGTACATTTTAAAAGTTCTCCAGATGATTCTGAAGCACAGGGGGTTTGAGACCATTAACAGGGTTAAGCGCCTTAAACCTGGTGCTGAGACAGTTAACTAGAATCCGCTGCATGCCTCGGCCAGACTGCCTGAAGGAGGTAAGAAGATGGTTGTTGCCAGATAGAAGAGAATTTGAAACCAGGAACTTTAGACACACTGCTGTATTTTTTTTTCTTTCCATGAATTTTTAGAAACAGTTTTACTGAGGTATAACTTGGGGGCTATCGTGAATAATGATTCTTCTATAAACTTTCGTATCCAAGTCTCTGTATGGATATATTGTATATTTTTTCTCTGCTTTTTAAGTAGATACCTTGGAATAGACTCACCAAATTGTATGGTAAGTGTATGTTTAACTTTTAAAAAAACTGCCAAATATTTCCAAAATGTCTGTACCATTTTACATTCTCACCAGTAATGTTTGAGGATACTGAGACAACTTTCATGTATCTTTCATGTTTCTGCACATTTTGTGAGCAGAGCAATTGACTGATCTCTTGTCTCAGGCTATCTCTTTTTAAGTATCTTCGTATAGTGAACAGCCTTGAAAAAGCCAGGAGCACGTTTGCTTACTACCTAGCAGAATAAGATAATGTCTTCCTCTGAGGCAAAGATCAGCAGATTTGAAGATTCAGTTTCAGAAGATTCAGATTCCCTAAGCTTAGGGCTTTTGAGCTGTGATAAATATCCACTGCCCTCACAGCATCCACCTGGCCCTTACTGCCATCACCCTGTGGGAATTAGGGCTCAGGGACCTGATGCAGGAAAATAATACTCTGGCTACTGCTATTGTTTTAAGTGATAAACTGTCCTTTGTCTCAGAGTCAGGGGTCTTGTGTCTTCTGCCAGCATCCACAAAATGTGGAAGGCTACTTTGTTAGCTTTCATGTAGGGTAAAATCTCGGACCTTTCATGGTTTTTGGCAGAGAGTTCTAGTTTCTCCACATCATCATCAACACTTGGCATTTTCCCCTTTGGATTTTAGCCATTCTAATAGGCGTGATTTTAATTTGAATTTTCCTAATGACTAATTAAACTGGGCATCTTTTCATGTACCTACTGCCATCCTTATGTCTACTCTGGTGATGTCTTTATTCAAATCCTTGCCCCTTTTTTAATTGGGTTGTTTGTTATTATTAAGTTGTGGATGTTCTTTATGTATTCTGGATGCAAGTCCTTTATCAGATATATGATCTGCAAATACTTTCTGTGGCTTGTGTTTTCATTTTCTTAATGATGTCTTCCAAAGAACAAAATTTTTAATTTGAAGAAGTTGAATTTATCAATGCTTTCTTTTGGGGATCATGCTTTTGTTGTCATGTCCTAGTAACCTTTGCCTAAGCCAAGGTCACAAAGATTCTCCTGTGTTTTCCTCTAGAAGTTTTATAGTTTTAGCTTTTACATTTAGACCTATGAGCCGTTTCAAGTTTTATATAGGTCAAGGTTTTTTCTTTCTTTTTCTTTTTCTTTTCTTTGTGTGTGTATGTGTGTGTTTGTGTGTGCATATGGTTATCCTATTGGTCCAGCACCATTTATTGAAAAGATAATCCTTTCCCCATTGAATTATCTTGTCACTTATGCAAAAAAAAAAAACAAAAGCAAACCTGATCATTTCTACATAGGTCTGTTTCTGGGCTCCATGCTATTCCATTCATCTTTATGTCTATTCTTACACAATTTGCAGCATCAATAAGTGGGAATCTGGTTTTATGGTCTATTTGATAATCTCTCCTCATTCTGATATTTTTGGTTGTTCTAATAATTAACTACTTCCATTCATCAGTCTTATCATCAAATGATAATTTCTTATTTCCTCTCATATTTTCTTGAGGGCTCTGCTATACACTACATACAAAAAATTGAGACAGTCTCAGAGTCTCATTGAAAGGGACTATACCAGGTAATCTTTTTAGAGACAGACTCATGGTTACAGCCTTTGGAGTTTAAGTGAAAATTGCTCAGACAATTTTTAGGCAGCCCGGAGGACTGGATTATGATTTTCAGGAATCGTTCTCATTCAGAAGCAGAAGATTTCAAGAAAACAGATCCAGAAGAACAGGAATTAATTACATAGACTCAAATACACTAATGAGGCATATTTACTTGTGGTTATTTCTTTGGGCATACTGTTATTATTATTTCTAAATATCTATTTTCTGATGTGTTTATGAGGATGCCTTTCCTTTTCTTATTAATCCATTTCTAGCCCTCAATTTAGTAGACTATGCTCTTGTAAATTGAAATGAAACCTTTAGAAAATGCTATCTGAGTCTCACTGACCTCTAGAATTTAGAAAGAGATGCTTTCATTGAGTCTTACTATTCATGGCAATTCATTTATTTCATAGGTTCAATAAAAATCCATCTTTCATTTTACCCGGACACATTTGACAAATTGACAGTGCAGCCAAGGTCATAATAGAGTATTATACTTGATAATATGTCGCAGAAGCTCACCATTAAGGAATAAGTGTTTCACTTCACATATGGAACCAATGTCCACAACATACTCACACCAAACTGAACTGGCATCTATTATATGAATTACAAGATCCCAGTCCCAAACTGATAAGAAAAGTCACTTCCTGGTAGGCCAGGGCTCTTAGACTATTTGGGTGATTTCAGAAAGAGAGTTCACCCAAATTCATAGGGACTGCAAGAAGTCTTATACAAAGAGACTTTTGTGCTTGGTTTTCTAGATTCAAAACAAAAGAGCAAATAAAGATTTTAAAAGTCCAATCCTATATTCCTTATGAAATTTCTAGATAAAAGTTAATTTTCTAAGGGCTTCCCTGGTGGTGCAGTGGTTGAGAGTCCACCTGCCGATGCAGGGGACACGGGTTCGTGCCCCGGTCCGGGAGGATCCCACATGCTGCGGAGCGGCTGGGCCCGTGAGCCATGGCCGCTGAGCTTGCGCGTCCGGAGCCTGTGCTCCGCAATGGGAGAGGCCACAACAGTGAGACGCCCAAGTACCACAAAAAAAAAAAAAAAGTTAATTTTCTAGCCTAAATTTGCTCAACCCTGTATTTTCTATGAGCCTTTATTAATGAGCACTTCTCAGTACAGTAAGCCTATGTAAATAATTAGGTCAAAACACAATGACACCAACCATTTTTGTGGTTAGGCATAGTCTTTGGAGATTACTTATGATCATACAAGGACAATGCTCGAGAAAAACTGTCTAAAATTTGGAAATAAGATGATGGGAGAGCAATATATCCTTTCAATGTCATATTGGAATATTGTTTAACAGAGAAATCCAAAGAATATTTTATTACCCAGAGAAATCAATAATTCTATTGTTTGTTTGTCATTATCACCTATCAATTAAAGACCCAGACCATATGATTTTACACGGTAACTTGTGTATGTTTGTCTGTTTATTTTCTTTCAGTAGAAAATATAATCCCCCAAATTATGGTTTTATTGCTCTGTAGGGTATTAACCAGTTTTGTATCTAACCAGAAAGCTTATTTGGTATTATTTTTCCAATGACAACCCAACATCTGTTCCTTTGAACAAACTTAACCTTCCTGCTAGTTACCTCGTTAATGAATTGAATACATTTTTACAAGTGTTCATTCGATATTTTATGATAATATTCTTAAACTTTAGAAAAATATACTCTGACATGTCCATGGCACAAAACTAGAACTCTTGCTCTAGCTGATTAGGGAAGTCAGAGAAGCCTATCCATAGAATTGATAACTGAAATTCATTTATTCATTCAACAAAATATTTATTCAAACGATAATATATATTTTAAAAATATTTATTAAACATTTACCACATACAAGGCTCTCTTCTAGACATTATAGATACAGTGGGAAATATGGCATACCATTTCCCTGCCTTGCGGAAACTTATAATATTCACCTGAAGAGACACACAGTAAATAAAATAAATAAGATACATGTAAGTTAGTGATAAGTTTTTAAAAATAAGGCAAAGGAGGGAGATAGGAGATATGTATTCAGAGGAAAAGATTGCAATTTTACTTCTGATAGTCATTGTAGGTGATCTTTAATAAAGACCTAAGGAAAGATGAGAGAGGGAGCTGTTTGACTATCTGGCAGAAAAATGGTCTAAAGCACTGGTCCTTAAACTTTTTTTTATCTCTGAACCCCTTCTTTTTAAACTCTTAAGATTTATTAAGGAAAGAAGTCTTTTACTATACATGGACACATACACGTATATCTCACCATTCACTGTATTATAAGTTAAAATCACACAATTTCAAAATATTTATTTATTTAAAATGAATGAATAAGATAGTAGAGAGGCTTACATGCTAACATAAGTAATGCAGTTTGTGAAAAATAACTATTTTTTAAAATAACTATTTTCTAAAATAAAAAACATAATAAGAAAAATGACATTACTCCATAGTTTTGCAAATCTCTTTATTTTTTTCAGACTTAATAAAAGACGGTTGGGATCCCATATATGTTTCTGTATCCAATTTGTTGCAATGTGTTGTTCTGGTTGAAGTATATGAAGGAGTTCCTGCTTCACATATATATATAGTTGGGGAAAGAAGAATTATTTTAATAAAGCCTTTGGGGATAATTAATTTAATTTTTAATAATGGCTGTGGTTAGCAGCCAGTTAAAATTCCACACCTACCAGGCTGGCAGCCTCCTCAGTAATAAATACATTTCTTAGAGCTTTGATGAAGGAAGTATTCTCAAGTATCCATCTTTGGGATATGGGTGGAAGGGGCTGAGTGGATTCATTCCAACGTTTCTGTCTTTTTGAGCCTTCGGACTTCTTCCTTTAGAGTATACCAGCAAAGGTCAGGCATTTCCACATGTAAAATGTGGGTTATTGATGAGTCCAGGCTTCAATGAGCCAATTCATCAGATTATTAACAACTTTTCACATGCTTAGGCCAATATATTAAATTTCATATTCTGGCTGAATGCATCCATGACAGTGATTCAGCCTTATTATGCCTTATATTTTATCCTCCTTGGTCTAATCCCTTAAAATCCACTCCCACACCCATTCTTTAGTTTCTTGCCAATAAAGATTGGAGAGGTCCTGAACTCCTTTGGGTGTGTGGGCCATCTCCTCATAGAGCAATCCTCGTCCATAAGCAGTGATGGGTGTGTTGTGAGGGGAGTTAGTTTGTGATGCAAGTGCAGTCATTGAAAGGCTTTTATGCAGAAGAGTTTTTTTTTTTTTCCTCTCTATGTCTTATATTTGAGTGAATTGATGGTGGGAGTGGGGAGAACATCAAAGTTCCCAGCTTCATCCTTGCTACTCAAATGATGCTTTCTCATGGTTTAAAACTCCACCCCTTCTGCCACCAATACTTTTCTATCAGTGTAAGAGACCTGGCCCACTTGAGAATTTATTTGAATTCTGAAATCCTCAGAATTGGACCTTGGACTTGGTTCTCACCCTCTGGCCATAGGAAATGAGGAACTCCTTCAAGACTTCTTTTTAAACTTTCTAATCATCCATGCCAGATATTTTTAGTTTTCAACTGTTCATTTGCCACGTATATACTCTCTAGGGCCATCAGAAAGAGCCAGGTGACACCACAACTTTTATTATTATTATTATTTTTTTTTTGCGGTACGCGGGCCTCTCACTGTTGTGGCCTCTCCCGTTGCAGAGCACAGGCTCCGGACGCGTAGGCTCAGCGGCCATGGCTCACGGGCCCAGCCGCTCCGTGGCATGAGGGATCTTCCTGGACCGGGGCACGAACCCGTGTCCCCTGCATCTGCAGGCGGACTCTCAACCACTGCGCCACCAGGGAAGCCCACCACAACTTTTATAATCACTGTTTTTGCTATAACAACTGAGTTTTACCTCCACTTGAATTCCCAATACTGTTGCCTGCCCATATACTTCATCACATGCTAAAATAAGTGATCATGTGAGTAATCATAATGTCACTGCATGTCATGGATTACCCATGTCCATTCCCAGCACTCCTGAAATATGTGAGCAATCTATTTCCAAAATTTGAAGTTCTGCTTCCTGAGACCAATTTGGGTACCAGTTATTATACCAGTCAAGGTCCTGGCAGGAAACAGGTGACATAAACTGGAGAAGAGGTTCGTAAGAAAACTATGTACACAGGTACAGGCAAGGTGTAGAGAAACCACAGGATATGATTTGATGTCATTTCCAAATTCTTACCCTCCCACCCTGCCCTTAGGACTTCATTTCAGTATGTCACACAAAATACAAATTTGGAAGTCATCCAAGATTATCCCTTTTCTATTACATCCCACTTTCAATTAATTAAGTACATCTAAAATAACTGCTCTTCCCTACAACATTGTTCCTACCTAGTGTGGCATCACGGTTCAATTCTTACTGAATCATGAGAATTTTAGTACAACATAAATTGCATATACAGGAGCATCAGGAGAGGACGTTAAAGAAATAAGAAAGTAGTAGGTCATGGAGAAATCCATTGTCATAATGAGGTCATTTTCTTTAATTCATAGCAAAAGGAAGAAAACGGGGTTAGCAGAGCCCTTTATATTTTTATATTATTTGTGTTGTCACAGTTGAACACTCAACTTGAGAAAATGCATTAATACAACATCAGCACAAAAGATGTGAATTTTAATATGTAGCACATCCAATTACAGCACTACAAAGAGAATTAGGAGAAAAGCAGCTATAAACATCCAGCTGCAGAGTTTAAGCAGTCTCATGCTGTGACTTTAGATAATGCAAATTTTATGTTCTCATCTCATTTTAGAAAACAAAATGCATTATATTAAAGGTCAATCTGTATTATAACCAGGGAATTATAAACTGTAACACAGTTCAGAGAACATATAGACTTTGTTCTTTATTTTGATCAGTATTACTGGGGAAATGTTCAATTGCATTACATGAGATGAAGAAGGCCAACCTGTCTAAAGGTCTCCCTATCTCAAATATAGTACCATTTATTAACTATAAAGTATCGGGGTGAAACATGTCCACAGCTCTCCCTGCCTATGCTGTATTGCCTGTTTATTTATGTTAACTATTATATATATAACTACGTTAACTACAAAATGTGACGGTAAAGAATAACGATTGGTCGCCTATCTGTGTTGTAGTAACATTTGTTAATATAAAGTGTGGATTGTTACATTACTTACAAATTAAATGTAAGCTAAATTCAAGTTTTTTACTTAGTCCATAAGGGATTCTTCAGGCCAGACAGCCTTTGTACAATTGTCTAGCTTTGGTTCAAAGGGGACTATCTGTTAGAAGGAAAGAACAAATGTCATGTGTTCCAGAAAAGGGCTCATTAAATCTCAGGATGATAGCTGGACATTTTTGTTATTCTGAAATTAATCATTATATTGTTAATGGTTCTTTATATGCACAGGAGGGGAATAAATCAGACTTAAGAAATACATGGTCCGGATCCCCATTCTTCCTGTAACCTATGCCCATCAAACCCACATTCTTGGGTTCCTCAATTTGGATATCCATTCTTTTTTTTTTTTTAATTTAAGGAACTTATAATTCCAGAATGTCATTTTGAGACCTAATGTTAATTGCTTTAAACAAAAACAAACAAAAAAACATATGTAATGAAAGCATATTTCCTCTCTAGAATATCTGTATAAGATTGAATCTTCTAGAGAACCGAAAGTTTCTAGAAACATACTACAATATATCAGGATATTATTGAAAAGGAATGTGGTCATTATTTTGCTTCTTTTTTTTTTTTTTTTTTTTTTTACTGAAGTATAGTTGATTTATAATGTTGTGTTAGTTTCAGGTATACAGCAAAGTGATTCAGATATAAATATATATATATATATTCTTTTTCAGATTCTTTTCCATTATAGGTTATTATATGATACTGAATATAGTTCCCTGTGCTATACAGTAGGTCCTTGTTGTTTATCTATTTTATGTATAGTAGTGTGTATTTGTTAATCCCCAAAGCCTGATTTATGTCTCCCCACCTTTCCCCTTTGGTAACCGTAAGTTTGTTTTCAATGTCTGCGAGTCTATTTCTGTCTTGTAAATAAGTTTATTTGTATTATTATTATTTTTTAGATTCCACATGTAAGTGATATAATATGATATTTACCTTTCTCTGTCTGACTTACTTCACTTAGTATGATAATCTCTAAGTCCATCCATGTTGCTGCAAATGGCGTTATTTCATTCTTTTTTATGGCTGAGTAGTATTCCATTGTATATATATATACCACATCTTCTTTATCCATTCATCTGTTGATGGACACTTAGGTTGCTTCCATGTCTTGGCTATTATAAATAGTGCTACTATGAACATTGGGTTGCATGTATCTTTTCAAATAGTTTTCTCCAGATATATGCCCTGTAGTTGGATTGCTGGCTCATATGGTAGCTCTATTTTTAGTTTCTTAAGGAACCTCCGTACCGTTCTCCATAGTGGCTGCACCAATTTACATTTCCACCAGCAGGATAGGAGGGTTCCCTGTTCCCCACATCCTCTCCAGCGTTTATTATTTGTAGACATTTTGATGATGGCCATTCTGACTGGTGTAAAGTGATACCTCAGTGCAGTTTTGATTTGCATTTCTCTAATTATTAGCAATGTTGAGCATCTTTTCATGTACCTGTTGGCCATCTATATGTCTTCTATGGAAAAATGTCTATTTAGGTCTTCTGTGCATTTTTTATTGCATTGTTTGTTTTTTTGATATTAAGCTGTATGAGATTAATATCAAAATTAATCCCTTGTTGGGATTTTAGAAATTAATCCCTTGTCGGCCTCATTGTTTGCAATATTTTCTCCCATTCCATAGGTTGTCTTCTTATTTTGTTTATGGTTTCCTTTCTTGAGCAAAAGCTTTTAAGTTTAATTAGGTCCCATTTGTTTATTTTTGCTTTTATCTCCATTATTCTAGGAGATGGATCCAAACAATATTGCTGCGACTTATGTCAAAGAATGTTCTGCCTATGTTTTCCTCTAGGAGTTTTATAGTACCTGGTCCTATGTTTAGGTTTTTTAATACATCTTGACTATATTTTTGTATGTGGTATTAGAGACTCTTCTAACTTCATGCTGTTACATGTAGCTGTCCAGTGTTCCCAGCACCATTTATTGAAGAGACTTTCCTTTATCAATTATATATTCTTGCCTCCTTTGTCATGGATTAATTTACTATGAGTGTGTGGATTTATTTCTGGGCTTTCTGTCCTGTTCCACTGATCTATATGTCTGTTTTGGGGCCAGTACCATACTGTTTTGATTACTGTAGCTTTGTAGTATAGTCTGAAGTCAGGACGTCTGATTCCTCCAGCTCTGTTCTTCTTTCTCAAGATTATTTTGGCTATTCCGGGCATTTTGTGTTTCCATACAAATTGTGAAATTATTTGTTCTAGTTCTGTGAAAAATGCAATTGGTAATTTGATAGGGGTTGCATTGAATCTGTAGATTGCCTTGGGTAGTATGGTCATTTTAACAATATTGACTCTTACAATCCAAGAACATGGTATATCTTTCCATCTGTTTGTTTGTCTGTCATCTTTAATTTCTTTCATCAGTGTCTTAAAGTTTTTGGAGTACAGGTCTTTTGCCTCCTAGGAATAAATTCCTAGGTATTTTGTTCTTTTTGATGCACTGGTAAATGGGATTGTTTCCTTAATTTCCCTTTCTGATATTTCATTGTTAGTGTATAGAAATGCAACAGATTTCTGTGTATTAATTTTGTATCCTGCAACTTTACCAAATTCATTGATGAGCTCTAATTGTTTTCTGGTGGCATCTTTAGGATTTTTCTATGTATAGTATCATGTCATCTGAATCCAGATGGTGGAGCTTCATGTTTTTTGGAGCCAGTTACACAAAGTGATTTTTTTTTCTATCTCCCATTTGTACAAAGTACCATTTCAAATTAATTAAAACAAAATATCCTTTCTTTAAAAATGGTGGTAATTATCATAGCTTTATGATAAAACAATATAATTAGGAGCTTTCATCTTTCAATAAGCCTATGTAAGGAGGAGTTGGAAAAAATAATCATATTTTTTTCACTCTCTTTCAGATCTGAAAGATAGACAGTCTTTTTCTATATTTTTTTTCCATTAAAATTGAATATTTGTGTGATCCAAAAGAGTTTTTTTAATCTTTTAAATTTTATTTTATTTACTTATTTTATTTATTATTTTTTTTTTGCGGTACATGGGCCTCTCACTGTTGTGGCCTCTCCCGTTGCGGAGCACAGGCTCCAGACACGCAGGCTCAGCAGCCATGGCTCACGGGCCTAGGTGCTCCATGGCATGTGGGATCTTCCCGGACCAGGGCACGAACCCGTGTCCCCTGCATCGGCAGGCGGACTCTCAACCACTGCGCCACCAGGGAAGTCCAAGAGTTTTTTTTAAAGCACAAAAAGGAATACTTTGTAACATCCACCTGATACACATTATGGCTTAGTTTAACATAAAATGTGTTATGAATTTTTGTATAGATATTTTATGTAAGACAGAAATGTAAAGAAAATTATATTCAAAAAGTGTTTAAAGGTTTTTATACACAAATTTCATTACATTGTTTTTCATTTTAGGATAGTCATAATCTAAAAGTCAATAATTTGCAATTAATTAGAAGATTATGGCTCAACATTATTAAATATTATTTACCTATAAATAATTAATATAAGGATTTATCAGACTAT
This sequence comes from Monodon monoceros, assembly GCF_005190385.1. Taxonomy (NCBI): domain Eukaryota; kingdom Metazoa; phylum Chordata; class Mammalia; order Artiodactyla; family Monodontidae; genus Monodon; species Monodon monoceros. The sequence goes on from NW_021703783.1 coordinate 64,298,881, forward strand.
TTAATGATATAAAAATATGTTTGTAATATAGTAAGTGGAATATAAGACACTATACAGGGAAGATGTATACCAATGCATTAGTAGTTCATAATTTTACATAGTTTTCCTTTATAAAAAATCTGCATTTTCATCTGACTCTAATATTTAGGGAAAATCTATAATATTCATTTACTTATACATTTTTTAAATGTACTGCTGCTTGGCTTATTCTCTAGCATAGTTCATACTCTACAAAAATTTGTTGGCCACCAGATAGCTAAGAGAACCCTTTTGTGTATACATCTGATACTGGAAAATAAGAAAAGACAAGTATAGATAGTTCTTAACTATAATTTTTTTAGAAACATGTTATATGTGAGTTTGATAATTTTGAATATCTTTTCTTCATTTTTATAATTGTAAAATGAGTCACTGGCTTAAAAGAAACTTTCATCAAATAAGTAATGAATATCATTCCTATTTGGAAACAAGATGCTTCAATCAACTGAAGTGCAATTTTGAAAACTTTTTTCGCAAAGAACAAATTTTGAGGAATTTATTTGAGGTGAATACTATTCTCTGTATGAAATGTGTGAAGCATGGATTGCACATCAATTTATTAAATTTGATTAAGGGAGTATATTACAAAGAATGATAATTTCCTCAATGGAAAATGGCAACAATAATAGTGTTTATCAGAGGACTGATAAGGGGAGTAAATGAGATAGTGTATATAAAGATCTTAGTATAATTTTGGGCAACTGACTATATTTTATTGCAAACAAGTTGATTTAATCGATGTGTAACATCTCAGAGAAAAAATGAGATACACAATATTAAAATAATAATTAGGTAACTTACTATGTGTCAGTTACCAGTATAAGTGCTTTGCATGAAATAACTTATTTATCCACTTAAATTACTCTATGATTTACATATTATATCAGGTCTACAATCTTTCAGCTATAATTTTGAAAGGCAAAAGTCTCTGAAAACATTGTTTTGTTTTGTTTTGTTTTGTTTTTCACACAGGCAAAAATCTGACCTGAATTGATATGAGGCTATTTTTATTCTTGAATTATCTCTTAGTTTGAATATTTATTCATTTTGCTGCAGTAATTTTAATATGCTGCTTGAATCCCTACTGTGACTGTTATGTAAACATATGGTGTTTGCACTGAATTACCTATCTAAAATCCAAAACATTCTGAATTTGAAACACCCTTGGACCCAAGGGTTTTGGAAAATAAGTTATGAACCTATATTATCATGCTCATTTTACAGAAAGGTAAACTGGGGCACAAAGGCAGTAGTTTTTTTGTAATGTCACACAGCTTGTAAGGAGTAGACTTGTGATTAATTTTCATGTAAACGTTTAACATGGTTCTAAATGGTTTTCTCATCATTTCTTCCTTTTCCACTGACTCCAAAGTCTGCAAAGATTATACTGGTCAACCAAGAAGAGGCAGTTGAGACTAGACATTAATTTATTCAAATGTGTGTGTGTCATGGTTACTCCAAAGTGGTGCAAAATGCTGTGCCAGCATGTACTATCCAAAAAAAACCCAACTGTGGCTTACTGTATAATAATCAGTCTGAAATGTGGAATTACAGGGTAAGCAAATTTTTCAAAGGGCTTAAATATCTGTCTTGATTGAAATTTCACAGATGGAATTTCTAGAGTTATCCATGTAGCATCTTGGGGTAGATGTTAGGAAATTGAGTTTCTGTCTCTGGCTTAGAAACCAAATCGTTGTGTGACCTTGAGTAAATAAGTAGTATTTTACTTCATAGATTCCCACTTCTAAATTCTAAATTATATTTAAAATTCTGTTTCTATGAAATATAAATGAAATAAATGTACATGAGTACAGTTAATTGAGCCATTTTTAGTAAGGCCTAAAAGTAGTATTTATTACTATTTCAATGTGTAATCTTGAGGCAGTTTGTCCCATTTCATAGTATCAGAAGCCAAACTCGAAATTGTCATCTACAGTGTGTCCCAAGATTGAACATTTGAGCTAGTTCTCCAACTCTTTAATAGCTTTTTAAAAAGTGGCAAAACAATAATTTTGTAATACAACTCTAAACATAAATTCCATCCTTAGTCAAATTGTAAATATGTAAGTTGATAATTCAAACATATGTTCCTGTCATACTTTACATAAATTATTAATGTTCCCCGGCTTTAGGCATTATTGAGACAGTAGAATACTGCAAACTCTTAAACTATTTCAATGAAGAGCAAAGACCTATTCTCTCCTTTACCACTAGATTAGTGGTTTCTCATTTTGAGAACAATATGTATTCCATTATTGCTAAAGCTTCTTTGTATACAAAAAAGTTGTTGTCATGACTCCTGTGGATGGCTTACTTTTTAGGCCACTAATGTAAAAACATTCTATTAAATCAAATAATGTGGATAAGCCTTCAGAGTTGATGATAGCATATACACCCTGGGAAGCATATAGAAATATCCAGAATTATGAATTGTGTTAATCCATATTGCAGAATATATCTCAAAAAAATAATTTTAAAGGGCTAGGCATGGGTTGCTCTAAATTTTAGGCCTCTCTTCTCTGATTCAAAACTTAGATTTGTTTTTTTAATTAATTTGTTAATAAAGTATATCAAAAATAAATTTGCTTGGAAAAGCAGTTTGGGAGTAAATGTAATAAGTGAATTTAGCAGTAGTTTATCACTTTTTAATAAAGGAAGCAGTTATTGTGAATGTTTACAATTTAAAATGATACACTGATACTACGCCAAATTATATGTAGATTAGGAAAAAAGAAATCCAAACTACTCTTCTCAAAAAGCAAGCATAAAATGCAGGTCACACAGATATGCTAATGCTTTTTAAACAAAGTCAGGTTTTAATCTACATTTAAAAGCACAAAAAGTCACCTTCAAATCCTACTGCCATGGTATTAACTCAAGCAGAATTTCTAAAAGACTTTCTCATAAGGATGGCAAGTGGGAGTGAATGGTATTAAAGATCTACTTGACTTTTTCCACTTCTATGAAACCAGCTCCTTCTACTAGTTTCTCTATTTCTAGTGTATTAATATTACATATACTATAATAATAGTATATGATAATAAAATAATTTTAGTATGCATATGTATAATAATAAAAGACCAAATATAGGAGGCTCTCACAAAAAAAGTTTGGGGGGATAAGAAATGGAGTTAGGTTTTCTATAACCCTGAGATGGTGAACAATCTCTGTTCCATATTAGGAAAACAAGATCTCTCAGTGACGTCCATTGGATGGCTATATCTGGATTGGTGGGTTAAGTAAGCCCTAGGCTGGGTTAGAGTGTTTGTATGGTGCCCATTTTAGGATTCCACCATCAAAGCACCTCTGCATTATATGTGATTTCCCCAATTTGGGATTATGGCATTTGGCTGCCTCTGCTTTGTATGTAGTGTGCCCAAGAGGTCAAAGTTCATCTGTCCCTTCTTGTGGTTATCCCTCTATCCCAGAGGAGAAAGTTTGACCATAAGGAATTCAGCCTACTCTAGCATAGAATCATCTTTGAGTGTCACTATATATCAGAGGTTTAGCAAAAGCTGATTTTCTGAAAAATTTTCTGAAACCTATACAACTGTACTGTATTACCATAAACACAACTGCAAGTAGAAATTTTCCTTGATCCAAGCAAACCTTCTAGCCAGTGATGAACTAATTTTGGTGGATGGAATATTGCTTTGCCTTCACTAATGGATTCTGTACAATCTGTAAGGTTGACATAAGGTAGGCTAAATTTCTAAGCCTAATCAGCTAACAGGTAACATGCAATAAGCCCTGGTTTCACCAACCTGATATAGGGAAGAAGGAGTTACTCAAAATCAAACCTTAGAAAACTTGCACTGAAGACCCTTGGTATTGTATCCCACTATCATTTTTATATTATTTTTTATTTCTTACTTATACCTGAAAGTGACATGTATTTGTGTTGATCATTATCTATTATTGTTTTTAGCCTCTGAAATTGAGTTGTAACAAAAGTTGTCGCCACTTAGACCTCATGGCCTGTGTGGGTTTTGATCAGGTAAATTGGGCCTCTGCAGAGAAACACAGGAAAGTTTTCCCAAACCTCATATGGATCATGGTCATTGGGGACTAGAGTAATCACAGATGCCTTGCATAATAACTAGAATTACAAGATACTAATAGCATGGAGATATTCAGTAAAAAAAAAAAAACAAACTAATTTCCCATATACCCAAGTGTTTCTGCACTAAATGCTATTGCAAAGGCACAGGCTAACTATAACCATGTATTTCGAATACACCAAGAACTGCATATGGTTAAACTCAACTATGCTGAAAGAAAACAATGATCTAGTGATATTTGGGTTAAATGACCAAGAATACCAGAACAATAATTACAAAAAGAGAATGATTGTTTTAAAGAAATTCATTCAGCTGTCTTATTTTGTCAGTTTCAGGCATGGGCTATATATCCATTGTCATCTCCTTGGTTCACAGTTCTTGGGCAAAGTGACTGCTTCTTGTCTGCTTCTGGAGACTTTTTTGACTCAGCCTGTTTAAGGTCTCATGTGAGTAGAAATCCACTGATTTGGTAGTTGGTAGCTTGGTTGGCAGTTTGCTTGCGCTGTGAAACATGAGCCCATAATAAGAACAGAAATGGTGTTCAGTAATGTCGAAAAGCATTTTCAAGTTGGTATGTGTTATGGATTGAATTGTATCCCCCAAAAAGGATATATTGGAGTCCTAACCACCAGGACCTCAGAATGTGACCTTATTTGGAGGTAAGGTCTTTACAGAGGTAATCATGTGAAAATAAGGTAATTAGGGTGAGTCCTAATACAACTGGTGTCTTTATCGTAAGGGAAATTTGGAAACAAAGGCATGCACACAGGTAGGACACCACGTGAAGACTAGAGTTTGCTAATACATGCCAAGGAGCCAGAGCTAGAAGAAAGACGTGAAGCAGATCTTTTCCTAGTGCCTTCCCAGGGAGCATGGCTCTTCCAACACCTTGATTTCAGACTTCTAGCCTCCATCCCTGTGATGGACAATTCTGTTTTTCAGAAGGTTGGTCTGATGGCTGTGAGTCAACTGTAGCTGGCTTAAACTGAGCAGTTATCCATCCGAAGGTTTGATGGGGAAGGACGTCAACTTGGTGGGGAGAGAAGCATCTCATACAGCTGGGGTGGTAAAAGCTGCTCATTTAGCATGTAGCCCTGCAAGGACATTGCCGTTGGCTTTTGGTCTGCCTACGTGCTTCTATTTAATAACCATTTTTTTCTTTGTGAGTTTTGAATAGCTTCTACTAAATCATTGATATTGTTCCCCCAGTTAGTCAAAATATCTGAAGAAGTCACAAATCCTTTAGGTTTCATGACATTTCAAAATCATGAGCAATTCTAAAAGCATATCTTTTGTCTTTTGCCACAATGAAGGCTTCAGTCAGAGCTATTAATTCTGCTACCTGGGAAGATCAAATATGAAATGGAGCCCCTTAATGGCTGCATTTTCAGCAGATACAAAAAAAGAGGAGGCCTTTGTAATTTCTAAAATAAAATCCATCTATAAACCATATTAAATCAAGATGAACTAAAAGGGGTTCTGTAAGATCAGTCCTGGGCATGCTTTCCTCAGTTATTGCTAGTCACATGTTTCCCCTTCATCCTGAAAAGAAATCAAATTACAAGAGTAAGGTTTGAACTATGTTAAACAGTGATGTGTAAGAGAGATAAAAAGGGCTTCATAAATGGAAAAGTTGCTGATAGAGAAATCTTGAGTGTTGTCTAAAAGTAACAATGATTGTTCAGCAGGTGCAAACCAAAGAGTCAGTGAGAAGCAAATAACATATTAGCAGAGGCTTCAACCAGTCTGACAGCTGCTGCCGAGTTCTGCAAGCATAAAAAGTATGCCTCAGTTACTAAACTAAGGACTAGGTTAAGAGAGGCAACCTACAGGCTCCGGCGAGCTAATACTCCTAATATATCATCCTGTCTCTCATGAACAAAAGGAGAAGGGTTCGACATGGTTAGGGGTACCCAAAGTGGGGGATTGTTGAAGAGAAGCAGTGAAAGTGGAGAAAGCTGCTTTCACTTCTGCTTCGCATGGAAGAGACTCAGGAATTTTTCCTTTAATAAGTTCATGAGAGGACTGAGCTACTTTTTTTTTTAATTAGGCATTTATTGCTCGCAATAACCAGTTAATCCCCCCAAAATTCTTTTCATTGTTTTTTAGTTTAGAAAGTTGGTCAAATGGAATCATCTCTGTTCTGGTGAATGGAAAACATCCATGGCTGACAGATTCTGACCCAAATAATTTATACAATTTCTTAACAAAATTATAGCTTTTTTTCTACATGGTTTGTAAAGCTTTTCAGCTGATATTGAAAAGAGCTATATGAAGTCTTCTTGTGAACTACTTAGATTAAGAGGGCACAGTAATCTACATATTGTACAAGGATGAACTCTCAAAGAAAAATTAAATCCTTTTGTTTAGACTGACTTGTTTAGATGGAAGGAAATATGAGAATTCTGTAAATCCCTGAGGTATAACCATCTAGATATACTGTTAGTTTTCCCACAAAAATAACAAGTATTAACTGTCTTTATCTGTGTCTAGTAAGGAAAGCTGCATATAAACTGACCACTGTGAAATATTTACTTTTTCAGGGACGAAGGACAGGGCATATTTGTGTTGGGAACTACTAGGAATCTAGGGATCACAATTCTATTGCTCACCTTGAGATCCTGAACAAATAGGGGTAGCCTTTTCTGATCGGTTTTTTAACTGGCTGTGTGGGAGTACTGCAAGCACTAAGATGTGGCCATCCTTATTCTAATAGACTCAGAGGAATGAATTTTATTCCTGAGACTTCTTCAAGTTTGAATGGATACTGGGATGACCTCAGTGGGGGTTATAAGGATTCATTTGAATCTTAGTAGGTCATTTTCCAATATTCTGCTTACGTCAGTAGAGTCAATATTCTATTCACGACTAATCCAAAAAGTAGAAGGATGCTAACATTGCACCGGAGAGGACGGTACATGTGAATGAACTGCTATAATTTGGGTTGTTCTGATGTGGTGCCACCTGGCAAACCTTTAATTTCATGATGTTGTTACAGAGCAAGTCTCAAGTAAGCTTGCTGGAGCAGAGGCACACAACGGAAATTAGTAAAACTTGTAAGACTAGTAAGATCATAGATTTCAATGTCTTTTGGAGGCAACCTCCCCAGTTATTTTATTAGTACTCCAAGGAACAGGTTGAGATAAGTGGTGAGATTTAAAACAGAAAATGAAGCATCCTCATTGAAAGGCCTGCATACAAATAGATATAACGCAGACAGTGCTATATCTTGAGTGTCATTGCTGGGTCCCTAATTTGACTTCACAAGCCCCTTTCTCAGTTTCAGCAGGTAGCCACTTTTCCAGTGCCTTAATCTCTTTAGAGATGTCACATTTCCTAGAATGTTTTATACCTACCATGTGACTGAACCATTTCCCTCCCAGGCATTTACCCAAGAGAAATGAAAGCATATGTCCACACAAAGACCTATACACAATGTTCACAGTAGCTTTATTTGTGGGAGCCCCAAACTAGAAACAACCCAAATGTCAATCAACAGGCAAATGGATAAACAAATGCTGATGCATCCATACCATAGAGTACTTAGCAATAAAAAGGAACTATTGATAAATGCAACAACACGGATGAACCTCAAATTTGTCTGACTGAAAGAAGCCAGACAGAAAAGAGTACCCAGTAGATAATTCCAATTTTATAACATTTCTGAAAATGCAGATTATCTATAGTAACAGAAAGCAGATCAGTGGCTGCTAGGGACCCATCTGGGGAGCCCCTGATAGGATTGATGACAAAGGGCCATGAAGAAACTTTTGGAGATAATGGTGATGGATTTGTGATTGTGGTGTTGGTTTCATGAGTGATTACATGTGCCCAAACTCACCAAATTATACATTTTAAATATGTTCAATTGATTATACCTCAATATATCTATTTGTGAAACCCAGGGTCACTAGGCCCATGAAGTGTGCATCTCTGATGTAAGGCTCTCAGCTCCGTGGGTGACTCCATCAAGTGTTCTCAATGGCAATTATCCAAATACTTAAAGAGAGCCCAGTGTTAAACTGCCAGTAAAATGCAGATGTCCCACATTTTAGTATAAATATTTCCCTTTCAAACTCCTAGGGAGAAAATAAAGTCTATATATTAAATTACCTTTCAAGTTAATGTCCAAAGGCAAAAAACTCAAAACCCCAAATCCAATTCTCTTGCCCTTATAAGGTAGAAGTCCAACAAGTCCCTTCCAGTTTCTTATTTTGTTCACTCACAGCCAGAAATGTTAATGCCTAGATGGATTCCTACAGCAGCTGCAGCCTGTGTGTTTTACTTGGAAATGGATGTAGCTCATTCAGCTCCTCAAAAGTTAATATTAATTCAACATCAAGTCTATGGTGTGTCTCAATTTTTAAAAGGTCCAAAGAATAGAACATCCAAAGTAATTATAACACTTGCCTCACACTCACCAGATTTACACAGCAGTTATCCTGGACACTATGTTCCCAGAACCCAAGAGTTGTTATTGTCAAAGACAATTCATAGTACAAACTCTATAATAGAAACTCATGGGTCTGTAGGAAGGAGAACTGGGGATGGCTTCAGCCTCATCATAATGCCAACCAGTTTATGCCAATTGTCAGGGGTCCATGCCCTGCACACTTCAAATAAACTGCAAGAAATTTTTCAGCAAGAAGTTAGATTTATCACCGTGCATTTAGCATGGCACACTGTATCTTCTCTCTGGCATTTCAAACACTGATAGTATCTTGCAAAGTATAGATTTGCTGTGGAGCAGTCCCAATCATGGGGTGTCATTTGTGGTCCTGATCTTTCCTATCTAGTATTATCAAAATCTCTTTATATTCAGAATTTGCTCTTTCACACTGCATTTTATGACTGGCATGATTTATTTATTTACTTATTTATTTTAACATCTTTATTGGAGTATAACTGCTTTACAATGCTGTGTTAGTTCCTGCTTTATAACAAAGTGAATCAGCTATATATACACATATATCCCCATATCCTCTCCCTCTTGCGTCTCCCTCCTTGTACTTTTTAAATGCAGAATGCTCAGTACAGTGGGAGGACTTACCAAAACCTTAATGCAATATTGGGCTGCATCTGTTACCACTTATAAAGGATTGCACGTTACTATGCAATGTTTTACAAATATTATTGCAGTTCTTTTGTTTTAATGATGATAACCAAGCCTTTCTCATTTTACAGTGATTGCAAGGAGGCAGGAGAAGCAGTATTCCAGTACTTTCCCTTGGCTGACAAACCTACCAACAGAGACAACACTGGTAAGGTCCAGTAACAATGTTCTTACATGATAGGGTCCCACGGGATCTGGAAAGCTTAATTCCTGCTGTGACACTGCTGGGTTACCATCATCATTCAAAAAATATTACACTAGCAAGCTATGTACATCCACTTAAGGAAAAGGTTATAAATATCAAACTCTGCTTTATAAAGGCCTCACTATAATATGGTGGGGGCCAAAGGTAGAAACCTGCTTACAGGTTTCTGGAAAGACCGTCCCCCTATAAAATGTACTTAATTTAAAATAAATTAAAAAGTCGAAGGGGAGTCTCTGCCTCCTTCACCATTCCATTACTATGGAATTTCAAAACTGTTATAGTTGATTGCTAAATTTAAACATTTGATTGAAATGATTCGTTGAAAGCTCTGCTCCCTTATTTCCAAAACACTTTATTTCATCTGAATTTCATATGGTATAGAAGTTATTACATGCTTGAACCTGTTGCTCAAATAGCAGGTTCTTTCAGTTCCTTTTTTTTTTGGCCATACCAAGCAGCATTCAGGATCTTAGTTCCCCGACCATGGATGGAACCTGTGGCCCCTGCAGTGGAAGCATGGAGTCTTAACCACTGGACTGCCAGGGAAGTTCCCTCTTTCAGTTTTGAAGGCCAACCTTCATTCAGCAGCAAATAATTAAGAAACAAATCATATATAATGCAGAGCATATACAGAAAATTTTCTTTTAGAAAAACAAAAAATATTTGGACATTTTATATTTAGTATAGCTTAGCAATCCAGTCTGTGTTGACAAATTTAGTTAACTGTTAGGAGGGACAGTACATATACAAGAGAACTCATTAGCCAGCAGATATTTTAACCCTTGATTAATCAGGCAACATGTCTGACCTAATTTTTTTCTTGTATTTTTTTTAGAAGATACTCCATTTGTAAATTCAAGTTTGGTTGCCCCTTTTTAGTCTTTTTGCTCAATATTTTGAACACTTCCATTTTCTTCTTTTTGTAGAGCCTTTGAGCTTCTTCTCTCTCTTGTTTTCTCCTCTCAAATTCCTGAAATTATTAACATATATAATTTTCATTAGTAACAAACAATAGATATTGTTCAATAATTTTGTTGAAATAGCTATCACCATGCAAACACTTCAGGTTTGTCTTATATTTTGCAAAATGTGAGGTGTTACTCGTAAGTGCAGCAGTGTACCCTCTTTGCCGCTATGATACATGCTATGCCATAGAATAATGTAAAGTTATTAAACAATTTTAATTATTTGTATACAAATAAAATTAAAGCACAAAGAAGGCACATTTATTTAATGGTTTCACATTTAATTAGATCCACCGAAGAGTCAGAAGTGACGTTAGAGGTTATCTAGTCCATGTAACACAAATCATTTCCAGAATATCTGGTATTCTTTTAAATTTGCCATCTGATCCAGATTTAATTCAAGAAGCATTTACTGACTACAAGCTATATATATGTAAAATATTGTGCTAGGTATTATGGTTTTGATTATTTAAGAATTAATCATGCTCATTTGATTTGCTAAGATAAAAGACTCAAATTCATTGGAGTTTAAAGAAAAATAATTTGAAGTTATATAAACCTGAAAATCACTACTTGAAATACAATATTCTTAAATATAAAAGTTAAAAATTCTTAAATAATGCAATATGTGAACTGTTTTTCAGTTTCCCCTGTAATGCATATAGCCCCCAAATGATACAGCCTTACATTTGTACGGTGACATAATTAACAAAGTGCTTTCATATACGTCACAGCATATTCCATCCTTTTAAAACTTTTTATGCTAGGATTTATCTTCACCTTACAAATAAAGGGCTGATGCTCAATTTTCACGGTTACAAAGATGTAACATTTATACATACATAAAGGAAGTTTTTTTTGAAACAGTAAATGTTTTCCAGTATAATGGTCCATATTCCATCTGGTATACTATTTCCAAAGGTGGCAGGTTTCAGAAGGTTGGTTAAAAAAATGCATAATCTTAACTAACTGTGAAACAAAGGTCCAGTTTTTCCATGGAGAAATGTTTCTGCTTTACCCTAGTCTGCCATCAGTTTAAGAATAATCATACGAATTTTAGATGTTAAACTTGCAGATTTCTTAATTACACGATTTGTAAAGCTAAGACATAAAAGAAATTATATGTCAGCACCATCTTTGGGGTATTTTTGATCGATGTGCTCTCCTTTTTAAAGTGATAGATTAATATAGCTTCAATATAAGAAACAAGAAACCACAAATAAAATAATTTTGTTGAAGCTGTGGATACTTTTGTTCTGCTCATTTGAAAAAGGCTGTTATAATTTTGGGTTTCTGAATGATAACAAAGTGTGGTAACTTTTTGCTAAGTTAATCTAGTAAGGTTTTTAATAAGCAAAACCAACTCTTTAATGTAAATTTATGAAAATCATCTACATTTTTAAAAATTAGTAGTTCTCAAATTTTATTACGCATAACCTCTTGAGGCACTTGTTAAAAAAAATGCAACTATCTGGACCTTACTCTTGAGAAACACTGTCCCAGATGCTCATATTATTAACCTATGAGCAGTACCTTTAAAATCCTATTCTTGACTACTACTATCACCTCTCAAGGGTAATATAAACAATCAAGGAATCTGAATGTTGAAATTCTCCAGCTCTTCTCAGATTATTCATTTACTCAGCAAATACTTACAGAGGGCATACTATGTGCCCCATATTAAGAAGAAAAGCTTACATATACACTTAGGATAAAAGAACATGAATCTAAATATTTTAAAAGTAGATCTTACTTGTCTCTTAGCAGCACGCTTAGCTTGTATCTGCTCATACTCTTCCTGTGCTTTTTGATTTGATGTTTTCTTTTTATTTTTCTTTGGAATAGTAATGGAACTTTGCAAGATAAATGAAAACAAATCACAAGTATTAAAAATAATACAACCAAAATTATGACACAATTATGTCAGATAGTATTTGTATAGTCAAATCTCACTAATGCAACTTAAGGGGTGGGGGTGAAGAGAACTTGAAAGGAAGAGGACATTAATTTTATTATTAAAATGTCCAAATAACATATTAGAAATTTTGTTACAGCTTTCAAGATATAGAAAATAGTAAATGGAAAGTCTTGGAGAAATATTTCAACCAGGGAAAATACAGAAAGCTCTGAAAGATCTGAAAATGTTTAAAAATAGGAAACCAGCATATGAATGGTAGAAATGACAGACTGAAAAAGGCACTAATTTGAAGGACGTTATGAAGGACCTTGTGGGTGTACATGAACTTTAATCCCAAAGTTCTTTGACCAACTTGTCTCTATTCCGTTTCATTTATTTTTTTAATTGCAACCAAGTCTATGTCCTCTTGGAAAAAAAAAAAATCCAGGTTAATAATAACAGTAGTAGTAGCAGTTAAAACTCATGTAGCACTTCCCATGTATCACATGCCTTTTTAAATACCTATATAAATGAATTCATTTAATCTTCACAACATCTGAGATAGGTCTAAGATACCATAGCGTGTAAATAATCCATTCTGGGGTTGTACAACATGGCAGCTATAAATTACATACTTACTATTATTATTTGCATTTTAGAGAAGAGGACATTGGGCACAAACATATTAAAGCCAGGTCCAAAGTCCACGATGTTAAGCACTACACTACAATACCTCTCAAAAATTAAATTATTTTTAAAAACATACATTAATAACAGGAGTTAATCATGGTCCAAGTAAGTTAAATGTACTTGAGAGGCTGAAACCTAAAACCCAGGTCTCTTAATTCCCATTCCATTACTTCTTCTATTAAGCCTACCTGACTTAATTTATAGTCATTTAAGCTAACATGAAAGCCTCCATGAAAATATTTTCACATAATTACCTGTGACTTCTAATATGCCTTAAGAAAAATCCCAATTAATATAGAAATTGTTCTGTAATCTCTTTCCTAAAACCCTACTTACATCTACAATGAAGAATTTCAAAAGATGGTAATACATACTTTATTCTTATGCTACATTGTTCTTCTGGATGAGGCTGCTCAATGCTACAATGTTCTTCAGACAAAGCCTGGTCAGTGCTACACTGCTCTTCTGGCAAAGGCTGATCAACTTGTTCTTCTGACAGAGGCTGGTCAGCTTGTTCTAACAAAGACTGGTCAGCTTTTCTAAGCTGCTTCCTGAGTCTTTCCTCTTCAGCTAAATAGAGATGTTTCAGATGATCAGGGTACCGATCCGTGAACTGGGATTCCCGTGAGGTTTTAGCCTTCTTTTCCCTCCATATCAATTTCTTGTAATTTTGCTGAATTTTTAGTTTTCTTCGAAATGCAAAGCCTTGTCCTGTTGAAGAATATATCAGTCATGAATTACTTTCTGAGAAAAAAATTTGCATGAACAATGTAGTTGCTAAATTAAAATTAAAAACCTTTTATATCATCACGTTTAGGTGCTAGAATTACATTATGTTTTGCTGTAAAACGTTATTTCAAGAAAACAAGTTTAAGCTAATGGAATGAACAGTATACTGGTCCTTCGCAAAAAGACCAGGCTAACGGTAATTGTGCAGAACTAAAGAATCTCAAAGAAGGAAAAAAGAGTAGAGTGTTGCACAACTCCAACTTATTGTACTCACAAATCAAACAGATTTCTTAATTCATCTAAAACACTTAACCTAGGTCTTCACTAAATACCTCCGGGAAAAAACCCTCGCATCTATTACCTTACGTTAGAGAAAATACGACTGATTTTCTAAAGTAATTCAACGCAAACGAGGAAAGACGGTGTATGACTTTCTCAACAGCAATTATCAGAAAACTACCTATTTAAGATTTATACATTCCAAATGGGTTTTTAAAGTACTTACAAACAGCAAGACAAAATGAAAAACACAAACTAAAACGAAGCAAATAAACACAGTAAGAGAAGACTGGAGGGCTCTGGGGTATTTGTAATCAGCAAGAGTGTGGGGCAGTACATTTCCGGCCTCGCCTTCTATCCTTTACCGTAATACATGCACAAATGGACTCATAGATTCTCTCTGCTTACGGTTTCACGGGGAAAATGTAGACGAAAAGAGTTCTCATTAAAAAATGGGATTAAGTCGAGGAAAATGTTGAAAGATTTAGAGCAACACTGCCTCGCCTTCCCGTCCAGAACTCTGAGACGCCCACGGCTTCAGCAGATTTAAGAATAGATTTCTCTGCCCCAAGTACGGCTCGGTCTGGTTCCTAAATCCTTCCCAGCTTGGGCGGATCGCGTATCCTAAGATTTCGCAGGCCCGAGGACTTGTAAAAGGCTGCCTTCTTACATACATACCCTCGCGAACGCTCCCCGCGAAGGCCTGCGGATGATTAGGTCGCCACGTCCTCCGTTTCATATTCTTATTTCTGAATCCGACCAGTGAAACTCCTTCGCCACGCGACCCAAAGCTCCCTGTCTGCCCCCTTGCTGCATGCCTTACCGGCGCCATGGCACACCAACCACGGCGCCAGAAAAACACAACTGGCGCGGTAAAAAATACGTCATCAGGCAGAAGCAATCAGCCGCCCACCCACAGTCCAGATCGGAATTCTATTTATCCGGCCTATACTTTCCACTGAGCCCTTGCCTTGCGGCCACGTTTGCGCCACCTACAGCCCGGGAGGGTGGGCGTCATGGCGGCTTCTGGGCCGCTCCCGGTGACCCAAGACCTGTCCACGTTGCATGCCAAGTTGCAGGGGCTGCTGCGGTTCCTGACGGAAGCCCTGTCCATTTCCAGTGCACATACGGTGGACTTCTACACGGAGTCCGTGTGGGAGCAAGTGGTCGACTTGCCCCCGGAGACAGTGCTGGCGGCGCTGAGATCGGCGGCGGAGGCGGAGGCCCAGCCCTCGGAGGCGCGCCTCCAGGTGGAAGCCGAGAGTGGATCAGGTGAATGGCGGGTGGGCGGGGCGTTCAGGAAGGCGGAGAGACATCCCGCCCAGTGAAGGGTGGTGTACCGTAGCGGAAGTCGAGCGGAAACAGGTACGCGGCGGGACTGGCACTGGCGGGGCAGGGATGCGCTGCCTGGTAGCAAGCGGAGCCCCTTCTCCGCTTCCTGGAGGCGTGGGGCGGGACTCTCCTCCCGAATCCCCTGTCTTCCATGGGTGCTTGTGTATTTCCACAGTTTAAAGAGAGCAAGAAACATTGCTAGGACCTTTCTTCATTTAGTAATTAAACAATCATTTTCTTAACCGGAGGGGAACAGTGCTTATAGATTGCATGTGGAGCACAGCAGAAGATAAATCAACACCTAACAATCAAGATCATTTCAAATGGTGATTATGGCCGAGAAGAAAATAAAACCAGTCAACTGTGATAGCGACTGTGTGAGGAGGCTGCTTTCACCTGGTTGGTCATGAGCATGAGAAGGCGCCGGCTGCAGTGAGCCACAGGAAGGGATTTCAGGCCCACGGAATCGCGGAGGCCCAGGGCAGGAAAGAGCGGGGTGGGTTGAGGTTCAGATGTCTGAGTGGCTAAAGCCAGGTGCCGGGCAGTGGCAGGTGCGGCCAGGGAAGTAGGCAGAGCCGGATCCCGCGGGGCTCTCTGGGCCTCGGAAGGATACTGGGTTTGAAGTAGGATGAGAAAGCTTTGGGCAATTTAGTCAATATAGTGTCTTAATATACTTTACATTTGAAAAGATAACTGTGATAGTTATTTGAAGAACAGACTAGTGGGGCAAATCTGAGAGGCCAGTTAGAAGGCCATTTCAGTAATACAAGGAAGAGATGAGAGGATTGTGGGCTAGGATGGTAGTAGTGAAGACCGGGAATATTTGCTATCTCTTTTGAAAACTGTTTATAAAATATCTACTACTGAAACTTAGATTCTACTAAGGCAAGTACATTTTGGAAGTAGTATGATGAGAAGACACCAGCAGGATCCTGGGATTTCTTCTACTTTGTTTCCAGGCTGTCCTAACCTTGCCCTTGCTGGTGAACTTTATTCACTTGAGCATTCTCTGAAGGCAAAGCACTACTGGCGGGCCTTCCTATGATAGAACTTGGTAAATACTGGTTTCTTTAAAGTCACTGTGTATTGTTGGAAAGTTAGGCACTTTTTTTTTTTGGTCGTTAACACAGTGTATTATTGGCACACTTAACAGTAAAGCATACATAAAATCCAGCTGTTTTATAATACACGGAGCCACTGTCTTTTCACATATAGAGAAACGCATTAATATGCAAATGGAAAAATTAGTTTTTTAATAAAGTTTCACATAAATACACTGGAATTGCTCCCAAAGAAAAGTCCCCATAAAAGAACCAGGTTAGGGCTTTACAAAATATTATACAGGAAATATACTATGAAAAGAAACAACAGTCAACTCAGATACAAGAAAAACACAAAAGAGTTTCAGATTTATTAAACTGCCCACAAAATTAATGGATTACATGGCTTGAAAATATTTGGATCAACAGAAATTTTACAAACGCCTACATTCTAAATGGGCCAAGTGCCCTTCTTGACATAAAAATCTGCCTTGGTGCCTTTGATGACAAAAAGACATTTCTTGTTTCAGCACTCGGGCTCGATTGAACCAACTCAGGATGGAGGACCAATTGACCTTAGCTCGGCCATAAATTACCCTGCTGGGCCCTCTTAGCTGTTACCTTATGAAAGGAAAGGTGAAGGGGGAAAAGAAGATAAAGGTACATTTAAATTACTTTCCAAAAGTGGATTTTTTTCCTTTTCTTTTTTTACTGAAACAAGTAACTCTCAGATGCAAATCAAAAAGCAGAAAATATTTTACAATATTAAAAAGTCTATCTGTAGTTGGGTTCGGCATAGAATGAGATCCTGAGCACTGAGGGTTTATTAACAATATGGCGTTTGTTGGATGGTTGGGTGGGGCGGGGGGAGTGAAATTAACAAATGTGGTTAAAACCGAGCCAGGAGAAGCCTAGCTTTTGCTCTTATTTTATAATTACGATCACTGCCAGTATCTGTGTTACCTGTGAAGGTCTCCAGGGAGGGGTCATGGAAGTTTATTTGGAATGATCCTCTCAATTAAAAAAAGAAAGAAAGAAACTCAGATCCCTGTGGTTTAGAAATAGTTATTTGCATGGAAAAGTTTTAATGTCTCTTCCTTTCTCTGCTGTGAGTAAGGATCTGAAATAGTGATTGCAACTCACAGGGGCTATTGACAGTGGATTCTGGAGCAGGTCAATCTTACTGGGAAGCTTGGGGTGGGGGGTTTTCTGTTTTGGTCTCTTGAGTGGTGGGAGGTTTACTGTTCCATGGGCTACTGTTCCCCAGGGCTGGTGAACTGGTGAAGTCTTCCTCGTCGTCTATGCCGTTGGCTGCATCATACTGCGTGTTTTCTAATCTAGTGATTAGCCTTTTGTCCTCATCCCCAAACTCCCCTCGCATCAGAGTTGGCTCTCCTACCACCATCAAATCCTCTGAGGAGGACTGGAAGTGACTCCTTCAGGGCCCCTCAATGCTTCTCCTTAAATTGGCCAGAAGGGGTCACTGCTGTTGAATGACACAGGTCTCCATCCCTCCCAGGGTTGAGGCTGCAGTTCGGGATCGCTCCTAGCCCAGGTACCTGACTGGACAGACTCAGGTTGGCAGCTGGCGTCTTCTTGCCGCCCGTGCTGTTGGCAGTGTTCCCAGTGCTGCTGCTGGTGGAATTTTTTTCTTTTTGTCTGTTTCGTTGTCGGTTGCCTTGTGGGTTCTGGCGGCGCCACCATCCGCTGCCACTTCTGAAACAAGCAGGTCTTCAGGCAGTCTTGTGGACTGAGGTTGTAAGTTTTATGTCTGGACATCAGTTCCTGCATTGGCTCCAGTATTACACACAACCTGAGGTAGTTGACGGTGAAATTTGTTAGCCCCATCCTGATGTTTTTGGACAGCTGATCCAGGACCTGAGGATCTTGTGCATGCATGGCAAGCATGCTTCTTGGGACTAACTCTCTATTGTCTAATGGTAAAGTGCCATGTTTTTATTCTCATGAGATCATCAAAGGTGAACTCCAAGGTCAGCCTGCCTTCTGTACACATCTTGGTAAACATGGGCTTCCCGTGCTGGGTGACCATCACACGCTGTCTCAGTCCACTGTGATGGATGAGCTGTGGTAGGATTCTTTTGAGTGTTTGAGAATGTAATACAGGTCAGTATTTAAAACACAGTGCTAAAGTAACGGGGGATGAGGGTCCTGCTGATAGCTGCTAGTGTTGGAGGGTCTCCTGCGGAGGCAGGGGCTGGCTGTGGCACACCGTGGGGACAAGGACCCTGGCAGCAGAAGTTCTGGGAAGTACTCCTTGGCGTGAGCCGTCCCAGAGTCTGCCATTAGCCCCACCAAAGAGTCGGGTAGGCTCCAGTGCTGGGTCGCCTCAGGCCAAACAACCAGGCACTTCTTCAGTTTACTCTCAAAATGCCTAATACCTATGATAACATGGCAACTTAAACTCCAAAAGAGTTTAAGATCATGTCTGTCCTGCTGTATTCCAGCACCTAGTAAAATACCTAGCATGCATAATTAAATACTCAATGAATATTTGTTGAATGAGTTAATGAATGACTCATTCTGGCTTCCAAAAGAGTAAAAGAAACTAATTAAATATGAAGTCCAAGACTTTCATATGGGTTTGACCTAGGCTTCATACAATGAAAGAATTAGATTGTTTACATATCCTAATAATAACAATAATAGGATTAATTGATATTTACTATTTTCCCTGCAGTGTGTTGTTTGTTTGCATATTTTCCCTTTTAATATTTACAGTAGTCTGGCAAGATGGGTTCTGTTTTCCCCATTTGTGAAATTGCCAGTTGAGGAGGTAATATACTAGGAGCACAGCTTGTAATGGAGATGCAAGCCTGGGTCATCGGACTCCACAGGGTCTGAGGTCTTTACCACCGTGATAAAGGTTTTTCTGGATTATTTAAGATTGAAGTACAAAGGGCATTTACTATCAAAACTGATATTTTGATGACATGGATACATTTCTTATTTTTTGTTTTGTTTTTATTGTTTCCCCTTCAAGAATGTAAGAATTGTTTTGTTCACTGTTGTATCTTTAGTGCCTAGAATGGTGCCTGGTCAGAGTAGGTGGTTGATAAATATTTGACGAATAAATAAATGAATAATGCCACTTATTTGTTCTCTCAGCTAGGAACAAAATACATCTTTTGAGAAACACAACCAATTTTGTGTCAATTCAACAATAATGGAATCTAGACTAGATTATTCACCTTTGAAATGTCTCTGACCCTGCAGAATTTTATATACAAGATATTCAATTGTACAAATGGTCTGCCACCTCCAATATTAAAAATAATGATTTTTTATAATATATGCTTGTAAGGAATATTAATTTTTGTTTATGTAAAGATTATGTAAATATGGACATTTTCTCCATTACTATATAAAGTCTATTGTTTGTGTCAGAGAAGAGTATTTTTTGCTCTTTGACCAGATTTGTATCTTATTAAAGAATTGTTAGTTTCTCTATAAGTATAATTTAGCACTTAATTTTTATACTGTTTAGTCAGACAGGGTACAGATTCCAATTCTACCAGCTCTGTGACCTTGGGGAAGTTTGTTCATTCATTCGTTCATTCAGGGAACACTTACTTAGTGTCTGCTGTGTCCCAGTACTTATCTAGGAGCTAGGGAAATAGTAAATAAAGCAAATAAGAATCCTTATCTTCACCTTGCTTGCATTCTAGAGGGAATAGAAATAATTTTTTAAAAGTGCCACAGAGAAGAATCAAGTAGCAAAGAGAGGAGTAAATAAGGGGATGGGCAGGAGGAAGATACGTTTGCAATTGTAAATAGGTTGTCCTAGCAAAACTTCATGGAAATAACTCTGGACAAAAAATCTAAATAAGGAGAAAATGGAGTCATGAAGCTATCTGGAGGCAGAGCATTCCAGATAGTGAGAACAGGGAGTGCAGAGGCCCTGATCTGGGAGCAGGCATGGTGTGTTCAAGGAGCAGCAAGGAGACCTGAATGGATTTCCATTAGGGTCTCACAAGGAGTGTGGTTTTCTGTCAGCTGGATATGAGGAGTTACAAATAAACACAGTTCCCAGAGCTGCACTGAGTTAATGCACAGTATGTGAAAGTACACTAGCATATGTCTGGCATAATCATTTGGTATTTTATGAGACCAAGTTGTTTCTGAAAATCCTCAGTGTAGCCATTTCAGTAGATTTCTCTTGCCAGGTGATATTCTGGCCTGGTCAGAGTCCTGAAAGTTTCTTTTCCTCTGTTCATCTAAAAAGAACTAGAGAGAAAACAATATTAATTCTCCACAATTAAAAAGGAAAGATGGTGAAAATAACTGTATTTTAAGGGCATAAATTATGGGTGTTGTGGTTTGAATTGTGTCCCCCCAAATTCATAATTCGAAGCCAAAAACCCCCATGTGACTATATTTGGAGATAGTCTTTAAAGAGGTAATTAAGGTTAAAAGAGGTCAAAAGGGTGGTGCCCTAATCCAATAAGAAGAGGAAGAAACACCAGAAGGGTGCGCACAGAGGAAAACTATGTGAGGACCCAGTGAGAAGGCAGTTGTCTGCAAGCCAGGGAGAGGGGCTTCACCGGGAACCAGCTAGCTCTGCCAGCACTTTGATTTTGCACTTCCAGTTTCCAGACTGTGACAGATTTCTGTCGTATAAGCCACCCAGCCAGTGGTATTTTGAATGGCATCTTGAGCAGAATAATGCTATGGGCTTTGCAGACTGACTGCCTGGTTCAAGTCCTGGCCTCACCACATACTCGTTTGGTTAGCTTGGGCTACAACTCTTTGTGCCTTAGTTCTTCATCCATAAAATTGGGATAAATAATTATAGTACCTACTTGATGGGGCAGTCTGAAAGTTATGTGAGTAAATACATGGTAAGGGTTAAGCGGAATGCCTAACAAAGAGCAGCACTTAACCCACGCATTCACTTGACTCATGTTTACTGAGTGCCTTCTACCTACCAGGCCCTGTTCTAGACCCTACTGTTATGATACTGAACACAATAAAATCCCTGCGTATGTGGAGCCTATGTTTTAGTGAAGGTTGATACCCAGAAAACTGTATATGCGCGCGCGCGCGCGCACACACACACACACACACACACTCGTTTTCCAGGAAGGGAAAGTGAAAAATGGTCTATCTGAGGGAAGAGTGTGTCGGGCCAAGTGAATAGCAGGCACCAGGTGGGAACATGCTATGTGTGCTGGGAGCACAGCAGAGCCATCCAGGTGAGATTGATCAGAGATGAGGTTTGAGTAGCGGCCTGAGGCAACTTCATGTGGGACTTGCAAACCATACTGAGGGCTTGGCTTTTACTCTGAGTGGAATGGAATGCTCTTCAAGGACTTCATGAGGGGGTATGCTGTGTGATTTATGTCTCAGAGGGATGACTCCGGCTTCTTTGTGGAGAAGGTGAGGGTGGAAGCAGGAGGACAGGATAAGGCTATTAAAATAGTCCAGGGTGGGCTTCAGGTAATGACTGCTTGAAGAGGTCAGGCAGTTCCTCCAGCAGGTAACAATGACAAACACTGACCGGATTATTAAAAACTATTGGAAGGTTCTGGAAGGTGACCAAAGGGGGACAGAAATATGAGCAGAGTTTGATGTTGGAAAACTGCTACTGATTGGGAAGAACTGTGAACTCATGACTTTCTTGCTGGGGGTGCTCCAAACCCCCCTAGATCTGGCAGTCTGGAACAACATTCTTCCCAGCTCAAGATGGCCACAACAGAGTTCAGAGATGAGAGCAGATGGAAATTTAAGGAGCACATTCTGGAAGGAGGGCCACAGAAGGGCTGAGATTTAAGATGTGAGTATAAACTCTGGCTAAAACCCTGGATGAAGTATAGACACACACCCCCTCCCAAACACACACACACATGTGCACATGCAGGCACGGGAGACTAAGAGAATCCAGCAAAAACACTGACGAAACTAGGGGGATCGTGAACCCTTGAAAGACAGAGCTCCTGGCAAGATGTGCAGACTTGCTGCACCTTTGACGGAGTATATTCCCCAAGCTGTGTAGACAGCTTGGGTGGCAAAAATCAAAAGCCTGATTGAATTTCTGTATCAATGGGCAGAATTCAGGGCTGGCAGAGTAACTGGAAATTTAGGCTGGGGAGCGTTGGAAACAAATGTAACCACAGAGAGGATGAGCCCCCCAATCTGACTATCAAATCCACCCAAATCTTCATCTGCCTGCTGAACTACACAGGCTCAGGGATACCCTCAGGGGGCAGGCTAATGAGCAACTGAGCAGAGACACCAGCTGCTGCTCACGGAGGGGGAGATAGATTTCAGTCTGAGTCCAAGCAAGTTCACTTCTTAGCAGAATAACAACAACAAAATCCTTAGAAAAACAAAATAGATCCACTACAATAAATTATCCACAATTCTGCTTTTCAACCAAAAACTACTAGATGTGCAAAGAAACAGGAAAGTATGACTCATACTCAGGAAACTGATTCCAAGTGAGCCCTGATGCTGGATTTAAGTAGCTGTGTTCAGAGAATTAAAAGAAAGTGTGACCCAAGGGGGGAGAAAATGAGTTAATCGGAGCCGATCTTGATTGGGCTCAGATGTTGGATTTAAGTGGCTATCATAAATATGTTCAAAGAAATAGAAGAAAACAGCCTAAGAATTAAAGGGAAACACAGTATTAATATTAATTATACGACCTCCCTTATAATTGTTTTCATTGGAACAGTACACACTCATTGACAATTATATTGTCACACACGACCTGTTGCTGATAACACGCTGTCACACAGTTTCTGTGGGGTAGGAATTCAGGAACAGATTAATGGATGGACCTGGCTTAGGGTCTCACGGTTTCACAGTCCACTTGCTGGTGGGGCTGCAGTTGCTGAAGTTGGTTGAGGTTGGGGAACTTGCCCCCACAATGTCTCACTCACATAGGGGGGTAGTTGGTGCTGCCTGTTGGCACAGGGCCTCAGTTTCTCACCATGTGAGCCTCTGTGGGGCTCCTTTCATGAAGGCCGTTGTGTTTGCACGATGTTCTTGTTTTTGTCTGTGCTCAGTCACGGTTGTGGACTTCGCATGGCCACAGACTTGGTCTGATATTGGTGTACTACTGTAAACGCTTTCATGTTTAATAGGGAAGAGTGTGGTCTGTATGCCAGCGCCAGCTCCACCCCAGCTATAAGCTGTCACAGCTGATTGTTATTGTTGTTATTTTTTTCCTTTTTCACAAGTGTATTACCTATCTTACAAAGTTGTAGTAAAGCTGAAAAATGATGTAATGTGGCTCCTAACATAGAACTGGGAATATAGCATGGATTCAACAAGTTGTGGCTAATAAATGATGAGGGTTGTGGTAATGATGATGTTGGTGGTGATGGTGTAATTAGGCCTTTCTTTCCTTGGAAAAAATAAATTGTCAAGAACTTCTGGAAATGTATGTGCTCCTATAATACCCCATATACTCTCCCATATCAACACAGGTCATCCTGTTGTCATCGTCCACTGGCTTGTCCCTATCTGCAGCTAGATTATAAACTCTCTAAAAACAAAAGTACAGTGTTTGCCTTTTTCAGTTTTGTGTTCTTAGCACATTGAACAGTTTCTGCCATATAGATGAGTAAATTTTTCTTGAAGATCGAAGTGAAGCATAGATCTATAAAGAATGTTATTGAAGGTACCCGTGGAAATATGGTACTGAACTAGTGTGGTTTCTGTCCATATTATGTTTGTCATCATTGTTTTTGTATGACTCGATCCAACTCATAGGTTTAACTTAATTTGCTATTCTTTTCCTGTGTGAAAATGCAGTACTTCATTCAGTACATTGAAAATTACAGAAAGATACCATGAGAATCTGGAGATAAAATCAAGGCAGGCATCATTTCAGGCTAAAATTTCTGAAAGTTTATCACATATATGTGTGAGATTAACCATCTGCAGAAAAAAGCCAGTAGTGATAGCTTCTAAATACTTTACTGATAAAACAGTCTCCTATATCTCCTCTCAAGGATTAAGATTTTGTTTTCCCCACTTCAAGGGACCTAGGCTGTGTCCTTAGGAAGTAATGACTACATATATAAATCTGTAACATTCTCAAGTGAATTATCTTTTGGTCTTCAGGAGTTAATTGGTCTTCATAAGTATAGAAAAATCTTCCAAGAGGCAAATCGGAAGAGATTCTGAGTTAGGATAGCCAAAATACTTTATGAAACCAACATAGATCATGACTACACAGGCCACTCAAACAGCTACCCAGCTTGATTAAAATTTTCTTTAAGAATATCTGGCTTTATTTGTTCTAGTTGTAATTCTAAAATTAGGAGACAGTGTCTCATCAACTGAGTGATATGGGTTATCTCAATGTAAAGTAATAAGTTTATAAAGTCAGTTTCTTATAACTTTGCGTAGAATCAGTTGTGGAAAACCTATTCAGCTCTCAGGAAATCCAGGTTTCTGTGCCTGCAAAGCCATCCTCTGTGACTTTGCCAAAGCCCAGGGCTGCTCTAAGACTCTTTCAAAGCCTCCAGGGCCTCTCTTGACTCTCTTCTTTCAGCTTCTTGAGGCCCATATGCTACTTCTCCTGTTTCTTGTTATCGCAACTTACATGATCCTTACCAGGATTGGGTGCTGAATAAATGTTTAGAACTGGTTCCTTTTGGTGAGCATCTGCATAATTAATTTACTATCATTTTAATTGAACAACACAGGAAGTTTTTGCCTATGATAGATTATTTTGTTGCGGTTTCTCTTAAAGTATTTTTATTGCATCTCAAGAAATTAAATTGCTTCTTGGCCATTCTAAGTATTTTTTTCTTGGTGGTGGTGATGGTGGTGATTATGGTGCATTGAAATTGTGCTCACATTTAATTTGAAACACATGAAGCCAGAAAGCATGTTGGAAATAGAAAGTGAGAACAACAGAGAAATAATTAGTGTCGTCTGTTTTACTCTGTCGTGTTTAATTTTTATCCTTTCACTTTCCATATGTATTTTCCTGAACTCTATTTTCCCTTTTTATATTTTTCTGGGTCTTTTTAGCAGACTTCAAGGGTGGAAATAATTTCATACAACAAAGAGATAGTGGCAACTGTCAGCCCAGTTCCTGGGTTGCTGCTGTAATTATGGGTAAGGGTGACAAAAATGCAAACAAATCTTTGGGAACTCAGGATAATTTGTCATCATATTTTATTTATTTGATATATATAAAGTGCTTTCCGATTGTTCCTTTTAGGTAGGGCCATTTAGAACTTGAATTTATATTCTAGTTTTTAATGGTTACCCCCCCAACTTCTGATTTCCCCCATATCATTCAATTATTAAGAAGTTTAGTAAAACAAAGTTCATGAAGATTCCTCTTATCTATGGCAGTTTTTTCCCTCATTCTACTTAAATTATGCTTATATTTAGCCAATCAGAATAAATGTGTCTTCTGTTTTTTTAGATATTCACTTTTATGTTGCTTGGTACTTTAAATTATTTATTTATTTTTGTTAGACGGGCATTATCTAAAAAACTCAGACTAGTAACTTAGACCATCAACAATAAGAGAGGATCTGTTTAGTACTAAAAATACTGGAGAGAAAAGTGTTATCTTTTCAAAGTTAGATTAATCTTAAAACTATGAAATTTATATTAAGAATTAATAGCTATCTACCAATGAATAAAAGGATAATGTTATGTTGTTTTAAATATTTAAAATGATCTCTAGAAGCCAGAGAAAAAATACTTAGTTGAATTGTCTGTTATAATATTAACATTGGGTAAAGTAAAAATTGAGGAAGAGTAAAAGATAGTGATTCTTAATCTCTTAGGTCACAAATCCCATTAAAAGGCTAATTCAAATGAACACTATCATACCTCTTCCTGAAAAAGAGGCATATATGCTCACACATAGATGTAAAACTTTACAGATAGCTTTTGGTGATTCATAAGCTTCTTTAGCTCTTAGACCTCAGGATAAGAACCGCTGGTTGAAAGCATTATTAGTATTACAAAGCTCTTTGACTTCATCTTGCTTTAGACCAGCACTTGTACTCATTCTTCTTTTTCTCCTCATCGCTTTTTGTTCCTTATTATGATATATATTTTCAAACATTTCTTTAACTAATCTTTATGAAGTTCTGAAACTTCCCTTGTGAGGGGAACTGCATTTCCGATATAGCTGCAGAGTATTAGACTGGTATCTTTAGGCAATACCAATAACAATTACTGAAAATGAATTCTTCCCTCTTTCTTGATCATTAAAATCAGAGTGGCGAATGTAAGGTTTAGGTGGGCATTTTATTTGTTTTTTCTCTATTGCAGTCACCTTAAATAATGGTCCCTAAAGAATAAAATTGATCTGGTTTTTATGAATTATACACATCATTTACAAAAATTAAACAAGTAAAGAGCAAGATCGGAGCAAGATCTGCTGGAGGTATGGTAGGAATTAGAGAAAGTGTATATTTAATGCAAATTCCTCTTGCAGGTTCCTTTTACTTGGCACATGATTATAACTGAATTCAGCTGAGTAGAATAGACACACATCTATTTTGTGTTAATGTTGAAATGTAAGTAATGGAGTTTAGAATAAGAATAGCAGATGAAATTAAACTCAAGTTAATGAAACGTACAATGGAAAGAAGTACAATTTTAAGAGACAGGTGTGACTTAATTTTACTCTCTCAAAATCCCTTATTAGTAATTTAATTTTACTTACAATTACTGTTTATCTGGGACAAAAAGTCCTTTATTTTTCCTGCCTCAATAATAAACAAACTGTAAAGTCTTTTTTTATTCTTGAAAGCCTGGAAGTCTAGGCCCAAGTCAATGTGTGTATAGAAAGGAAATACTGGTCTTCTGAGTAAGAGATCAATGGCAGCGTTAGTTACTAAGATACTGCCATCCTTGAGGCACTGTGGGGCAGTGAAGCCTGCCGTGGTGTTCAGAAAATGGCAGCGAAAATAGGAAATGAGGTCTCTGAGGTGGGAACAAGAGAAGAACAAAGAGATTGATTTCATAGCGCTTACTGCACTGAAATAGGTTCGTTTTTATTCTTTACAATTATAAAGCAATTTTTAAAGTTTTAGAATCTAAACTTTATTTTGTATTTTGCTAACAAAATCATATTTGGTTTATTAAGTTGAATTTATTTTTCAGAAAATGTTTACAAATATTTAATTTGTTCTTCAGTGCTTCTAATTTTAAATGGAGTTTGAAGTTGTGGAATTTCTAGTAATCTATCTCTTGGTTTTGGTTATTTTCTGAAAATAGAGACTTCTGATGTAGGAAATTAAAACACTATGGTAAAGCAGACTTGAAACTATATTAGGTCTTTAAGGCATAGTCAGGATTATAATCTATCTACTGAATTTCACTTCAAATTTAGTAAGAAATATCATTGGTAATAAAATTTCTCCCTTGAGCTTTCAAGCTGATTCTAGGACATGGTGTCTACTGCTAACCACTGGGCTCCCAAACACTGAGAAATTCTTGCTTTCAACCTACTTACGCTGTAGAACCCAGTGCTGGCTGTTGGACTTGCACGTTGTGTCTCAAGTTGCAGCTTACCTGTCCCTAGTCATGCTTTCATTCTAACAATGGGGGGCTTGCATCCAACTTCCAGAGCCCAAACTTCCTTTCTCCCAGCAGGCCCCGTGTTTAGAAACTGAATGTTTGTATTGTTCATTGTTTCAAGTTCTTCTCTAGTAGCCTATATGGTATTCTGGGCCTAAATATTTGAGTATTTTCTGCCCCACATTCTTCCAACAAAGTCCCAAGTGCTGTGTTAGGACACTCAGTTACTTAATTCGGATTTTGTGCTTTGGGAGTTGCCTACTATATTCTAGGCACTGTTTTAGGATGGTGTGTGTGTGTGTGAGGGTGTGTGTGTAATTAAATACTTACATGTATATATGTATATGTACATATTTAAATATATGCCTATGTGCATATATATGTGTACTCCTTAAAATACTGTAAAGGAGATATTTGCCCCCCTTTAGTAGATGAAGATATCAAGTCTTAGAGCAGATAAATAGATTGCTCATGGCCACAGAGGGAGAGGCAGTCTGAGAACCAGAATTCAGACCTAGATCTTGTTCATTCATTTACCCATTCATTCACTGAGTATGTGCTGTGACAAGCATCATTCTAGGTTCTCAGGATACAGCAGTAAACAAAAATATGTCCTCTTGCATGTTACTTACTATGTCAGATGGTGATAAGTGCTATAAAACATTGATACAGGATCAGTGAGGAATGAGAGTTGAGTGAGGTTGCAGTTTTAAATAGGGTTGTCAGAGAAGTTTTCACTGAAATGGTGACATTTGATTAAAGACCTAAAGGAAGTGAGAGAGAGAACCATGAAACTATCTGAGAGAAGATGGTATCAGACAGAGGAAAAAACAAGTGCAAAGACCTGAGTAAGCACATCCCATGTGGCATCTCAAAAGAATTCTAACTGGGAATTGCTGAGCCCTCTGGAATCCACACTGAACATTCGTGGCCCACATGCCTTGTAAGTGATAAGACACTGTATCCCGTAGATGAATCATGAGTTGTTAACAAATTAGCTTTATCAGGTTCAGTTATTACCTTGCACATCGTAGGCATCCCAGAATTGTTTATTTTTTAACAAGTTTATTTTTTATATACCAAATCAATTTTCTAAACTTCTGTTTCTTTGTATGATATTTTTATTTTCCTTCAAATTAAACTATGAAAAGGGTTTGTTAGAGTAGTAGTACTGTGGTTAGATTTTCCTGTTTTTATATTTAATTTGATTTCTATCAAAACTTAATGTGAAAATGCTTTTGAAATGGTTCCGTGTAATGGAACATTCAGTGTAATGTTAATATTGGCACAATAAGGATATGCATATCAATTTTTGTTAATTATATCATTCTTTCTAAGAGCATGGTTTACATGTTGAGATAACATTCATATGCAGCCATAAATTATGTTGGAGCTTTTGCAAAAAGTTTCCCAGCCCATAATGGAGTAATATAAATTGACTTATTTTAAAAAGCAACAGTATATATTCTGTTTCTTCCTTAAATAGATTATACGGTTATGGATATACTTAAACATTCATAAAATTTAATATATCCTATATATAATTTTCATAGTTCAGCAAGACAGCTTTAACTTTTGACTGAAGTCTACTAAACAAGTACAAAAGATTGAAGCCTAAAGTCAACTGTTGGTAGAAGCCAAAGCCTTAAAATGTATAATTAAACCTGCATTGAATATAAGCAGGTTTCCATTTTAGAAAACATGTTCAATTCAGCTCAACCAACACTTACTGAGCATTCTGCTATGGGAGTTCTATTGATAAGGAAAAAAATCACTACTGTGGTAACACTGGTGGTACTAATAGAGTTTGAACCGCGGCGGTGATGGGGGGAGGGGGGTTCCAAGTGAAAGACATTTTTACATTAGGTTTAATGGGTGACTGGATATGTGCATTGAGGGTACAAGGAGCATTTAAGATAATGTAGACTTAACTTCAGCACTGGGTGACTGATGACACTATTAAACAGGATAGTAAATAGGAAAAGGGAAAGGTTTGGTGAGCTTGAGAACTTTCAGTTCAGTTTTGGGCTTTTTGAATTGGAGACATCTGTAGGACATGTAAAAGTGAGTCCATAACATTTCTATGTCCTTGTGAAGATTGTTATTAAGAGGGCACTGTTGACTTCTTCTTGAAATTCTGGACCATAGGACATTTTTAGGGTGTGTGATGATAACAGTGGTGACCTTTGCCCTAACCCCTGTAACACAGTTAAACGTCAGAATTTAGCACATAATTGTATTTTATATCACATTCTAAATGTTTTAAATCACTTTTGTCTCACCTTGTGATTGTAAACATTAGGGCTGAGATGAGGTTTTATGCTCTTCTAACAGGCTCAGAAGTACTGTTGAAGTCCCTGTAGTGGCCTCAGTGAAAACTACTACCCCAGAATCTTAGAATTTGTTTCTCTCAGTGTATCTGGTGATGCTACAGTAGTAAATGTATTGAGGAATTGCTTTCGTTCATCCCTTCATTGATTCCCTACTTACTGAATACCTGGTATATGCAAGGTATTATTGCCTTACAACTGGGCATGAAGCAGTAGGGATACTTTGTTTCTAGAAATAGATAACTACAACAACCTCTTATCATAAAAACTTTTAATTTTCTTTTCAGAGACTTATCAGTTGTTTTAAATGTAGAAATTACTCTTTTTACTTCATGAAATCTTAAAATCACTTCTGGTAAAGAGGGAGGTGTTGAGGGGAGTGAGGGAAGTGAAAGAATTAAGAAGATAAATGAGTTTGAAACTGTCTTAAAGATATTACCATGTATTGATCTCTGCCAGAGGGAATTCTTGTTAGACCTGATTCTGACAGTCAGTCTGCCTAGCACTTTTTTAACTGCTGTCTTTCCTGATTTCATTTGTTACTCACTGCAGTGGCATGTTGATCGAATGTGGGAATTAAGAACAAGGTCTGCCCACAGCCTTGGTTCACATGCCTTGCTACTTAGTGTTTGTGCGAACCTGGCTAAATTGCAGCCTCTCTAAGTTTTGGTTTCTTCCTCTGTAAGTGGGGATATGAGCACGATGTAACTAGCTTATAAGTTCGTTCCATTAAATGTCAACTGTTTGACACAGTGCCTGGCCCAGAGTATATGTGCAATAAATGTCAGCAATAATAGTGGTGAGATAATTGTGAATCCTAACAGTACTCTGTCTTCCTTAAAGTGCTAGATAATATTCAAGTAAAATACCAGACATTTAGTTTTGAAATTTTTTAAAATTTTAAATGTCAATATTATATATTCATTGATTGTTTCTATTTTATTTTTAGCTTTAAAACATTATTATTCATTTCTCTATGTTGAAATTTTCATAATCCAACATGTGTATGTATAACCTTTCTACCTTTCCTTGTATATTGACCTCTGCTGTAAAAAAAAAAAAAAAAAGGATAGGGATATACTGATATCATATTTAATAGAATTAACTTCTCCCTTGCCTCTCTGGTGCCTTTGCTCCCTCATGCCCAAATAACCTATCTTGTAAGAAACTTCTGTGGGTGTACAAAAAATAAGAGTAAATAAAGACAGAGCATGTAATAAAGCAGAACAAGTACTTCCAGTAGAGGGAGATATTGGCAAAACAATCAAACCGCAGAATATGCAGGTGCAATGGGTATCAAATTTAAAAATGAAGCTTTCCCTGTGTAAAACATTTAACTAATTAAGAATTTAAGTAATAAGTTGGGTAACACTGTGGTTTTTATTTTGCTAGTTGCCAAACCCAAACTCAGTGTGCAAGTCTCTGGGAATGCACTATGAGTACTACGGATACTATTACCGTCACCACGGAACTTTCCTCACGTACTGTTGCAGAGATAGAAGTAAAGACAAGATCACTGACACCTCTCATCTCTCTGAATCTCTAAAAATCGCAAGTAATGTAGGTTATAGGCTGGGTCATTTGAAAACAAAGTTACAAAAGCTATATTTTCATAATTCAAAAAGATTTTTTTCACAGAGTTCTAGACTATCTGAATAAACTGGTGTAGCCTTAAGTGACATAAACCAATGGACTGAATCAGAACACTATCCTTTTTATAAAAGGAAACATTGTTAAAAATTTAATATCTTTTCAGTTTAGATCTCCAGATTTCTGAAATTACTAGAAGGTCTATAATTAACAGCAAATTAACAACATTAATTTGGCTTGGATTGGAATTTTTTCAAATATTTTCAGTAGGATAGTTAAATTGATTTGAAGCTTTACTTTTCCAACAGAAACATCCCATTTCTTTCTGTTGGCAGCATTGTCCAATAACTGACTACTATAATAGCCCCTCTGCACTTTGAAATTTACTACTCTTATTCTATCACATGCTAAGAAATTGCTGCCCTGGAACTTGGGGATGTTGAGACTGCCCTTAAACCTGAGCGGCTCACTTAACAGTTGACTGAGTTTTCCCCTCTGTATCATGCCTAAATATTTTGATGTGGATTTTATTATTTTTTGGCTGCATTAGTAAATTCAGTTTGTAAAATGTCAAAAGAACTTTATATAATACACAAAATGTATCTTAAATAAACGCACTATAGTGATCTTGTAGTTTAAATTTCTATTTAATAGATTCAGAAATGGAAGTTATACATCTCTGCTGATTTTCTACTTAATTAATTTGGTAAACATTACTACCATCAACTTAATAGATATTAGCTTTCAAAAGGTACTGTCTTAAACATGTAGTTTTTAGTTATTTAGCATTCTGCAAGCCTTCTTCAATTTTCTTTTAATTTTTGCCAGGGAGCATCATTGTTTTTTGTGTTTAAGTAGGTTTTTATAATTTCATAGGTAACTTTGGAGTTCTTTGAACTACTAATACATATCAGAATGCCTTTTTTTAAACCTTCATAAATAAATTAATATGCATTAAAAATGGCTATAGGAAAATGAAACTGAACAAATAAAAAGCAAATCTGTACTGATGTGTATCCATTAGAGTAGTTAAGATTGTGCTACAGTAATAAGCCTAAAAACTCAGTGACTAAAACCAATGAAAGTTACTATTCACGTATGCCACATGTTCATTGTAGTTTGACAGCAGTGATGCCTTTGTTGTCGTCACTTGGGGACTCAGGCTGAGGCAGGTTCTATCTTGACAATTGCAGTTCTGGGCAAAGAAAATGTAGTGACTCTTTTGATATTTTTAAAACTTCTGCCTGAAAATGGCGTAGTTCACCTTGGCGAGATGTAACCACATCTGAGTTCAACAGGGTGAATGATCCTCACGCAGAGAGGGACACTGGATGTTGCAAACAGTGTGGCAGTTTACTCTTCTAAAGTGAGCATTCAGCAACTATCAGTAGTTTCTGTATGAAGCTTAGACAATGTCTGGTTTGAAACTGACTATGGGAAGAAAGTGAACTGTTTTCACCTAATCATAACCAGATTAGTTTTAGAAGTCGTACTGACAGTGCGTTGAACACATATACACACACGCCCACACAATTCTACATGGTCCATGTGATGCAGGAACTGTTTTACAATAACATTTATACCATTGAGAATATTGCTGTTCTACATGCGGTGTGCGCAGGGAGTAACGACATTTGATGGACTGACCTCCTTTAAATTCACAGTTGTACGTCAGCCAGGACCATTCATAAATTTAATGAGTGCATTACAGTTTAGCACGGTTTTAAATTTCTTTGTTTCTTTCTTTCTTTTTTTTTGGCTTTTAAAAACACAACAAAAAGGCCAAATTTTTATTTGGAATCTAAGTGTTTAATGGTATAGTGTATTAAAGAGAAAACTGGCTGCTACAAACAGCTAATAGTTTAAATAACAAATATAATGGAAGCATTAGTGATATTGCCAAAATTCACACCAAAATGAAAATATTATAGTTTGTTATAAGATCGGTGATTTTTGTTTTTTGTTTTTTAAATCTCCAACAAATTAGCTAGTGATTATTTATTTTGTTGCTAACAATTCTTTTTATCTTGATTTTTTAGATATTACTGATTTTCCGAAAATATTTTGTGAAACTTCCCAGAAGCTGGTGAGTGTGGAAGCCTTCGCTCTGGCTGCTAAATATTATTCTGTACAAAACTTGGGAATATGTACTCCTTTTGAACAGTTGCTTGTAGCCCTTCGTGGAAATCAAAAACAGAGAACTGGTAGGTGTGTTTGTGTGTGTGCATGTATGTTTTTTAGGCATTTAGAAGCAATATATTGTTCATATATGTATATTATTTCCAACATTTTCTTAATTTATTTTTAGACCTTATATCATGAGCCCCGATAGACTGATTTGTTCTAAATGAGTAGGTTTTCTTATGCACCATATTAAACAGAAAACTTAGGTATAGATCTCCACATTTTTTTCCTACATCATAGTCTAGTCATCAGTCTCTTCTTTTGTAGTTAATTGTTTTATATTTCAAGGAACATTTTTAAGAATGTTATATGAGTCTTTTCATTTTATTAATTCAAATTTGATTCATAGCAGCTAAACTGATAGAGATCCATCTTATAGACACCGCAAGAGGATCTCTGTATTATTTTCATATTTAATTATAGAAAACATGAGCATCAACTGATGATTCTTATTAAGTTTTGTTTCTTTAGTAGCAGTACTTTAATTTTGTTTTATTTTTGTTCAGGTGAAAATGTGAAGCCAGATGAGTTTATGAATTTGAAAAAATCTCATGAAGTTCAGGCAATGTCAGAGCTCATCGGCAGTGCTGCTGATTACTGTGGAATAAAGCAGGTAAGAGTACTTCCCTGTATATTCATGTGTTTAAATTACTGCCACTTTGGGGGGTAGCATTCAAATTTCCTTTTCTACTGTCACTGTCTGGCCTTTAAAATGTCATTAAGTAATAGCTGATGTGAGATGTCACATCACATCTGATCCTTTAAAAATGCTCTCATTTCCCAATATACTGCAATAAAAACAAATTTATACTAAAAATAAGATATGACCGTTAATGTTTTGCCACAAATTTCACTCTTTCCAGAGTAGATAAGAAGCTATGGTAATTCTCTTTTTCTTATGTTGTAACTCCAATTTGAGGCAGCATTATGAAGATGGCATTCTGCAAAATTGTTTACCACTAGGTGTTCTCAAGGACCTGGGTTACCATGCTGTGGTCTGGGGCACCTGCCTCATTATTGTAACATAAAGAAACTTGGATTCTTTCATAGTGTCAGAATTATAATGCATTCCTGTTGTAAAAAATAGCCTTTATGAAGGGTAGTAATGTCTGAAAATAGATGTTAAAATAAAATCAGTGATTGCCTCCATTGGCCTATAAAAATAGTAAGTTATTTTTCTTATCCCTACAAGAACATCTGTGGGGGTAATGGAGGATTTTTTCCCTTCTTCAGTTTTTATTAGGTGTTAGAATCTTTTCCATGTATTCTTTCAGACTTGTGGAGAGTTTGAGATTGATTAGAAAATGATCACAGTTTGGGCCAGGCATGCAGAACCACTTATGGCAACATAGATCTCTAGAGTAGGAACTAAAAGGCAAGAGCCGAGGTAATAGTTTTCAACCTTTTCTCCAGTGTATCATATCTAAGCAGTACCTATCAGGATCGGTAACAGGCTCACCATGATAGTAATACTCAACCGGAGTAAAAAGGGCAAGTACACAGTAAAATTTAACAAACTGCTGCTGTACATAACACATGGATGAATATTAGAAACATACAAATGGTTGGGAAAAATAAGCAATTTACAGAAGACTACGTATTTTATGGTATCATATTTAAAAAGCTCTTAAGCAAAATAATGGTATATTCTTAATGCAAAAAATATATGCAAAAAAACCATTAAAGAAGCAAGGGAATCATAAACAGTAATTTGAGAATAGTTGTTACCTCTGGTAGGGGAAGCAGGGAGATGGGATATGGAAAGAAAACATAGTTATATGGAATGGAAATACTAACATTCTAGTTCTTAGGATGGCTGGTGGATTCATGGGTATAGCAGACGCTACTGGATGCCTTATTCAGAAACTCTTGGGCCTCACCATTTCATGGTGTGCCGGGCTGCTTTCTACCTAGCAGTTTCTACATTTCTTTTCCTGTGGGTTTTCTCTGTCTGCTGAAGCATGGCACTGCCTGCATACAAGTTCTGGGGATTAATTCCTCCCTGTGAGCATCCTTGAATTAATGACTAATACACGTTGATAAACAGATACATCAACTCCTGGACTTTCCAGGTGGGATGACTATGAGGTATGTGTTCTACGGTAGCTCTCCAAGTTTCTCAGTGTGATTAAACCCAGGTTGTCCTAAAGTGGTATTTTGCTTAAGAACATACCTTTTATTGGGCTGTCTTCCTTTCTCTTTTTTCTCTTCTCTATTTCCCTGTCAGTGTTTTCTTCACCTCCCAAATACATCACTTATACTTAAATCTTCGAGCGGTATTTATTATTGTGCTTTATAACTTTACATTTCAACTACACTTATTCTTTTATTTATAAATTTATTTATTACATAATAAATAACTTTAAATTAATAAAGTGGATTTATTTCTAAAGTGCAGAGAAAAAAATTTGAAATAGCATAATATTTCATGTTAGACCTTCTCTAAGGGAACTTTTTTCATAGTGATGGAGATTGTTTCTAGTGAGTGAAAACAACCTGTATTAAAGACTTACAGGGTCTTTCTCTTGAAATTACTTAATAGCAATATTTGATTCTCAAAATAGTTAAGTTTGAAATGTATGACGTGTATACTATTTTTACTTTTAAAAAGCAGATTTAATAAATGTAGGTTTCATGGGGATAGTTGGAAACCCAGATACTAAAATCTTAACTTTACTAGTGACCAAAAAGAACTAGAGAAGATAAAAAAACAATTTATTTTTGCCTCAACCACATTGCTCCCTACATGCCAAAAACCTTTGCCTCTCTCATCCCCATTACCAAGGCTTCTTACTTCTTAATTTTTATTCCTAAAATATGTTCATTCATTCACACTTGGATGCATGCATTCATTTATTAAATATTTCTTTGGCTCCTACCATGTATCAGGTGCTGTTATAGATGCTGAGGATACAGTAGTAAACAAAACAAAACGTATCTTTGCCTTTATGTCATTTATACTCTAATGAGGAGAGATAGATAATAAAATCATTATAAGTATATTTTATTGTATATGTTGATATACTTTAAGGAGAAAAAAAATAAAAAGGAAGTAGCTAATTCAGGGATGGGAGATTAAAGCTTTTGATTAGGAAGAGAGGGGCAAGTAAGACCTCATTGTAAAGATAGCATTTGAGTTAAGACCTCCTTCAAGAGGTAAGAGAGTTATCCATTAGAATATCCAGATAAAAAATTTTTTAGACGGAGGGAATAACACATTCAGTGGCCCTAAAGTGGGAATATACTTGGTGTATTCTTTCTTTTTCTTTCTTTCTTTCTTTCTTTCTTTCTTTCTTTCTTTCTTTCTTTCTTTCTTTCTTTCTTTCTTTCTTTCTCTTCCTTCCTTCCTTCCTTCCTTCCTTCCTTCCTTCCTTCCTTCCTTCCTTCCTTCCTTCCGTCTTCGTTGCTGCGTGTGGGCTTTCTCTAGTTGCAGCAAGAGGGGGCTACTCTTGGTTGTGGTGTGTGGGCTTCTCTTGTTGTGGAGCACGGGCTCTAGGCACGTGGGCTTAGTTGCTCCACGGCATGTGGGATCTTCCCGGACCAGGGCTCGAACCCATGTCCCCTGCATTGACAGGTGGATTCCTAACCACTGCGGCACCAGGGAAGCCCCACTTGTTGTATTCTTGAAAGAGCCAAGAAGCCAGATTAACTCCAGTGGTGAGAGCAAGGGCAGAGTAGTAGGAGCTGAGGTTGGGGTGGCAGAAGCAGGTCATGAAGTTGTAGAGTCTTAGAGGCCATTGTGATGGTTTGGGCTTTTGTCCTGAATGAGATGGGAAGCCGTTGGAGCCACTGGATCACTCTGACTGCCGTGTTGAGGAGTGTTATGAAGCAAATATTGGGTTAGCCAAAAAGCTTGTTCGGGTTTTTGTAACATGTTGTGAAAAACCCGAACAAACTTTAGGGCCAACCCAATATTTCCATTACCTTTGCACTCTTCGCCATAGTCTTTGTAAACATTCAAGCTGGTCGTTTTCAGAAATTAGCTCATATGTAAGCATGAGCTTCCAGAGTTGAGGCAAAAAGCTTAGTAACAAAGGAGGTTAGTAGCAGGAGATAAGTTTAGGGAAGTGATGAGAGATTTTACTTAGAGGCGTGGTATGATCAGTCTTTGTTTGGCTCTCTTGAAAATAGACTCAAGGAGGGAAGGTGAGAGCAGGGAGATCATTGAGGAGGCCATTGCAATAACCTAGACTTAGGGTGCAATTGGTATGAAATACCCTTGGTAAGACTAGGGATTTTTTCACAATTCAGGTGGAGGGTATGAGAGAAAGAAAAGAGTCTTGTTCTCCACCTGGGTATGGAGATACTATTAACTATGATGGAGAAGATTATGGGAGGGGTAGGTTTTACAGAGACTATCAAGAACTTAGTTTTGAACGTGTTATATTTGAGATGCTTATAAGACATTCAAGTGGAAATGTTTAGGTACACTGTTGGATATGAGTATGAAGTTCATGGTAGAATTCCATACTGGAGTTATAAATTTGAAAGTCATTAGCTTATAATAGTAGTTAGATCTCCAGGTCAGTCAACAAAATATAACTCTCCTATCTGAAGTCTAGTACCATACTAATACTAATATTAAGAAATGTAATCACTATGTGTAGCAATATTTCTGTGAGAAAGTCTTCTAAGCAGAATTAGGAAACAAAGAAGATACCTCCCACCAGGTATTACGCTGGAGACTCCTCTATCTTCAAACCTATAATATGATCCAGGAAGGAAAAGACCGTTGTGAATAAGGGGTAAGAGATCAGGATTGTGGAGGTTTTGCTACTCAGATAATAGAGTTTGAAGGCAAAAATATGTATGATTTATGTAACCTTTAATTGCAGAGTTTGCCATTCTCTTGCTAACACTGTATATATTACTGAAAGGCCAATTTGGAGAGGGGTAAAAATCAATTTGGGTCAGTAAGATATAAGTGAGCTGATAGATTTTTCTAGGAAATTTTGCCTATTACTGAAAAGGGTTTCAGATATTATATTGTGAAGACATGATTCTTAGATTTTCCCCAGCCATCTTGCAGTCAGAGGAATTACAAATACATTGGCCCAGAGGCCATATGTGGTTGAGCCTCTGGTTGGTTCAACTACTCTACTGCCAGATTTCTTAAGTGAGGTGAGTTTTTCTCAGTGATGGAAATTTGATATTCTGTCACTTGCAGCCAAAATTTTCCTCATTCACAAGTGGAATCATTATATGCAGATCTGGGAACAAACTCAATTACCTCTTGGTAAGAAAACTTCTGTATTGGGGGGAACAAATGTCCTGGTGCTTACAAGCAACCCATTGGTTGCTAGCATTAAGCTGCCATTGGCATCAGTGAATGTGTTTTTGTAGAAGGAAGGGAATGGAGAGCTTTGCTTTCTCTAGAGATTCAGATATGGGGAAATTGATTAATAGAATTTCTACTCTATAGCCCTTGTATTCATGAGTATGGTATCTTCAGTTAGATTGTAGTTCCTTAGGATCAAGATATATAATGCTTCTGTATTTCCCATAATACCTAGCCTAGAGATTAACATTAAAAAGGGGGCATAGGGAATTATTTGTAAGCTAGACACTTATTTAGAGGACATCATTTATTGGAGTTTTACCTATGAATTGCAATTTTGCTTGAATTGAAATTTTTGAGGATTTCATTGATGATATGCATTATTTCAAATATAGGAAATTTTCCTTGAGTGGCTCATATTTATGTCAGGATTTAATTGATTTTAGGAATTAAAGATTAGATATAATGAGATTAGATAATGATTTCCTATGATAATATTTCTGTAATTGTCCATTTATTTCTTATGAAATGACATGAGAATACAGTAAACAATCTTGGTAATTTTATGTCTTTTATCATTTTTAGTTTTATTGAGGTATAATTTATATATTCACCAATTCTAGGTGTACACTTTGATGCATTTGATAATTGTATGCAGTTGTTTAGCCACTGTAATAAAAAATATTTCTGTCACCATAAAACGTTTCCTCATACCCTTTTGCAAGATATTTCCTCCTACATTCTCAAGGAATTACTGCTATGCTTGTAGTTTTGACTTTTCTAGAACATCGTATAAATGGAATCAAATACTATGTAGATGTTTGTGTTTGACTATTCTTTAGCGCATAGTTTTTAGAGTCATCAATATTTTTATGTGCATTGACTCTTTGTTCCTCATTTTTGGGTGTAGTATGTTACAGTATAGATATACCACAATTTGTTTTTCAATTCATTGGTTGATGGATATTTGAGTGGTTACCAATTTTTTTGGCCGCTATGAATTTATTCACATACAAGACTTTGTGGACATGTTTGCATTTCTCTTGGGTAAATAGCCCAGAGTGGGATTTGTAGGTTGTATAGTAAAAGTGTATGCTTTAACTGTATGGTAAACTGCTGATGTTTTCCAAAGTGACTGTACCATTTTACATTTGTGTGTATCTCATTATAATTTTAGTTTGCAATTCCCAAAAGAGTAGTGATATTGGGCATCTTTTTATAGTGGTCATTTGTATATCTTCTGTGAAGTGTGTGTTCAAATGTTCTGCCCATTTTTTAATTGGTGGCTTGTCTTATTATTGAGTTGTTAGAGTTCTTTATATATTCTGGATACAAACCCTTAGTCAGATATATGTTTTGCAAAATATTTCTTACCCTTTTTAACTATGTATTTTGAATAGCAAAGGTTTTAATTTTAATGAAGTCCATTTTTCAATTATTTCTTTGTAGTTTATGCTTTTTATGTCCTACATAAGAAATCTTTTTCCCCCCCAATGTCACAAAGATATGCAGGAATTAAAGATATGCCTGCTTGGCATATGACATGCAAAAATCTTTTTTTTCCCATACAGACATCCAGTTATACCCACACTGTTTGTTGAAAAGACTATCTATTCCTTTGAATTACTTTAGTTGTTTTGTCAGAAACCAGTTGACCATATAACTGTGGGTCTATTTCTGGACTCTGTTTATTCCATGGATTTATATATCTATTTTTATACCAGCACTACACTGTTTTGATTACTGTAGTTTTTTGGGGGTTTTTTGTTTTTGTTTTTTTTGCGGTACGCGGGCCTCTCACTGTTGTGGCCTCTCCTGTTGCAGAGCACAGGCTCCGGACGCGCAGGCTCAGCAGCCATGGCTCACAGGCCCAGCCGCTCCGCGGCATGTGGGATCTTTCCGGGACCGGGGCATGAACCCGTGTCCCCTGCATCAGCAGGTGGACTCTCAACCACTGCGCCACCAGGGAAGCCCTGATTACTGTAGTTTTATATTGATTCCTGAATCAGTGTAAATCCTCAAATTTTTTCTTTTCAAAATCGTTTTGGTTATTCCAGGTACTTTGCCTTCTCATATAAATTGTAATATCTGCTTATGAATTTCTTTTAAAAACCCTGCTTGGATTTTGATTAGGATTGCATTGAATCTATATGTCAGTGTGGCAGAATTGCCATCTTAATATTGAGTCTATTTCATGAACATGGTATATCTTTATTTAGCTCTTTTAAATTTTTCCTATGCAATGTTTTGTAGTTTTCAGTGTATAGGTCTTACATAAGCTTTGTTAAATTTATTCCTAGATTTCTATTTGTATGCTATTTTAATTCAGTTGGTTTTAAATTTTATTTTCTAATTGTTCTTTACTACTGTAATGCATGTGTTCTGATGGTTCATTATTCATTTCTAATGAGCTTGTATCTTGACACATTGCTAACTTGACTTACTAGTTCTTTTAACTTTTGTATGCATTCCTTAGAATTTTCTACAGATACAATCATGTCATCTATGAAGGAAGACAATTTTACTTTCAATATTTATGTTTTTTACATCTTTTCCTTGACTTATTATTATACTGCTTAGAACTTCTCTTAAAATTTTGAATAAAAATGATGAGAGTTGTTGGTTTTTAATAGTAATCAAAAATTAAAATTAAAAAAAGCATAACAGGTTATATAAATTATACATTCCTTTACTTGCTTTTTAAAAAAATATCACGAATGCATTCTGTTACCATCTGACTAAAATCCTTTTAATTAATTCTGGTTTTCTTTAGATAATTGACCTGGGTTCTGGAAAAGGCTACCTAAGCTCCTTTTTGTCCTTGAAGTATGGCTTAAAAGTTTATGGAATTGATTCCTCAAATACCAATACTCACGGAGCTGAGGAGAGAAACAGGAAACTGAAGAAACATTGGAAAGTCTATCGTAGGCGGTCAAAATTAGATGTCAATGGACTGGCATTACAAATGACAAAAGAAAGGAAAGTGCAAGATGAAATTAAATTTAAAGCCGATATTGAGGGAGTATGTAACAGCAGTACTGCAAATCAAGAAAAGATGTCGACCTCGGACTTTCTGCAAGATTTTTCAGGCTCTGTAATTTCTAATATCAGAAAACAAATGGAAAACCTACATGTTTATTCACATCGAGAAGAAAATTTGTGTTTTGAAAATGCCTTTTCTCTTAGGGACCTTTTGCCTATTAATGCCATAGAACCTACTTCTTCATCCCATATACCCAAGAGAAAAATGTCTGAAGGAAATAAAGAGAGAAGAAAAATGACATCAAAGTCAAATGAATCCAATATATATTCACCTTTAACATCTTTTATCACTGCTGATTCAGAACTACATGATATTATTAAAGATCTGGAGGTAATTTTATTTTTTTAATTCCTTAATTTCATTTATATATAAAGGCTCTAAGACATAGAATTAAGTTTTAATGGTAGCTTACTTAACCTGCGTATCTTATTTGATTACATTAATATAAAGTACCAAGAAAATAAAATTATATTCAGGCTTTCATGATTTCCACAGCTGTCAAAATCTGACAATCTGACAATTATGATTTTCCAGAAGGGAGTACCCTCCACTCATTTGTAAGCCTAAATTAAACAGAAGTACTAATACAAAAGCTAGTCAGCTAAGTTCTCGTTATGCAATTTATGAGTTGTTAAAATTCCAATCCAAGAAAGCTCTTACATTTTATTTAAATTTGAAGTAAAGATGTACCTAGGGCAGTATTATGTTTAATGTTAGCCTTGTTAACCAAATTTGCAATTTTCTTGAGCAAGACCAACTTCTGTGTATTCTTAAAAAATTTGAACTTTTTCTAAAGTACAAGTATGTCAAGTTATGCAGAGATAATATATCTTAAAGACAACATTGTATGTGAAAACAATATTGTAGAGGAGTTTTTAGAAATCATTTGGCCTAACTCATTGTTTTAAAAACAGCAGGGTAGCCTTTGAAGTTATAATATTCTACTCTTGTTAATTTTTTTGAAAATTCTTCCCTAAAGAATGAATAAACAAAAGATACCAGAATTCTTTATAAATTTAAATCCTTGTTTGGTAGCTAACCAGTGTTTTGTTACTTTGTCATTTTAGAATGGGGAATTTTTCTTTTTCCCAGATATTTCAGGATTTCACTAATTATGGGAAACCGGTTAATCCTCATTAATTGTTTTTCCTATATATGAAATCAGTAATTAAGTTATAACTTAACCTTCTGTTAGGGTTAAACAGCCCCAATTACTTTAACCTGACTTAAAAATGTATACATTTTTAGTGCTTATTATCATATATTTATATTTTTAAAAGTCTTCTGGAAAATATATGATCAAAACTATATGCAGACTTTTATAAGAATTTGACTTATAAAAGATATGCTGGAAGATTATTTCTTGGATCCTTAGTTAAGTAGCAATTTAATAACCAGAATTAACCAATACCTTCCATCTCCTCCCCTCCCCACCCTACAACACATACATACAATACTTAAATATTTTACTGTTAGGATAACATGCTGATTGCGTATTTTTGTTTGCCACCTGCTGGTATTTTTAGCTAACCTTGTGTAATGAATACACTGAAAAATGAGATTAAATATTTTGGTGTTATCTTTAGGGAGAACTACCCTAAAAGAGAGAGATTTATGTCTCTGTTATCTACCCTTAATTAGCAATAAGCCCTTTCTCTCTGAATTCCTTTTTTGTTTATAACATTATAATGTCTAAATAAAACCTACCCAAACTATGTAGTCATTGAGAAAAGCAAAATAGTTGCACAACACTCCAGAAATTGTGCTTTGAAGAGAATGTTGGTTGAAGCAACAGAATGTTCTATCAGGTTGAAGCAACTTACAGGTACAGTTATTTTCTTTAGAAAGGTAACACTTCAGCCCTGTCTATGTCTACATTATATGGGCTAAAATCACATTTTTGGTAAAATAACTTAAGTGAAAAAATTGTATTTGTTCTGAAGATAGTTATAAAAATATACTTGATTACAACTTAATGTCTATTATTT
Organism: Monodon monoceros; assembly: GCF_005190385.1. NCBI lineage: Eukaryota > Metazoa > Chordata > Mammalia > Artiodactyla > Monodontidae > Monodon > Monodon monoceros. The sequence continues at coordinate 64,343,173 of NW_021703783.1, forward strand.
TGAATTTATAACATGATGATGATGATGTAAGAATAGAAGACGTTTACTGAATTTTATTGGATGCCAGAGATTGTACTAACTCATTTACCAGTATTAACTTACTAAAGTCTTGCAATAACCCATTGAGGTGAGATACTATTACTAGCCTCATATTACAGAAGAGGAAACTAAGGAACTGAAGAGTTAAAACAAACAAACGGTATATTGATCAAGATTCTGTGAGTCCATGCCTATGCACCCATTCTGTATGTGTATACATCTAAATTACGCTTTGGGTAATTAGGAGAACATTTCATAGAATTTTTACATAAAATTCGTGTTATAAAATTTAGAACAAAAACTTTATATTGAATTTAATCTTGTCATATTTGATGCAGTGAATGAACTAAGTAAACTTTTGGTGTTGGAGTAAAAATGCCTACTTAGCAACACTTAATTTTTTTTTATGACAATGTTTTATAAGTTTCGATGGGTATGGGTGAAGAAGTGAATTTTAAAAATTGACTAGTAAGGTATTAATGTGTCTCAAATCATAAGTTTGTCCTAGTAATGCAGGCTACGTTGTATTGATCCAGCGTTAATTTGAGTAGTCATTAAGAAAATATTAGTTGTAAAAGAAACCAGAGAAAATTCAAATGAGTAAGTAACCAAAAACACTAGAAAATCAACTGAAAGTTATGTCAGTTTTGGTAAAAGATCGGTCATTTTGCCTTTAAAGGCAATAGTTATTTGTTATGAAAATAAAAGACATATAATATTTTCTAGGTAAAATTTCATCATTTTAAAAAGCTCTACATCTTCTAATAAACATTTAAATGTTTTTTAACCCTCCTTTTAATTTCCAAAATTTATTTTTTAAGGATTGTTTTATGGTAGGTCTGCATACTTGTGGTGATCTTGCTCCAAATACTCTGCGAATATTTACTTCCAAGTCTGAAATCAAGGGAGTTTGCAGTGTGGGTTGTTGCTACCACCTCTTATCTGAAGAGTTTGAAAACCCACATAAAGGTACAAGTTCTTCATATCCCATAATTTTATTTATTTGAGCATAATGGCTGCTTTGTATCTCTCCTTTTTTTGTTGTTGACATTATTGTCACTTTGAATTAACATTTGAGATAATATCTGATATTCTTGCAATATTAGAAATGTTACATCAAATGAAATTTGATGAACTATCACTTGCGTTGTATTTTATTATAGATTTTTTAGTCATAGTATGGTCTTAATGAATGCCGAAAACTGCAAATATGTGAAATTTTTGTGTGGTGTATTTTTAGAGAACTTCGGTTTAAAAATATTTGTAAGATATACATTTACTAAGGTAGTAAAGCTAAGTTATTTTGTCATAAATATAGAATGGACAAGGTTTGTTTTCATTTCCAAAGCCTCAATTTTGTAACGAATATTGATATTTGTCCCCTCAAAAAGTTTCTTACTGTAGTTTGAAGGGTCAAAATACTATGATTTTAAAAAGCTAGGAAACTGTGCAATTGTATGAAAACTGTGCTCCCTGGGCTGAGAAGGTACCTGAGGAGCAAAGTACAGAGTACATTGACAGGACTGAAAGCACCTACAACCCTTCATCCAGAGCAGCTTCTGCAATTCCTCTCTTTGATCCATTTTATATCTCTTATTAGACACATGGCTTCAAAACCACAGGTTCAGGTTAGATGGTTATCTATTAATATTAGCAGTTTTCTTTTCTTTTAGTTAGTGAAGTGTTTATCAACATCCAGTGTCCCTTGCTAAGAATTTTTAGGTCAGGAAGTTGTGTGAATATAGATGGTATTGCTTGCTCTTTTTCTCAATTTTAAAACCCAGATGACTGTAAAAATTTGATTATTTGTCATTTAGTCATTTCCAACAGGTAAAAATGATGATTGTATGATTCTACTGAAAATTGCCTGGGTGAAACAGGTCATCCTTAAAACTGGCAAAGGTTTTTGGGGAAAAGAGTTAATTGAATTTGAATTTTTTATGTCAGGGTTCTAAAAAGTATCTTTTAGGAAAAGTACACAGAAGTAAAATTGTCCATATATAGAGATACACAGAGTGAGAGAAAGAAAGCAAATTGGCAAAAAGTTAGCAATAGTTTAATTTAAATGAAGAATATATGTTTGTCATGCCATTATTTCCAACTCTTCTCTGAGTAAAAAAATTTTCAAGATAAAAATTGGGAGGAAAAGTGAACCTAAAAAATTATTTATTCTAAAGTATATACCCAAATATTTACATTAGTTTTTAGCCCTTTTTGTGCATCTTTCCTAAAAGAAATGAAAAAAAAAAATACTTTAATACAATCACAGTTTTACAGCTTTTAAAATATTAAATGCAAAGTGTTTTCCTGGATCAGCAATCATAAAATTTTGGGTAGGGAAGTTTTTGTTCTTAGTTCAAGAGCTTCCTGTTCTATAGGTACAATGAAATGGGTTTTTTAAATAATTGGCTTAGTTCAGGGTAGGTGTAGCCACTTGGTGTGTCTTTCAATTCAGAGATACTGTCTTACAGTGTAAGATCTTTAATTTCAGTTGCCCGCTTCCTTCTTTCACTTTATCATCATGCCCCCCCAAATGCCTTCCCCTTCCAAAGGGCCTCCCTCTCCTCTTTAGGTGTTACATCTCAAGTCTGCCATCTCTGGTCGGGCTGGACCCTTGCAGCCATTGCTCAGTATCGTCAGGTCTCAGACCTAATCTCTGTACTTTACACCATGAGTGGGATCCTCTCTTTTGGCAGCGTGCTTTGTTCTCTGTCACACACATTTTTCTACATCTGACTCTCCTTCTGGAGTGATCTCCAGAGCTGGTTCTGCTGGCTTGAGATGTTTATTTCTTCACTTACATTTAAATCAAAATGCGTAGTGTACATGTGGCTTATGAGTAATTTTATCCATTCTCTGTCTGGTTTTCGTTGAGTATGTAAAGAAATTCAGATTTAAGTGGCTGTCGTTATTTTATGACAACCAGGATATGTCATTGGTACATTTTTCATCTGATGTCTGGTTCTTCAGTTCTGTTCTTTAAGGGGGTTGGCAGAAGCTACTTGCCAGGGTAGGAAAAAAATTAAGAGAGTGACCAGTTGCTCCTTTGCCTGTCCATTTTCTGTCAGTCTTTAGGTACCTTTTTTTTCCCTAGTCAAATAGTTGTTTAATATTCTTAATTATACTTATTTATAATGTGTTTTAATAAAGTGTAAACAGACATAAGGGAAGATATATATTTTTAGAGCTAAGTAAAAAGATTAGAGAGAGACCTTTGGGTTATGAGACCACTTTAGTTAACTTTTCTAACACACTATTGCATTAAATTATTTAGAAGAATTTATTGACCAGGTGTTCAGACTGAAATGAGAAATATCTTTGAATAAGGCATGTTCAATAGAGAGGCCTCTGCACAATCTGAAGGAAGAAGAAGGGTTAGTGCATCCACATCTTCAGCCTCTCCCACTTCGTTTCTGCCATGGAAAGATTTGATAGATTTATGAGTAGAGTGTAGACACTAGTTTTTATTCACTTTTGTATCTTCAGAACTAAGCACATTGCCTCAAACATGGTTCATGTTGATCAGTGTTTGTACAATGTGTGTTGAATAGATAATTGAGTGGCAGTTACCTTGTTCACTGCATCGATAGGATGACTTTGGGCCCAGGACTCAGGCAAGAAAAAGTGTTGGAAAGGTTTGTTAATGACAGTGACTGGCAGCCACAGACTCTCATTTTCCCTTCTTACAGGCAGAGTTAATTCATGGAAAGGCCTTCCTGTCAAAAATATCTTAACCATTGAGAATCATTGAGATTATCAGGTAAACAATACTAAGATTAAGTGGTTAAAGCTAATAGTAACACCTTAATGTTATTTGATTTCCTCATAAATACCTGAAAAGAACAGAGGGTTGGGAACCTTGCTTGTCAGAAAAGCAAAGAGTAAGCAGGAAGAAACAGGACTCAGTGATATGATGAATTAGGTGAAGATGTATGCAATGTGAATACCTTCAAATACTTTGGAAGGAAAGAGTTGGAAAGCCAAGAGATAGGAGAAAAATAAGTGATAGGAATAACAAAAGCAACCTTGGTTCATGTTGCAGTTTTGCCTAGCTTTGGACTGCCACATTTATGATCTCATCTCAAAAACCAGGTGGCAAAAATCACTCCCTTCTCTCTTTCTCACACCCCTGTTTCCATTTTTCTTGCCTTATCTTGGCTATAGTAAAAGGAGAGAAGATATGAACCATCTCCTGCAATTTTTATAACAGTGTTTCTCAACTCTGGCTGCCCAGTTGGATCGTATATGACAGTTTCGGTGTCTAGATGCCTGGGACCCACTTCTGACCTTCTAATGTATAATCTCTAAGGGTGGGATTTGAATATAAGTATTTTTAAGAAGCACTATAGGTAATTCTGATGAACAGCATCGTTGAAAACAAGTGTTTGTTATGGTTCCTAAGAAGACAGAATTTTAGAAGATGTTCTGTAGAAATATATTCAAGGTTATTTGTAGTTATTTTAACCTCTCCCATGCAGAGACTTAGGTGGACTCTGCTCATGGGCTGTTTGCATATCCAAACCAAAGGCTGAACCCAGAAGGGTCCACAAGGGTATATCAGAGCCTGGAGTGCAAAGTAATTAACCACCCCCACAAAAGTCCTTGAAGCATAGAGCTCAGAGTGAAAACCTGGGGAAACCAAACATAGAGGGCATAAATGCACAATAAAGTTAAGGTTTAGAAACTAGACAAAATCAAGGGGAAAAATGTAGAACAAGAAAAAAATGTCCAAGATAATTATTATGAGCACCACTAGAATTTTGATAGCTTAACTTTACTGATGAGCAGTGATGTCTGTGTGTGTGTGAAGGCAGACAACGCAAACAGTTTGTTCCTGTCTATTTAGCAGTGACTGTTTGCAAAGATGGAATATGGATGTGGTCTTATTTTGTATATACGGCATATGCTATATAGTCCTAGTATTCCTTGCTAAAATAGAAATCCACCACTGTACAGTTTGATCATTATATTGAAATAACTAACTTATAGGACAAGGTGTTCGCATGGACAAGGTTAGAGTGTTTCCTGTCATATGTCTAGGACTAGGTTCCATGGAGCTATATTTCTGAATAATCAAGTATGGCATGTGTCTCTCCCTTCATATCTTACACACCTGCCTCTAACCCTCAGTTTGTTTGCACAGCTGTTTTTAAGTTTGGATTGGGGCAGTGTTGCCCTTTGGGATGTAAATTTGAGTTATTAATAGTCCAACATAGTACAGTAGAAAAGTCTGGTATGTACACTGCAACTTTTTATGATGATGTGTACTATGTAAACAATATGTGTTTTACATGAATATGTTTACCCAGTATGCTGTGGTAGACCATAGAGGTGGTCTGTCATGAATGTTAATTTTCAAAAATACCTCAAAACTCTCTGAGCAATTATGAATACCAAAGTTCTACCATATGTTTTAAAAACTGCTTTAAATATTTATACATTATAAGCCAGTAGTTCCTAGGAGAACACGAAATACCAGAAACAGTATTATTTAATGCAGTACTTTATAGAATATATATGTTTTCCCAAGCTTGACTTGTTTCAGTGTTTTGTCTTAATATTGATCATCATTATCATAATTAATTTGAAATATTGATATTATTTCTTTCCCCTGAAGTTTGAGAGAGAACTTCTTTTGGTTGTTTTTCCCATAAAGGTAGAAACATGCTGAGGAAACACTACTGGTTACCTATCCAGATCCACATCTCTCTTCTTCCTTGCTAACTGAGCTATGATTTTGTTCAAGCATCAGTTATTAGGAAGATTGAGCCCTGCTATAGCCTCAGAAATACGTGACTCTCAATCTAAATTAGTTATGGTAATTCCATTTATTTAGGAAAGGATATGAGACACAGTTCTTATCAATGAGGAGCATATATACTAGAGAGTTTCCTAGGAATTTTTTTTTTTCTGTTAAAAGTGAACACAAGACAGAAGCAGCGCTTTTTTTCTGCCTCTGGACTTTATCATCTGTATGTGTTTTTTCAGCCTAACGTATCAACCTGCTATGTATTCTGTCAGAAATTGATGTTAGTGCTGAAACTGAGTCATTCAGGCCCAGTCCGAAGAATGAATGGTAATTTTCTTTTCCTGTATGTTTATATGATCATATCTGAGGCCTAGGAGTGTAGCACGAGTAGAGAAAGAGTTGGGGTCCTAGAAAGTCAGATCAGGTGGTTTCATAGAGCTTATTGAGTGGCCTTAATAGGAGCTCCTTCTAGAAGCAGCCCTTGTCTGGGCAGAGACTTGTGCTTGGTCTCTCCCTACCTCTTCCCAGCCCAATGTCAGGGAGTCTGCTAATATCATTAGTGCCTCCAAATACTGCAGATCTGCAGAGTCAAATATGAGTGGTGTAACCCTTGAAAGCCTATGGCCTACATTCATGTTTACCCCGGCCTTAATGTTTTACTGGGGAATTAAGGTGATCCTCCCTAGAGCCCTCCATCTCCTTTTGTTTTTTTAACCAGAGGAGGGCTGTAGATCATCTTGTAGCGGCATCTTTCAATCTGGTCCTGCCATTTCTGTATCAAATAGAAATTTGTTAAGGGGATATGATACCTTTCTTACTGTAAATTGTTTCTCAATATGTCACCAGTAGGAATTTTAAGGGAGGAGGCTAGATTCTTATATAGTCATCTTCAATGTCTTTTAGAATTAACAGTTGGTTTCATTGCTTTAAATTTAGAGGTACTTCACCTGGAAAGGTATCTGGATGTTGAAGGAAAATACTTTGAGCATGTTATTTGAAATTGTAACATACTGCTTAAAAATAAGTGTATCTTATATTTTGAGATCTTTTGGATATTCAGTATATACTGTTAAAAACTCCTAAGATAGTATTAGCTAGTTATTATCAGCATTACAGCATGTATTGTAGCTACAGAAAGGTATGACTAATTTCTTAGTCAAGTAAATAGCAGTGAATTAAGCTCATCATTGCAGCAGTGCACACAATTGCTGTCTTTTCAGTAAAGACTTAACAGTATTTTCTATCTCATATAATATGTATTTTATTAAACAAATCTCTTTGTTTGCTTTCATCTTTTAATGCTAGAAGTTTGGAGGATGTAGAAGAATAAAGTGTGGTTTCTTTTTTCAAAAGAGCATGTGCTTTACTTCCATTTCCAGCCGTGTATGATTTTTCTGAGGAACTCTCCTGCTATAGTTCAGCTAGACCCTGCCTAAATTAGAACATGTATTTTTTTAAGCGTTGCTGACTCTACAAAAATAAGGGAAATCTCCATGGATCAAGAAAAATCAAAACCAAAAAATTAAAAGGAGAGAAGGCGAAGAGAGAGGAAGAGGAGTTGAAACTAGAGCAGGGAACTGTGAGCTGTAAGATAGCAGATGGTATTGTCTTGAGGCAAATGCTGGTCCCATTGGGATCTAGAGACTAACGTTGGGCCCCTACATGGTGGGGGAGCTGGACCTGAAAAGCTCATACTAAGCCATGACCTTGAATGAGACAAAGCAGTCTTCCGTCAGTCCCATGCCGAAGCAAATTCAAATCTTTGTGGGGGAATACTTCCCAAATTCTGGCCTTTGGAATTTCTACTGATTAAAATCTACCAAATGTAAGCTCAGAACTTCAAAAAAAAAAAAGGTAAATCACCAAATCTGGCTGGCTAGGTATCCTGCCTGCCCCTCACCCCATTCAACTAAAAATACTGAATGTAATTAAATTTCATTTCTTAAAAGCATTGAAATACTGGAAAGATACATAGTATTTATCAGGTCAATATACAGGAGAAGGTAGGAGTCCACAAAGATGATGGAAATGCTGAAGCTACTAAGGGTATTTGTATACCATGGCAAACTTGAGCTTTGGTTTCAAAGCCCTGCAAGGAGTGGGTTACAGATGATAAAACTTGCACTTAGGCAAACACAGAGAGGAGTCCCATAGGACAGACTCTTGTAAGTTGAGACCACAAGGATAAGGACTAAAGTTAGAGCAGCTGTAGTAGAAATAGAGTAGATTGAAACATTTAAAATTATGTAGAGGAGTAGAGATAAAGGAGAAGAATTGTCAAGGACTATTATCAGATTTCTGTTCCAAACAACTCGGTAGGTGATGGTACAGCTTACATGATGGGAAAAACTAAGGAAGGACCAAGTTTCAGGGCAAAGTTTTGAACGTGCTTAATAATTTGAGATGGCTTTATATATGAGTGATCATATTTTGGGGAAGTTTTATAAATACAGACATCTAAATACATGGAAATGGAACTGTTGTAGCATAATCACATAGGATTTATTTTTCTCTTATTTTCCAGAAAATCTGTAAGGTAGTAGCTGACATTGGTTCATATGGTTCAAGGGTGTGAGGGCCAAGGTCTCTGCAGTTTTATTGGCCTTTCACTATGGTTACATAATGGCTGCTGCTGCTCCAGCCATTGTAGTTCAAATGGAAAGAAATATGAAGATGGAAGAACTTTTCCCATGTGAGACAGCATCCTTTAAAGAACTTCCCTGGAAATTCTACCCAACAACTTCCTCTCCTCCATAGGCCATCTCTAGAAGGCTGGGAAATGTAACCTCCTAGATGGGCACATTGCAGCTCCAAATGAAATCAAGATTCTGTGAGTAACAAAGAAGGAGAAACTGGATATTGGTAGGCATTTAGCACTGTCTGCCTCTGTGTGTGTGTGTGTGTGTGTGTGTATACACATGTGTAATATTAATGCATGAATAGGTCCCTGGAAGGGGGAGAGTGATAAGGAGTGTAGGTAATATAACAGTATTTACATGTAACAGAATGTAATCATATCCATTGTCCTCTTCTTTCTTTTAATAATATAACTCCTCTTAGTTTTAGTAGAGCAAACATCACCCAGACACACAGCTAGAGCCCCTGTCTTCCATGTGAGAAAATTTAAGCCAGTAGAATGTGAGTCAGATAATGTGTGCAATTCATTTATTTTTTTTTTTTTTAATTTTTATTTTTTTGCGGTACGCAGGCCTCTCACTGTTGTGGCCTCTCCCGTTGCGGAGCACAGGCTCCGGACGCGCAGGCTCAGTGGCCATGGCTCACGGGCCCAGCTGCTCTGCGGCATGTGGGATCTTCCCGGACCGAGGCACAAACCCGTGTCCCCTGCATCGGCAGGCGGACTCTCAACCACTGTGCCACCAGGGAAGCCCTGTGTGCAATTTATTTAAAAGGAAACTGCTTGCCCCCCTATTTTTTTTTTCCACTCTTCCTACTGGCTAAGGAATAACAATCGCCTAATACTAAAGTTGGTAGCTAACTCTTCAAGGATGTCAGAGCAGCCTGACCCATATGGGTCTCTGGGTAACATGCTCTATACTGCCTGCCTCTCTCTGTACTATGACAAGAGAAAAAGATTTCTATCTTATTTAAAGACCTATGTTCTAAGCTCTTTTGTGGTACCCTATCTAGTACAGGTAGATCTAAGGTCTTGTTCTGAATGCTTCTCTTTTGGTGAAACTTTTACCTTGAGACTGTAACTGTTAGGCACTATGAATATACAACAAGCCAACAATAATTGCAACAACAAAGAATAACAAATTTTATGTATATGAATATATACGATTTATAAGTGATTTCTTAGAGGTAAGAAAAAAAGAGACTATAAGTGTTAAAAGAGCTATTCCAGCCAGAAGGTAAAAATTATTTCCTGTTAGGAAATCAGGAAGAGCTTTGTGAAGATAGTAACTTTTGAATTGAGCTTTGTGGGGTAGGATTTAGGTAGACAAAAATGTGGAGAGGGCTTCCCTGGTGGCGCAGTGGTTGAGAGTCCGCCTGCCGATGCAGGGGACACGGGTTCGTGCCCCGGTCTGGGAAGATTCCACATGCCGTGGAGCGGCTGGGCCCATGAGCCATGGCCGCTGAGCCTGCACATCCGGAGCCTGTGCTCCGCAACGGGAGAGGCCACAACAGTGAGAGGCCCGCGTACCGCAAAAAAAAAAAAAAAAAAAAAAATGGAGAGGAGCATTCCAAGTATTAGGAACAAGGTGGGTTAAGGCATGGCAGGGCACTCATTGGAGATGGATGAATATTCTAGGTGATATCCTGATTCATATAAAGTACAGAAGTGTGATATGAGGTGGAAAAGAAAAGCAGGAGTCAGTTCAAAAGGACCTCATATGGAAAGTCCATTTTGGAAATGAGAATTTTGAGCAGAACAATAACATGACCAAAAGCAGAAATTGTTAAGGCCTGTGATTTTTCAACCATGAGATTCACTGGGACCCTAGCAGTGGAACAGTGGGGAAACCTGAAATCGTGGGACCAAGGCTAGGAGAACTAATGCAAGAGAAGCATTCACCCCAAAGGAGGTAGCTAGCTGCTGACGCTGGTATTCAAAAGGCAAACTCCAGTCAAATATGAGCTGACATCTATTATCAAAGGGTCTTATTGGAAAATTGGAGCACACGCAGCAGGAGTTTCTGATCAGATGTAAAACTACACATGATGGTTAATAAATACTATGGCAAGGGCTTTCTCTGGCTCTCCCAGTATATTGACTGACATTTGGACAGTGAAAATGAAAGAGTTCTACTTAAAAAAAAAAATGATGAGCATTTACTATGAGTGTAAAACTATTTCAAATATAATACTTTACTTTTATTAATTACTTTATTCCTCATAATACTCTATAAAGTAATACAGTCATTTCTTGGTATCCATAGGGGATTGGTTCCAGGACCCTTGTGGATACCAAAATTCATGGATGCTCAAGTTCCTTACATAAAGTGGCATAGTATTTGTATATAACCTACTCATATCCTCCTGTGTACTTTAAATCATCTCTAGATTACTTATACCTAACACAATGCATATGCTATGTATATAGTTGCCTGGTGCACAGCAAATTCAAGTTTTGCCTTTTAGAACTTTCTGGAATTTATTTTCCAAATAGTTTCCATCCACAGTTGGTTGAATTCTGTAGGTGCGGAACCCAGGGATATGGAAGGCTGACTGTACTGTTATTATCGTGTTCATTCTCAGATGAGAAAACTAAATTACAGAGGGGTTAAGTAACCTAAGATCACACAGTTAATAAGTGAAAGAGTTAGAATTTTAGCCCAGTCGTTCTGGCTTAGATTCACACTCTTAAAACTCAGAGCTGGGGTAGAGGGATAGGATTTGGCCTCTGGGGAGATTCGGTTAAATTTTAAACCATCAGGGCTATAACCCAGTGTGCTAGCATTCTGAATGATACCAGTTTTATCAGAGGACTAGAATCTAAATGAGAACATGAGACAAAATTATAGGCAGACTGTGTGGGCATAAATAGGGGTGAGTAGGGGAAGATGCTCCTCAGGGAGTACACAAATGCTAGTTCTTCCAGGGTACAGAATAGAGGCCAAGCACTAGTTCTAGCCCTCACCTGGGTTTAAGAACAGTGCTCCTTAAATATGGAAAAGCTTGGTTAGTTTGAGTTTAGCAGCTGGGTAGGGACATTGATTTGGCAGATACTGAGACAGTTTGGGGATCGGTAAATGTGTCCTTTGGGTTAAGACAGTTCCCTAATCCCTGCCTCCCTCTCTTCAGTTTTGTGCTCTATAACTTGTTCACAGTCGAATGAAGTGACCTGATGCTGTTTTCCTTCTGTGGAATATGGTTAGGCTGAGGTGTCTCTGAGTGTCCCAACTCACATAAAAGTGCTCACCTTTTGTCTGAAGGAGCAGCACTATCCTTCAAGGCCTTTATTTTGTGTTATGGTTCGGTAAATATAGGTACTCGTAAGATAAATGTGGCATCTCCCACTTTTTCTATAAGCTGTCTTTTTATGCAGATATCAGCTATTTTGTTTATTAGGATTAAGAGTTTATTAAATTGACATGACTTTAATAATTCTATCCTATTTTAATTTCTCCTTTTTTGCTTTTATTCCCTGTACTACATAATTAGCTTCTTTTTTACATCTTTATTGGAGTATAATTGCTTTACAATGCTGTGTTAGTTTCTGCTTTATAACAAAGTAAATCAGTTATACATATACATATGTTCCCATATTTCCTCCCTCTTGCGTCTCCCTCCCTCCTTCCCTATCCTACCCCTCTAGGTGGTCACAAAGCACCTAGCTGATCTCCCTGTGCTATGCGGCTGCTTCCCACTAGCTATCTATTTTACGTTTGGTAGTGTATATATGTCCATGCCACGCTCTCACTTGGTCCCAGCTTACCCTTCCCCCTCCCCATATCCTCAAGTCCATTCTCTAGTCGGTCTGTGTCTTTATTCCCGTCTTACCCCTAGGTTCTTCATGACTTTTTTTTTTTTCTTAGATTCCATATATGTGTTAGCATACGGTATTTGTCCTTCTCTTTCTGACTTACTTCACTCTGTATGACAGACTCTAGGTCCATCCATCTCACTACAAATAACTCAATTACGTTTCTTTTTGTGGCTGAGTAATATTCAATTGTATATATGTGCCACATCTTCTTTATCCATTCATCCAATGATGGACACTTAGGTTGCTTCCATGTCCTGCCTATTGTAGATAGAGCTGCAATGAACATTTTGGGACATGACTCTCTTTGAATTATCGTTTTCTCAGGGTATATGCCCAGTAGTGGGATTGCTGGGTCATATGGTAGTTGTATTTGTAGTTTTTTAAGGAACCTCCATACTGTTCTCCATAGTGGCTGTACCAATTCACGTTCCCACCTGCAGTGCAAGAGTGTTCCCTTTTCTCCACATGCTCTCCAGCATTTATTGTTTCTAGATTTTTTGATGATGGCCATTCTGACTGGTGTGAGATGATATCTCATTGTAGTTTTGATTTGCATTTCTCTAATGATTAATGAAGGTGAGCATTCTTTCATGTGTTTGTTGACAGTCTGTATATCTTCTTTGGAGAAATGTCTATTTAGGTCTTCTGCCCATTTTTGGATTGGGTTGTTGTTTTTCTGTTACTGAGCTGCATGAGCTGCTTGTAAATTTTGGAGATTAATCCTTTGTCAGTTGCTTCATTTGCAAATATTTTCTCCCATTCTGAGGGTTGTCTTTTGGTCTTGTTTATGGTTTCCTTTGCTGTGCAAAAGCTTGTAAGTTTCATGAGGTCCCATTTGTTTATTTTTGTTTTTATTTCCATTTCTCTAGGAGGTGTGTCAAAAAGTATCTTCCTGTGATTTATGTCATAGAGTGTTCTGCCTATGTTTTCCTCTAAGAGTTTGATAGTTTGTGGCCTTACATTTAGGTCTTTAATCCATTTTGAGCTTATTTTTGTGTATGGTGTTAGAGAGTGTTCTAATCTCATACATTTACATGGACCTGTCCAGTTTTCCCAGCACCACTTATTGAAGAGGCTGTCCTTTCTCCACTGTACATTCCTGCCTACTTTATCAAAGATAAGGTGACCATATGTGCGTGGGTTTATCTCTGGGCTTTCTATCCTGTTCCATTGATCTATATTTCTGTTTTTGTGCCAGTACCATACTGTCTTGATTACTGTAGCTTTGTAGTAGAGTCTGAAGTCAGGGAGCCTGATTCCTCCAGCTCCGTTTTTCATTCTCAAGATTGCTTAGGCTATTCGGGGTCTTTTGTGTTTCCATACAAATTGTGAAATTTTTGGTTCTAGTTCTCTGAAAAATGCCAGTGGTAGTTTGATAGGGATTGCATTGAATCTGTAGATTGCTCTGGGTAGTAGAGTCGTTTTCACAATGTTGATTCTTCCAATCCAAGAACATGGTATATCTCTCCATCTATTTGTATCATCTTTAATTTCTTTCATCAATGCCTTATAGTTTTCTGAATACAGGTCTGTTGTGTCCTTATGTAGGTTTATTCCTAGATATTTTATTCTTTTTGTTGCAATGGTAAATGGGAGTGTTTTCTTAATTTCACTTTCAGATTTTTCATCCTTAGTGTATAGGAATGCCAGAGATTTCTGTGCATTAATTTTGTATCCTGCTACTTTACCAAATTCATTGATTAGCTCTAGTAGTTTTCTGATAGCATCTTTAGGATTCTCTATGTATAGTAACATGTCATCTGCAAACAGTGACAGCTTTACTTCTTCTTTTCCGATTTGGATTCCTTTTATTTCCTTTTCTTCTCTGATTGCTGTGGCTAAAACTTCCAGAACTATGTTAAATAAGAATGGTGAGATTGGGCAACCTTGTCTTGTTCCTGATCTTAGTCGAAATGCTTTCAGTTTTTCACTATTGAGGACGATGTTGGCTGTGCGTTTGTCATATATGGCCTTTATTATGTTGAGGAAAGTTCCCTCTATGCCTACTTTCTGCAGGGTTTTTATCATAAATCGGTGTTGAATTTTGTCAAAAGCTTTCTCTGCATCTATTGAGATGATCATATGGTTTTTCTCCTTCAGTTTTTTAATATGGTGTATCACGTTGATTGATTTGCATATATTGAAGAATCCTTGCATTCCGGGAATAAACCCCACTTGATCATGGTGTATGATCCTTTTAATGTGCTGTTGGATTCTGTTTGCTAGTATTTTGTTGAGGATTTTTGCATCTATGTTCATCAGTGATATTGGCCTGTAGTTTTCTTTCTTTGTGACATCCTTGTCTGGTTTTGGTATCAGGGTGATGGTGGACTCGTAGAATGAGTTTGGGAGTGTTCCTCCCTTTGCTATATTCTGGAAGAGTTTGAGAAGGATAGGTGTTAGCTCTTCTCTAAATGTTTGACAGAATTCGCCTGTGAAGCCATCTGGTCCTGGGCTTTTGATTGTTGGAAGATTTTTAATCACAGTTTCAATTTCAGTGCTAGTGATTGGTCTGTTCATTTTTTCTGTTTCTTCCTGATTCAGTCTTGGCATTTCTAAGAATTTTTCCATTTCTTCCAGGTTGTCCACTTTATTGGCATATAGTTGCTTGTAGTAGTCTCTCATGATCCTTTGTGTTTCTGCAGTGCCAGTTGTTACTTCTCCTTTTTCATTTCTAATTCTATTCATTTGAGTCTTCTCCCTTTTTTTCTTGATGAGTCTGGCTAATGGTTTATCAATTTTGTTTGCCTTCTCAAAGAACCAGCTTTTAGTTCTATTGATCTTTGCTGTCATTTCCTTTGTTTCTTTTTCATTTATTTCTGATCTGACCTTGATGATTTCTTTCCTTCTGCTAACTTTGGGGATTTTTGTTCTTCTTTCTCTAATTGCTTTAGGTGCAAGGTTAGGTTGTTTATTTGAGATGTTTCCTGTTTCTTAAGGTAGGATTGTATTGCTATAAACTTCCCTCTTAGAACTGCTTTTACTGCATCCCATAGGTTTTGGGTCGTCGTGTCTCCATTGTCATTTGTTTCTAGGTATTTTTTGATTTCCTCTTTGATTTCTTCAGTGATCACTTCGTTATTAAGTAGTATATTGTTTAGCCTCCATGTGTTTGTATATTTTACAGCTCTTTTCCTGTAATTGATATCTAATCTCATAGCGTTATCGTTGGAAAAGATACTTGATACAATTTCAATTTTCTTAAATTTACCAGGGCTTGATTTGTGACCCAAGATATGATCTATCCTGGAGAATGTTCCATGAGCACTTGAGAAAAATGTGTATTCTGTTGTTTTGGGATGGAATGTCCTATAAATATCAATTAAGTCCATCTTGTTTAATGTATCATTTAAAGCTTGTGTTTCCTTATTTATTTTCATTTTGGATGATCAGTCCATTGGTGAAAGTGGGGTATTAAAGTCCCCTACTATGAATGTGTTACTGTTGATTTCCCCTTTTATGGCTGTTAGTATTTGCCTTATGTATTGAGGTGCTCCTATGTTGGGTGCATAAATATTTACAATTGTTATATCTTCTTCTTGGATCGATCCCTTGATCATTATGTAGTGTCCTTCTTTGTCTCTTCTGATAGTCTTTATTTTAAAGTCTATTTTGTCTTATATGAGAATTGCTATTCCAGCTTTCTTTTGGTTTCCATTTGCATGGAATATCTTTTTCCAACCCCTCACTTTCAGTCTGTTTGTGTCTCTAGGTCTGAAGTGGGTCTCTTGTAGATAGCATATATATGGGTCTTGTTTTTGTATGCATTCAACCAGTCTGTGTCTTTTGGTGGGAGCATTTAAACCATTTACATTTAAGGTAATTATCGATATGTATGTTCCTATTCCCATTTTCTTAATTGTTTTGGGTTTGTTATTGTAGGTATTTTCCTTCTCTTGTGTTTCTTGCCTAGAGAAGGTCCTTTAGCATTTGTTGTACAGCTGGTTTGGTCGTGCTGAACTCTCTCACCTTTTGCTTGTCTGTAAAGGTTTTAATTTCTCCATCAAACCTGAGTGAGATCCTTGCTGGGTAGAGTAATCTTGGTTGCAGGTTTTTCTCCTTCATCACTTAAAATATGTCCTGCCAGTCCCTTCTGGCTTGCAGAGTTTCTGCTGAAAGATTAGCTGTTAACCTTATGGGGATTCCCTTGTGTGTGATTTGTTGGTTTTCCCTGGCTACTTTTAATATGTTTCCTTTGTGTTTAATTTTTGATAGTTTGATTAATATGTGTCTTGGCGTGTTTCTTCTTGAATTTATCCTGTATGGGACTCTCTGTACTTCCTGGACTTGATTAACTGTTTCCTTTCCCATATTAGGGGAGTTTTCAACTATAACCTCTCCAAATATTTTCTCAGTCCCTTTCTTTTTCTCTTCTCCTTCTGACACCCCTATAATTCGAATGTTGGTGCATTTAATGTTATCCCAGAGGTCTCTGAGACTGTCCTCAGTTCTTTTCATTCTTTTTTCTTTATTCTGCTCTGCAGTAGCTATTTCCACTATTTTATCTTCCAGGTCACTTATCCGTTCTTCTGCCTCAGTTGTTCTGCTATTGATTTCTTCTAGAGTATTTTTAATTTCATTTATTGTGTTGTTCATCATTGCTTGTTTCCTCTTTAGTTCTTCTGGGTCCTTGTTAAATGTTCCTTGCATGTTGTCTATTCTATTTCCAAGATTTTGGATCATCTTTGCTATTATTCTGAATTCTTTTTCAGGTAGACTGCCCATTTCCTCTTCATTTGTTAGGTCTGGTGGGTTTTTATCTTGCTCTTTCATCTGCTGTGTGTTTTTCTGTCTTCTCATTTTGCTTATCTTACTGTGTTTGGGATCTCCTTTTTGCAGGCTGCAAGTTCGTAGTTCCCGTTGTTTTTGGTGTCTTTCCCCAGTGGCTAAAGTTGGTTCAGTGGGTTGTGTAGGCTTCCTGGTGGAGGGGACTAGTGCCTGTGTTCTGGTGGATGAGGCTGGATCTTGTCTTTCTGTTGGGCAGGTCCATGTCTGGTGGTGTGTTTTGGAGTGTCTGTGGCCTTATTATGATTTTAGGCAGCCTCTCTGCTAATGGGGGGTGTTGTGTTCCTGCCTTGCTAGTTGTTTGGCATAGGGTGTCCAGCACTGTAGCTTGCTGGTCGTTGAGTGAAGCTGGGTGTTGGTGTTGAGATGGAGAACTCTGGGAGATTTTTGCCGTTTGATATTATGTGAAGCTGGGAGGTCTCTTGTGGACCAGTGTCCTGAAGTTGGCTCTCCCACCTCAGAGGCACAGCACTGACTCCTGGCTGCAGCACCAAGAGCCTTTCATCCACATGGCTCAGAATAAAAGGGAGAAAAAGTAGAAAGAAAGACGATAAAATAAAGTAAGATAAAATAAAATAACGTTATTAAAATAAAGAATAATTAAGAAAAAAAATTTTTAAGTAAAAAACAAAACAAAAAACCGATGGAGAGAACCCTAGGACAAATGGTGAAAGCAAAGCTATACAGACAAAATCTCACACAGAAGCATACACATACACACTCACAAAAAGAGAAAAAGTGGAAGAAATAATAAATCTTGCTCTCAAAGTCCACCTCCTCAATTTGGGATGATTCGTTGTCTATTCAGGTATTCCACTGATGCAAGGTACATCAAGTTGATTGTGGAGATTTAATCCACTGCTCCTGAGGCTGCTGGGAGAAATTTCCCTTTCTCTTCTTTGTTCGCACAGCTCCTGGGGCTCAGCTTTGGATTTGGCCCCGCCTCTGCGTGTAGGTCGCCGGAGGGCGTCTGTTCTTCGCTCAGACAGGAAGGGGTTAAAGGAGCAGCTGCTTCGGGGGCTCTGGCTCACTCAGACCGGGGGGGAGGGAGGGGCACCAACTGCGGGGAGAGCCTGCGGCGGCAGAGGCCGGCATGACATTGCACCAGCCTGAGGCGCGCCGTGCGTTCTCCCGGGAAGTTGTCCTTGGATCCCGGGACCCTGGCAGTGGCGGGCTGCACAGGCTCCCTGGAAGGGAGGTGTGGGTAGTGACCTGTGCTCACACACAGGCTTCTTGGTGGCGGCAGCAGCAGCCTTAACGTCTCATGCCTGTCTCTGGGGTCCGTGCTGTTAGCCGCGGCTCGCGCCCGTCTCTGGAGCTCCTTTAAGCAGCGCTCTTAATCCCCTCTCCTCGCGCACCAGGAAACAAAGAGGGAAGAAAAAGTCTCTTGCCTCTTTGGCAGGTCCAGACTTTTCCCCGGACTCTCTCCTGGCTAGCCGTGGTGCACTAACCCCCTGCAGGCTGTGTTCAGGCAGCCAACCCCAGTCCTCTCCCTGTGAGCCGACCGAAGCCTGAGCCTCTCGGGCTGGTGAGTGCTGGTCGGCACCGATCCTCTGTTCGGGAATCTCTCCGCTTTGCCCTCCGCACCCCTGTTGCTGTGCTCTCCTCCACGGCCCCGAAGCTCCCCCACTATGCCACCTGCAGTCTCCGCCCGTGAAGGGGCTTCTAGTGTGTGGAAACCTTTCCTCCTTCACAGCTCCCTCTCACTGGTGCAGGTCCCGTCCCTATTCTTTTGTCTCTGTTTATTCTTTTTTCTTTTGCCCTACCGAGGTACGTGGGGGGGTTTCTTGCCTTTTGGGAGGTCTGAGGTGTTCTGCCAGCGTTCAGTAGGTGTTCTGTAGGAGTTGTTCCACGTGTAGATGTATTTCTGATGTATCTGTGGGGAGGAAGGTGATCTCCGCGTCTTACTCTTCCGCCGTCTTCCCCCTCTCCCATGATTAGCTTCTTATTTTATTTCTAATCATTTTCTGTCTGTGTGGGCTACATGGGCACTGAGAGAAAGGAGGTTGAGAAAGCTTCAGGATGAATTCTGCCTGTAATGTAGAGGTATGTGACTTATGAAGAGCCACATCTTGGAAAGCAAGAGAGTGGTTAACCATACCTGTATCAATTTAAATACTTTTGCCTACAAATAATAGCAAGTTTACTTAACAGTGGCATAAGCAATAAAGTCATTATCTCACATAATCAGCAGTCAGGAGGTAGCAGTTCTAGGGTTGGTTCACTGGCTTCCTGACATCAGGGCACTGGGCTCACGTCTAGACTTCCCTCTCCGGGCTACAAGGTGACAGCTGCAGTTGTAAGCATCATGTCTTCATGAGAAGTAGGTATGAATTAAAGCCTTTCTTCTCAAGCATCTCTCTCCTTTTGTCAAGGAGGAAAAAAATCCATCCAGAAATTTCTTAGCAGAATTGCCTCATGTCTCATTGTCTAGACATAATTCACAGGGTACCTTCTGGCTGCAAAGGAGTCTGACAAAGTGAATATTTGACTTTTTCAGTTTCTGTTTTGGGGCAAGCAGAGTAGACAGGCGTTAAAAATGACTGTTGAATAGCTTCTAAAAGGATCTGCAGAAACATCCTTTTTCTTCTCCCCCCCGGCCCACACTTCTTCCTTGTCTCCTCTCTCTGTGTCCTGATTTTGGGGGTTGAGAGGAATAACTCTCTAAAGGAGAGGTGCAGTGATTTCTCCATATATTCTTTTGCTTTGGTACCACCACATTATTCAACCATAGGTGGTTTAGTTTTTATCTCTCACGATGGACTCTGAGCTCCTCTAAGACAAAAAGCTTATCTTTAAAATTTTTCTTTAAATGCCTAACACTCACCATAATATGTGGTATTATAGTAAGTGCTCAGTTAAAGAAATGGCATGAAATGAAATTATAAATTAAGGAAAAACTGATTCTACACTGTTTAAAACTAAAGAAGGAACAAAAGTATTTGATAAGACATCTTGAGAAAAAATAATTATGTTGAAATAAGTAGTTTGAGAATTAAAGGTATTAGGCTGGCTTTGCCCTTCATAGCAAAGTTAAGAAACAGGTTAGGGAAGTTTTACATTCCAGAGATCACTAGAGCAAAATGATGAAAACACACTACCCTGGTGAGATAGAGGTCTTATTGAACTTTAAATCTCTATAACCTCAGATTATAAATTATAACTCCTCTCTTTATTATTCCTTGAGAAGAAACAAAAAGATTACAGATATTCACCTATTAACTACAAAATTTTTTTCTCCCAAGCATGTTATCTTTCACCACAAAGCATATGATGACCACAAAGTTGTAAACTGTTCTTGGAAGAAAATTGTATTTGTTCTCTTGATTATAGTAGTGATTCTGCATTTGTTTTACTCAGACCCACATTAAATATATTTTATATCACTACCCACATTAAATATATTTTATATCACTACCTAGTATGTATATAGATAGATAAATAGATAAATAATACTGGTACTGAACTTTTTTTAAAAAGTACTTTTTATTCTTTTTAGTTAATATTTGTTCTTTGAAAGGTACTGGGTCTCACAACACACAATGTGTGCTGGTATTCTTTTTCTATTTCTTTCTATTGTGTAAAATATTGATCACAATCCACTAAATTAATTTCATGATCCAGTAGTGGGTCATAGCCAGTGGTGTGACGCTAAATATTTTAATGGTTTGCTCCATCCCTGAATAAAAACCCTAATATGTAGCGTTTCCTGATTTCCATGATATAAATACACCCAGTTTGGCCAGTTTCAAGCTATCAACCTGTTGTCACTGAATGCTGAACTGGGAAGAGATGACACAATCTCTCTCTCTCTGGAGCCAACTTCACTGCACCACTGGCTTTAACCCACAGTTTGAAATAAACACAAATTTATGTTTGTTATATGTAAGTGAATTAGTTGTCTTGTTGATGCTAGGAGAATGTTGCTCTTTATGGTTGAGCAGGTATTCCTGCCAATGGGGGGAGGTTTGGTCGATGCATGATGCGGATACACAATGCACAGTGCAGGGAGAGAGGAGGCCAAAGAAGACTTTTTTATGTTTAAATTTTTCTTGTCTTGCCATAAAATACAAATTTTATTTCACAAGAGTATAGGTCTGATTTACATAGTTGAATTATATTTATCCTTTTAGTTTTAATATATTCAAGAAACTGGTAAGATATGAATGCTTCAGAAATCTGGGCAGTTCAGTATAATTTCAATATGCCTGTTATCCTTAGATAATATTTTGAATACCATATACAGTTAACCTTATTTAAAGGCTAAAATGAATATCAAGAAATTTTCATAGAATTGTGCTATAGCCTTTGATGCTTATTTTAAGCTATAACATTCTAAGGTGGGAAATAAGTTTCCAAACTTTTACAACTAAAATTCAAATGTTATCTTTACTTGAGAGTGTGTCAGTCTCTACCTGGCAAGTCTTCAGATACCCTTGAAGAGTATTTGTAAGGAAGCCTAGGGAGTCTTAGTCCATCCTTGAAAAGGATAACAAGGAACAGAGACTGAACTTCAAAACAAAAGGGTTGGTAAATGATATATATTTGACTTAAAAAAAAATTTTTTTTGTGAGAAACTATAAGGTGCCTATCAACCTAAATTTTATTTTTATTTTTATAAAGCATTATAAAAATGACACAGATGCATGTCACACACACAAAAATAAATTTTAATAAAGTACTTTGTACTGTGAATAAACTAAAAATATTAAGCATTTATTTACTTACCTTTTAACATAAGTAATACATAGATACATTATCATTAATAAAAAAATTCTGACAGTATACAAACAAGTACAATAAAAAGTTAAAGCCCTTTTATGGCATCACTACCCACAGTGACACTGCCTTCTCATACTTCTTTCTATGCATGTACATATACAAATACATATATGTACAAATATTTAGGATTTAAGATACATGTAATGATTCACTAATTCATTTACCTATTCTTCTAACAAATATTTATTGCATGTCTACAATGTGCCAAGTACTTTTCTAGGAGCTAGAGAAATGGAAGGAAAAATGTTCCTGCTGTCATGTCCTGTCATTCGATCCTAGTGGGTAGAGACAGCAGAGTAATAAGCAAATAGGTAGGTAGATAGATAGATAGATAGATAGATTTATATCTATCTATCTATATATATATATCCTAATGTACCCCCTGTCCTGCCTTTCCCCTGTGGTAACCATACATTTGTTTTCTATGCGGTGAGTCTGTTTCTGTTTTGTAAGTAATGGTAACCATACATTTGTTTTCTATGCTGTGAGTCTGTTTCTGTTTTGTAAATAAGTTCATTTGTATCATTTTTTTTTTAGATTCCACATGTAAGTGATATCATATTATACTTGTCTTTCTCTGACTTACTTCACTTAGTATGATAATCTCTAGGTTCATCCATTTTGCTGCAAGTGGCATTTTTCATTCTTTTTTATGACTAATATTCCATTGTATATATGTACCTCATCCTCTTTATCCATTCATCTGTCAGTGGATACTTAGGTTGCTTTTATGTCTTGGCTATTATAAATAGTGCTGCTATGAACATTGGGGTGCATGTATCTTTTTGAATTAGAGTTTTCTCCAAATATATGCCCAAGGCTGGGATTGCTGGATCATATGGCAACTCTCTTTTTAGTTTTTTAAGGAACCTCCATACTGTTTTCCATAGTGGCTGCACCAATTGACATTGTCACCAACAGTACAGGAGGGTTCCCTCTTCTCCACACCCTCTCCAGCATTTATTATTTGTAGAATTTTTGATGATGGCCATTCTGACTGGTGTGAGGTGATACCTCATTGTAATTTTGATTTGCATTTCTCTAATAATGAGATGTTGGGCATTTCTTCATGTGCCTATTTGCCATCTCTGTGTCTTCTTTGAAGAAATGTCTATTTAGGTCTTCTGTCCATTTCTTGATTGGGTTGTTTGTTTTTTTGATATTGAGCTGTTTGAGCTGTTTATATATTTTGGAAGTTAATCTGTTGTCGGTTGCATTGTTTGAAAATATTTTCTCCCATTCCATAGGTTGTCTTTTCATTTTGTTTATGGTTTCCTTTGCTGTGCAAAAGCTTATAAGTTTGATTAGGTCCCATTTGTTTATTCTTGCTTTTATTTCTTTTGCCTTGGGAGACTGACCTGAGAAAACATTGGTACAATTTATGTCAGAGAATGTTTTGCCTATGTTCTCTTCTTGGAGTTTTATGATGTCATGTCTTATATTTAAGTCTTTAAGCCATTTTGAATTTATTTTTGTGTATGGTGTGAGGGAGTGTTCTAACTTCATTGATTTACATGCGGCTGTCCAGCTTTCCCAACACCACTTAATGAAAAGACTGTCTTTTCTCCATTTATATTCTTGCCTCCTTTCTTGAAGATTAATTGTAGCTGTGTGGGTTTATTTTTGGGCTCTCTATTCTGTTTCATTGATCTTATGTCTGTTTTTGTGCCAATACCACACTGTTTTGATTACTGTAGCTTTGTGGTATTGTCTGAAGTCTGGGAGGGTTATGCCTTCAGCTTTGTTCTTTTTCCTCAGGATTGCTTTGGCAATTCTGAGTCTTTTGTGGTTCCATATGAATTTTAGGATTATTTGTTCTAGTTCTGTGAAAAATGTCATGGATAATTTGATAGGGATCACGTTAAATCTGTAGATTACTTTGGGTAGTGTGGCCATTTTAACAATATTAATTCTTCTAGTTCAAGAACATGGGATATCTTTTTATTTCTTTGAATCACCTTCAGTTACCTTTATCAATGTTTTATAGTTCTCAGCATGTAAGTCTTTCACCTCCTTGGTCAGGTTTATTCCTACTTTTTTTTTTTTTTTGACACAATTTTTAAAGGGATTTTTTTTTTTTTACTTTCTGATATTTCATTGTTAGAGTAAGGAAATTCAACAGATTTCTGTACGTTAATCTTGTAACCTGCTACCTTGCTGAATACGTTTATCTGTTCTAATAGTTTGTATGTGGAGTCTTTAGGGTTTTCTATATAGACTATTTTATCATCTTCATATAATGACAATTTTACCTCTTCCCTGCCAGTTTGGATACCTTTTATTTATTTTCTTGTCTGATTGCTGTGGCTAGGACTTCCAGTACTATATTGAATAGAAGTGGTAAGAGTGGGCATCCTTGTCTTGTTCCAGATTTTAGCAGGAAGACTTTCAGCTTTTCCCTATTGAGTATTATGTTGGTGTGCGTTTGTCATAAATAGCTTTTATTATATTGAGATACGTTTTCTCTATACCCACTTGGTGAGAGTTTTTATTGTGAATGGATGCTGAATTTTATCAAATGCTTTTTCTGCATTTATTGAGGTGATCATGTGGTTTTTGTGTTTTCTTTTGTTGCTGTGGTGTATCACATTGATTGATTTGTGTGTTGAACCATCCTTGTGACCCTAGGATGAATCCAATTTGATCATGGTATATAATCCTTTTATGTGTTGTTGCATTCAGTTTGCTAATATTTTGTTGAGGATTTTCACATTTGTGTTCATCAAAGATACTGGCCTGTAATTTTCTTTTTTGGTAGTATCTTTGTCTGGTTTTGGTATTAGGATAATGGCGTCTTCATAGAATGACTTTGAGCGTCTTCCCTCCTCTGCAGTCTTTTGGAAGAGTTTGAAAAGAATTGGTATAAGTTCTTCTTTGTATGTTTGGTAGAATTCCTCAATGCAACCATCTGGTCCTGGACTTTTGTTTGTAAAGTTTTTTCTTTATTACAGATTCTATTTCAAGTCTAGTGATAATTGTTCAAATTATCTGTTTCTTCTTGATTCAGTTTTCATGGGCCTTATATTTCTAGAAACTTGTCCACTACTTCTAGGTTGTCCAGTTTATTGGCATATAATTGTTCATAGTATTCTCTTATGGGTTTTTTTTTTGTATTTCTGTGGTATTGGTTTTTATTTCTCCTCTTTCATTTCTTTTTTTGTTTATTTGGTCCTCTCTCTTTTCTTCTTGGTGGCCAGAGGTTTGTTGATTTTGTTTATCCTTTCAAAAACCCAGCTCTTGGTTTTATTGATTTTTTTCTAATTTTTTTGAATCTCTATTTTATTTATTTCCTCTCTGATGTTTATTATTTCCTTCTTTATGCTGACTTTAGGTTTTGTTTGTTTTTCTTTTTCTGATTCTTTTAGGTGGTAGGTTAGGTTGTTTATTTGAGATTTTTCTTGCTTTATGAGGAAGGCCTATGTTGCTATGAACTTCCCCCTTAGGACTGCTTTTGCTGCATCCCATGTGTTTCATATGTTTGTGTTTTCATTGTCATTTGTCTCAAGGTATTTTTTAATTTCCTCTTTGATTTCATTGTTGACCCATTGGTTTTTTAGTAGCATGTTGCTTAGTCTCCATGTAATCATTTTCTTCTCATTTCTCTTTGTGTGGTTGATCTCTAGTTTCCTGTTGTTGTGGTCAGAAAAGATGCTTGAAATAATTTCTGTCCTCTTAAATTTGTTGAGGCTTTTTTTGTGAAGGGACAGTTTTATATGAAGCAGCCAGGGAAGACCTTGTTAACATAACATTTGAGCAGACATTTGAAGGATGGGAGAGGAACCAATGCAGTTATTCTGGAGAAATAGTGTTCCATGCAGAGGGAACAGCAAGTAAAAAGCCCAAAGGGAGGAGCTTGCCTGCCTTTTTCAAGGAACACTGCAGACACCAGTATGGATGAAACAAAGTGTCAAGATCAGAAGCAGGGAGATCAGTTAGGAAGCTGATCTAGATGAGAGATGATGGTGGTTTAGATCAGAGAGGAGCAGCAGAAGAAATGGTTAAACTCTCAATATTATTTTTAAAGTATTGCTAGCAGAACTTATTGACAGATTCAGTGGGGGTGTGAAGGAAAGAAGAAAGCCAAGTGTAATTCAAAGATTTTTGGCCTGAAACAATGGGAAAATGGAGTTGTCATTTAGTGAACTGGATACGACTGCTGAAAGAATAGAATTGAGGTGGAAGTTGTTTAGTTTTGGACGGGTTGAGTTTGACCTTCCTTTTAAAAATTCAAGTGTGGAGGCTATATTATCAGTGGATAGATAATTCTGGGTTTCTGAGGACAAATCTGGGTTAAAGATAAATCCCTGAGTTATTAACATATAGATAGTAAGTCTGAGTGAGATCACTTAGGGAGCAGAAATGTTGAAAAGAAGTACAGAGACTGAACCTAGGAATATTCCAAAGGAGTTTGGGAAGGTAAGGAGGACCAGCAAGATGACCTAATAAGGAAGAACAGTACAGTGTTGCTCTCTTACTTAGCAATGTATCTTGGAGCTCTCTCCATTGTTAACATATATAGATTTACTAAATTTGTTTAATGCAGGACAAACTATTCCTTGGAATGGATGTACCATATTCTATTTTGCTTCTGCTATATTGATGATATTTGTTTTCTAATTTTCTCCTCTAACTATAATTTTTATCTAGTTCCATAGTCTATCTGGATTATTTTTGTTTATTTGCAAAATGGTTTTAATTTTATATTTTTCTGAATGCTATTTATTGAATAATCCATGCTTTCACACATTGATAGGAAATGACACCTTTCTCAGATAGTGCATTTTTAGGTTCTCTTCTTTTCCCTTAATCTGTTGGTTCCTGTGATAATACTATACTGTTAAAATTACTGTAGTTAATTTGAACCTTTGAAATCCAGTAGAGCAAGTTCCCCAAAGTTCTTATTTTTCAGAATTTTCTTAGATAACCTCATTCATTTTTCTTTTATATGAGTTTTACTTATTTATTTACTTTAAAAAGAGTGACCATTTTACTTCATTGGTCTGTGTAAGACATACAGATGAAATTTTATATTTTTTAGAGATCAGATATAGGGTTATTGAGTGAGTTTCCCCAAAGAAGAGATTTCAGCCACGAAGGGCTCGCTGACTGCAGCTCATTCATTGTCTGGGCTCAGCAATGGAAGCCAGGATATTCAGTGCACGTATGGTGAACAATGCCAGATAGGAAAGTCGAACAATAAGGCTTTTGTTTCATATTTTGATAGAGTTCTTTCTAATATTTCTAGTGTAGATGTGAAAAGGGTAGACCATCTTTTAGAGAAGGAGATAGTTAATATTTAAAAATCTTATTTAATATTAACAATTAGGAAGCATTTTAAAATTTGATGATGAAATATTTTATTTATCCAGAGATCTTGGCAAGAGGAAAATTGAAATATTTATCACATCAACAATTTAATAAGGCTTAGGTAGAAAAGTTTACTTGAGTCTTTCATTTGGGATTAAAGTATATGTGGTTTACAGTGCAAATTCCTAGAAAAGTTGCAAAATGTTTTATGCTTAAAAAGAGTGATTTTTAAATTATCTCATTTTCTTTATAATGTTTAGATCATAATAAACATTGCTGCCCAGATTTAAAGTAAAAGCTGATTTTGATAATTTGTGTGTCAAATGAGTTTTAGAGTCAGATTGTTAAAGTCCATTTAAAAAAAAAAAAGCCTGTTGGGATTTTTATTGACATGCATTGAACTTAAAGATCATTATGGGAATAAATTATGTCTTTGATATTTTTTTCTCTTTGTAACATAAATTATCTCTTCATTTATTTGGTTGTTGTTTCAGATATTTGTGTTAATCTTGCCCAGTTTTAGTTTGGTTTATTCCTAAGGATTTTGTTGGGGTCTTTTTTCTTCATATAAGAAATATTTATTGGGTGCCTGACACATGCTAGTCACTATTCTAGGGACCAGGGATACAAGATTGATCAAAACAAAGTCCCTGCCCTCATTAGGTTTATACTCTGATAGAAGGCATCAGGGAATAGAAAAACAAATAAATAGATACATAATGTCAGGTTATAAACAGGAGAAAAACTAAACAGGGAGAGGAGGGTCAGATATGTGAAGAGTAAAGCAAAATCTCTCAAAAATCACTTTATAGGGCTTCCCTGGTGGCGCAGTGGTTGAGAGTCTGCCTGCTGGTGCAGGGGACACGGGTTCATGCCCTGATCCGGGAAGATCCCACATGCCGCGCAGCGGCTGGGCCCGTGAGCCATGGCCGCTGAGCCTGCGCGTCTGGAGCCTGTACTCCGCAATGGGAGAGGCCACAGCAGTGAGAGGCCCGCATACCGCAAAAAAAAAAAAATCACTTTATATATTTTTCCCTATCTTTTTTTTCCTATCTTTCAATAATAGTCATTGTGGTTTTAAATAAGATAGTCTAAAACCCTCTATATACAAAGGTATAATGTAAGTTGAGATTATTAATTTAGGTGACAAAAATTTGTCTCTAACAACTTAATACCTGTTTATTTTTCCTAGATAAAATTATATGTCAGATTTCATTTAGGTCTAAAGAAATTTTAAAAGTGTGTATTTTCAAAGTAGAGTGAGGACATGTAGATAATCTTGATTCATCTGTGTAATTCTGTTGATTCAGTTCAACAAAGTTCTGTAGTAGGCAGTAGAGGATGTATGATAAGTGAGATACTCTCTTTCCCCTTAGGGAGCTCATGATGTAGTGAGGAATTCACAAGCAATTACGTAGAACTTTCATGCATGTCTCAGAGTGATATATTCATGACCTATAGATCTTAATCAACTACAGATATGAATTATTGAAAAGATGAATGAAAGAAGTAATGAGTGATGGATGTATAAACCAAATGCTATTAAGACTAGAAGAGAGAGTAATTTTTCATAACTAAGGGATAAAGGAAAGCTTTCTAAAAAAGGTGACATTTGGTCTTCATTTAGAAAGATGAATAAACAAGTTAGGGCCAGATTATGAGAGCCATGAATGCTATACTGAGGTCTCAGAATATTATTCAGTGGAAAGCAAAGTATACTTTGTTCCATTAAAGTATTTTTGAGTGTTTAATGCAAAAGAGTTGCATACATTCATTTACATTTCTGAAAAGTAGTAATTTTTCACATAATAGAAGATAGACTGGCATGGAGCTAGATCAGAGACAGGGAGCCTGGTTAGGGAGTAGTTATACGAGTCCAAAGCAAGGATACTTTAGATAAGAACAGTAGGAGGAGACAACAATTTACCAGGCCTTTTCAGAGATAAAACCAACTAACATGGTAACCAATGGTAGGGAAATGTGGTAGGGTCGGGGTGGCGAAGGCTAAAGATGATGGCAAGGTTTTAGGTTGGTTGACTACATAATGATATATCATCATGGGGGAAGATCAGATTTGTGGGCTTAGGAAATGAGTTTATTTTTGCATATTTTCCATTTTAGAAATGTTCAGCAAATAGTTTAAAATTCTTACGTCAAAATCCAGAAAGAAGTTCAGACTGAAATAATGTGGAAATTAAATTTAGAGGAGTAGATGTAATTGCCCAGAAACTGGAGTGAGGCATCTACAAGCCAAGGATTGCCAGCAACCACCAGAAGCTAGGAAGAGGCAAGCAGAGATTCTTTCCTAGAGCATTTGGAGTGAGCATGATCCAACTGATACCTTGATTTCAGACCTCTAGCCTCCAGAACCGTGAGAGAATACATTTCTGTTGTTTTCAGCTACCCAGTGTGTGGCCATTTGTTATGGCAGCCCTCAGAATGTATTACAGGGATCATCAGTACATATTGAGATATGGACAAGATTGTTTAGGGAAAGAGTATAGATAGGGCAAGAGTTCAGACTAATTTTAGGCAATTTAGATAGACTTAACTATGCCCAAATTTTACTTTAAATAGCAGTAAGACCAGGCAAATGTGATACTCGGTTACCATACAAAATTTTTAGTACCCATTACATTCTACCTAGCCGCTTCATACTTTTGTTTACCAGATGAAGGTATGTGAGTTTATGAGCCTTTATTCAAAGAAGTATAAAAGGGGCTTGGGGAGTGAGAGGATTAAGCCTTAAGAACATTTAATAGACAGAAAATAATGAGCTATCAAGGGGCTATGAAGAGCATTAGGCCACAAATAAGAGAGAATACCATGGAAGCCAGATGAAGAGAATGTTTTAAGGAGGGAGTATCAAAAGCTCTCGAAAATCTACAGTAAGAAAAATACCCATTGGGTTTGGTCTCAGATGCTGGTGATGATGGAACTAAGAGCTGTTTGAGTGGCCTATGTAGATCTTTTCAGAAAGATACTGTTACTCTTAATATAGAGGAAGGACAAGAAGGCAAAAAGAAAGGGAAAAAGAATTTTTTAGTAGGTATTACATTTACCCAGTCAAGAGCTAATGAAGATTGAAAACGAAAAGGAGATATAATTAAGAGGATGCGTATATAAGAACTTGGAGACTAAAGGAGAGAAGAATAAAAGGTTGTTCTAAAATTCAAACTTGTTTAATTAAGTGGATAATATTATTAACACAAGAAGGAAGAACTAGTAGAACATCTACATTTACAAGAGTAATGCATTTCTAAAGCCAGCAAAGACTAAGAAACTGGGCATATATGCAGAGAAAACCATAATTCAAAAAGACACATGCACCCCAATGTTCATTGCAGCAGTATTTACAGTAGCCAGGTTATGGAAGCAATTTAAATGCCCATCGACAGACAAATGGATAAAGAAGATGTGGTACATATATGCAATGGAATATTCCTCAGCCATAAAAAGGAATGAAATTGGGTCATTTGTAGAGACGTGAGTGGACCTAGAGACTGTCATACAGAGTGAAGTAAGTCAGAAGGAGAAAAACAAATATCATATATTAACGCATATATGTGGAATCTAGAAAAATGGTACAGATGAACCCATTTTCAAGGCAGAAATAGAGACACAGATGTAGAGAATAAACGAATGGACATCAAGTGGGGAATGCCGGGCAGGAGGGTGGTGGGATGAATTGGGAGATTGGGATTGACATATATACACTAATATGTATGAAATAGATAACCAATAAAAACAAATCATATCTCATGTTCAAAAAAAAGACTAAGAAATGAAATAGAAGAAAAAAACAAGAGGCTTCATCTACTCCAAAATTATCATTTAAAGATAGCATGAAAGTGCTCATAAAGGAGAGCAACTTGATTCGCTGATAAGGAAGTTTAATGCCCAGTTTAACTAGATTTCAATATAAGTATATGAATACAGTTAAATAGGAGACCGAGACTTAACAATAGAAATGGTGAACACAGTGACTTTGATTCAGGACATAGAAGGGAGCCTCATTCTTCACTGCAGTCAGAATGAAGCTGGTGAAATAGATTCTAAAGATTATATTGAATCAGTATATGAAAGGCTTTGTTTGAGGGTGTCTCTCTGTATCAGTTTTTTGCACTTGTTCTCTTACAAACTGAACAGCTGTGAGGCTGCTGTGACCTCAGTCAAAGAGGAAACTGTGATGCAGACTCAGAAAACTTCAAGGTGAGTACACAATCATTGGGTTGTCCAGAGGAGTGAGTCTCTAATGTGGTTTCCCATAGCCCTGAGCCAAGGCTGGCAGTTGCTGTAAACTGCCCTAGGACCTTAAAGTTCATGGGTGTTTTGGATAGAGATTTGGGGAGCCATGTGCATGGAGTAAGACTGCCCTTCAGCTGTCCTTCACACTGTTATGTAGGGTTGAAGGGATAACTTTCTTAACACACAGGTTAAGGGCACCCTTCGGTAGGCCTTCACTATGGTGGCAAAGATAAGTTTTATGAGCCCTAAGGAAGACAGTAACCCTCCTCCCTACCTCGTCACCTTCATCAACACAAGTTAGGGAACATGCTTGCCATCTTTCAGCCTCCATTTCTCCAGTGACAGCCCTGTGTGCTCAGTATGTGACTGCTCCCCTGCTGGCTTCCATGCTATATCATCTGAAATCAAGAGGAATGCCAGGAGTCCTGTGTATCCGTGTCTACATCTTCCCTTTATCAACTGTCAAGCCCAGAACTCTGTATTCCCCTGAAAAATTCCTTCCTCCGCCCCTACCACAACACTCACAGCTTCACCGCTATCTCTCTAAGGATGGTAAAGACCAAATCCCATCGTGCCTTTGATCCCCATTCATGTCAGCCCTCACCAGAAACCCTGGCCTCACGATTCATTCCTGATTTCTGGGATTTTCATCAAATGTATCTCTATATGTCCTTTGTTCTGCCTAGTCTTCTACCTCTCCTCAATTCCAAAATTTTCTGGAATTTGGTCATTCATTACTAAAAGTGTCTTTATCTGCAGCCTATTCTCTGAAAATTCCTTTACTGTCTAATCAAAACTTAGCTCTTTGCTGAGGAAGCATACTTCCCATCCTCATCGAGCAGTGCGTTTTTCTGTCTCAGTTCCCTTGTATGAGGTAATTAGCCTCTCGATTGCTACTTCAAGACTGTATGCATCATCTAATGCTGTTTCAGAAATCACCACAAAACTGAATGGCTTAGAGACAGAATAAATTTTATTATCTCTTACAGTTTCTATAGGTCAACAATTTGAGAGTAACTTTGACATGGATTTCTTAGATTTTTTTTTTCCTGGAAATAATATACCCCTTCCATTGTAATATATTTTCCAGAAATACTCTTCCCATTTCAATCTAATGATAAGTTATAATTTTTCTCAGTCAGTTCTTTTAGATTATTATTGGCAGAGGAAATTTCTATTGTTTTCAGACAAGTAGACCTGCTTTTTTCCTGGCAACATAAGGTGAATTGCAGAGCAATGATGGCGCACTAATTATACTTTTCATTACAAATGCATTGCTTGTTTCTTAAGTGGGATTCTTTTCATGTTCTGTAGTAAGTTGACTTTCATCTCTTCTTTTCCCCTAGTAGAAGTTTATTTTGTAGGTATTTGGTTGGGATATTATAAGTTGAGAAATTGCTGGCTAATCATTTTAAATGGTAAAATGTTCTGGTATTATGTTTTTGGAGATAAACTGTATCCTGTTGGAAGCACTTTGTTTGTTTGTTTTTCATTGTCTTCCCCTAATATTTACATGGCTTGCTTCCTCGTTTAAATCTCTGCTCAAATATCACATCCTCAAAGAAGACTTCTGTATTAATTAGGGCAGAAGTATTCAACTAGTGTGCTGTGGATGCTATATGGGAGTTCCCAGGATACTGCTTCCTTCATCCCGTGGGTTTTGCCTCAACACAGTTATCTGTTTATTCCACTGTGATGTACAAAATTTGCCATATTCCCAGAGGGCTGAGCTACAAAAAAAGTTTGGGAAGCATTAAGATAAAGATTTAGGTGCAAAATGGGTTCAAACCCAAAGTAACAGTGACTTCAACAAGACAGATGGATATTTCTGTTTCAGTCCAGAGGTAGACAGAGTTAGTAAGGGAGGTCTGCACCAAAAAGCCTTCCAAGAACCCAGAATCCTTCTATTTTGTTGCTCCACCGTCTGCTTGCCAACATGAACACATTCGAGGGATGAAGTAGGGTGGAAAGTGTGGGGGAAAGATCATGCCCCCCCCCACTCCTCTTTGAGCATTTGCACACATCATTTCTGCCCTCATCCAGTTAGCCAAAACTTACCCTCTAGCTATCCTAGTGACTGCATGGGAGTCTGGGAATTGCAGTCTTTAACCCGAGCAGCTGAATAGCCAGGTAAAAATTGAGTGCTGTTACTACAAGGAAGAAGGAGAGAACAGATGGGGGAAGGGAAAGAACTAGCTGTTTTATTGGTTAGCACTTTTCCTAACACTCTCAATAAAAGACCACAACCCCATTTCTCTAGCCCCTTTCCCTTTACAGTAAAGTTTAGATATTTCTTTCTTCAGTTGTAAGAAAAAAATTGAAGTACTTAGAGTAGCCCTTTGATTTAGCAATAATCATGTTTCAGTTAAATCATAAAGCCTTCAGTAAAACTCAAACTGCTGTTTCAAGGCATCTTGGAAATTGACAGAGAAGTAGTCCAGGGTCCCTAGTTACTGGATAGGCTTCAAGGGCTCCATGATTCCTGGGCACTTGTAAAGTGAAATTGTTTATATAGCCTGGTGGTTAAGAGCATGGCCCCTGGTGTCAGACTGCCTGGGTTTAAATTCCAACTCTGCCATGTGCTAGATTTGCAACTTAGGCAGTTTTCTTAACCTCCCTGTGCTCACTTTCTCTATCTGAAACATGAGAATAATAGTATACCTATTTCACAGAATTGCTGTGGGGACTAGTTAATACATTTAACGCTCTTAGCATTTAAAGCTAGTTATTACATTTAAAGCACTTACAATAGTGCCTAACAATATTAAGTGCTGTATAAATACTAGCATTATTATTATTTATATTCCTAGGGCAGGGTCAGTATCTTCCATCTGAGTATCAATAACGTCTATTGTAAATCTTACTTTAATACCTGAAAGAAATCACTATCACAGGCTTATGATCTGCATGAAATTTAAATTTTCTCTATTTTAATAAAAAATCATTTGACCTTTCATAACACAGAAGTTTATTTAGTGGAATCTACCTCAACAGTATTTTCTTTTAAAGCATTTTCTTGTTTTCTAGTTCTGTTTTACTTAACCTAATAGAAAATTTATATTCATCTCAGTTTTCTTTTAATTGCCACAGTTTTGATAGGCTTCAGCTTTTCTAGACTTTAACTTAAAATAGAAATGTTTTTTTGCCTTTTGAGAAACCCTGTGCAGTTAATAGTTGTACATAAGGGGCTTACACATCTGCAAGTTGCACGTGTAACTCTGTTAGTGAGCTGGGCAGCAGATACCTGTGATTAAGCAGAAAATGTTGATTTTTTTGTTGTTACTCGAACCATAATGCAGTTGAGCCAAACTGAATCACAGTTGAAAATCTTACAGCCTGTCAAGGGAGTGAAAAAATAAGAGCCTATACAGCTGTTCATTTTCTGGAAAGTGAACATCGTGGCTGGAAAAAAAACTGGTGCTTCAACATTGTTAGGAATGAATTAATATTGTTCTATAATAAATTGCCAAATTTCACATTTAATAAACCATTTTATTAGAAAGTCGGGTCAGCAGTAAATGCCCAGTATCTCATTACTTATCTTCTGTAGTTACACTGAACATGCAAAGTATTTCCATTTTAAATTGCTTTTGCTAAATATTTGAGAAATAATTTTGGCAAATTGGTTGGTATCAGACCTGGAGCTTAAATACAAAACAGCTGTTGTTGAGAAAAATACCATTTTTATAACATTAATATGCTTTTAATTAACATACTGGAATGAACTGTTAAACATTACCACTTACATGTTTAACTACTGTTTGACTTTCAAATGACTGATTTGCTTTCTCAATAGATTATTTACTTTAACTAAAAGAGGAAGAATTTTATTTAAATAATCCATATTTTTCTTCCATCTGCAGAATGTACCCAAGAAAAGTGGGGATTTCCAATGTGCCACTATTTAAAGGAAGAGAGATGGTGCTGTGGCCGGAATGCCAGAATGTCAGCATGTTTGGTATGACTGTTTTTTTTTCCTGGACTTAGAGTTTTATCCAGATGTTGCAGAATTTTATTTATTTATTTTCGGCTTCATTAAATGCCAAATTTTGCAGAGTGTCATAATTAATGCTTTTGTGCATTGCAAATTATGAGGAAAAAAATGACTTACCCTTCCAACATTACTCACTCTGCATGCAGTGTGATAACAATTTATAATTATACTATAATTCTACATTATAGTACTTAATTTCTTACATATAATTACTTTAATTATCATATAAAATGTACCAACAACCAAGTCTTAAACACAGAATTACTGTAGTGCTTTACCCACAGCTCTGTGGTATGTTTGTGTTTGTTTGTAGCAGATCATTTGGCCTCCTAATTTTTTATAAAATGGGAAAAATATTATTAAGCTACCTGGGATATGAAGTAACTATCTAGTTAAGTGAAATCTTTATTTAGCTCGTGTCCTTAGACCTAGAACACTTTAGCCCACAGTCTTCTCTGTTTGTGGTGTTATGTTGGTTTAAAAAGGAACAGATGCCAGTTAAATGGTATAAGTGGACTTTGTCATCATAAATTTAAAATACAGCTTTTAAAATAATGTGTTTAATGCCCAATCCCAAGATAAATTAACTATTTTGTAGTCATTATCTCAATATTTTTTATATTGCCAGTAACACAGCAATATAAAAAAGTGTTCCAGTGTTCTGGGTCACATATCTGAGAATTAACTTCGAAATCTTATTTATGCTCAAATAATGATTTCCTTTTGTGAGTCCTCTTAAAATACTTTTCTGGGAATTTGCCTTTCTTTCATTATATTTGTAAATGATACTCATTTAGGGTCTTGTTAGAATGGGAGGTCATTCTTGGAATGACTTGGTTCCCAGAATGCTGGCAGCTTATACCCTCTAGGCAGGAAACTGAAATAGTCTTTTATAGGGAATCTGATTAGCCTAAGAGAAAAGACTAAAGATACTGGCATTAGGGATTTCACAATGAAATAGGACCTTTGTGGTGAGATCCACAATTAAAAGTCCTCACTCATAAGCACAGGGCTTCTAATCAAGTTTATGATTACCGCATTTTAATTATCAAAAAGCCAAGAATCATTAGTTGTCTAAGAAAGTCTAACATGAAAGAAAAGAGATCAGATAAACAAATAGAAGAGTAGCAACTTGGAGGAAATGGATACTATCCAAAGTAAAATAAAATAACTATTAGTATCCCTTAGAAAAATAAAATGATATAATATATCCACAAAATAAAAATGTTTGCTATAAAAATAAACATTCAACAAACCAAAAAGAAGAGTTTTTGAAAAATAAATTCCAGAATGTAGAATTTGTCAACCGTGCCGCACTTAAGAACTTTGCCTGACCAATGTCAGCTTCTCATGGAATGCCCCTCTCCTAAACTCTATCCCTGTCTTTGCTCACCTTGACTTCTTTTTTTGATGCTAATCTAGGAAAGTCTAAGGAACATATTTCTTTTGGTGCATCTTGTTTTATTGCCTTTTGCTCCATAACTGACCTTTTCTACAAATATTCAAAACTTAAGGGGTTGAGAGAGAGACAGAGAGAGAGAGAGAGAGAGAGAGAAGTATACCTTTCTGGTGACACTTTCAGATAAATTGTTAAGGGTACTAACCAGAGGGGAAAATTTAATTACATTAGTGCAATCTTGTCAGCATACTTTTAGCCTGATAAAACTGTAAAATATTTTAGATTAGTATGAAATGAATATTTGGTATATTTATTGGCCAAGAAAAATTATTAATGTTTGTAAGAAACTGCTTATCACCTACCTGATTATCTTTTATTATGTAATCAGAATTTATCATTGGTATTTCTAAAACACACACATCAGCAACACATACCAAAAGTAGCCCTGAGTTATATGAGATTTTTATTGATGCCAAATCATTTATTATTAAAAACTTTTGTATCTTTATTATTGATAGTTTGGCCTTTTAGCAAAGCAAGTAACACAAAAATTTAATCTGAAATGAACACAACCAGTACTGTAAATGAAAACTCAGTGTTTTCTTCAATAACATACTTGTTCTGGGCCTGTTGTTACTTAATTTAATACAAAAATTGTATAATAACTATCTTCTGTATTCATAACACTCTGGTTCTTGATGTAAATGAAGGTATCCTTGAAGTCAATGGAAAAATTACATTTTTTTTCCTTCAAAAAATTTCTTTAAAGCAAGCTTTTATACCATGAACTCATTTTCCCACTAACTCTTCATGGTGTGAGGGCATGAGAAGTAAACCGGGGTTCAGAAAACAAGTTTTTAGTTCCTATTCACCTGCTAACTAGCTGTGCAGCTTGTGTCAAGACCCTGCCATTGTCAGTGACCTCGTGCATCTGAGAAAATTGCACTTGGGATAATCTGCACATTTTCTTTCAGTTTTAAAAGTACACGATTCAGCTGTATCTAAAAAGTATTATTTATGAAGACATAGCCATCTGAAGCAAATATGAGTACTTTAAATTTGTGTAGGAAGTATATACACTGTTACATTTTACTGTTTTTCTTTATGTTTGAAATATTTTCTAACGAAAACTTTAAAAATAAAATCTTAGCTAAAATGTTATATCTAATTTAGTTATAAAACAACGTAAGTGTAGAAATGCATGTCTAAAAAGTTGAAAGTTTCAGAAGGCCCTATTCCATTTTTAAATTATAACAAATCCTTTCATGTATGTTAGATTATGAGTGTTTTTGAGAAATATTGGGAAAATTTTATAAAATATTGGGAAAATTTTATAAAATTTTATAAATATTGGGAAAATTTTATAATTTTTTTTTATAAAAGTGTTTTGAATTTTAAATAAATATCAGTGTAAAAGCAGCTACATATAAAATTGCAAAAATATGTATTACTTTCTCTTATGGTGACTTGATCATATGTGAATTTGATTTGAATTTGACCATGCAGACCAAAAATATATGTACTTTTCTAAACTAAGATTTCAACTATAATCAGTTCAATATAGTCTTGTTTAATAAAAGATGAAATTATACGTTTATAAAAAATTGGAAGAAAATAAGTTAAAAAGTAGTACGTATATAAATATGTTTATGTATGTCTGTACATAATAATAGTTTTGGATTTATTTGATTGTTTTAGCTGCAATAAAAGTGAGCCAAGAATATGTCATTTTATTTCTTTCCTGTTTTCTAATTCCTTCTAAAATTCAAGGAGTGTATACAGTTGGGGTGTGTATGTGTTTGTGTGCATGACACACATCCATATATCAGCCCTAAATTATACAAGTGTACCAGTTAACATTCCTTAATGTTATTAACACTTTTAAGTGTATAAACTTATATGTTATCATTTAATTAATCTTTTTAAATGTCACTTTTACAAGCCCTTATACAGTGTGTTTATAAGTCTTATAAGACAAGACTAAATATATCAGCTGTCTTTGTCTTATTTTTTTCTCCTTAAAGGCACTGGAGCGCGTTGCAGTCGGCCAAGGGGTAAGTGAGCATTTTTACTCTAATCCAACTGATGAATGTGATAGTTTTTCTCAAAGTACTCTTCATACTTGACCTGCTGATGAACCTAAAACCTGATGGATTTTTATAAGTATCACCTGTTCTTGTAACCTATTCATATTCAAACTTATACATTTTCTGTAAGTTTACTTTAAAAGAGAATTTACTTTAAAAGAGAATTCTCAGGAAAAGTAAATTGAACTTTTAGGAAAACTTCCACATTATACTCTTGTACTAATGTCTCATTTATTCATACTATATTAAACAGTCTATAAATATTTCTAAAGAATGTTATTGCTGACTGTCAGCCTTTTATGGGCTTAGTTCAAGCAAAGATAAACAAGGTATAGCATTCAATTTATTTTTTAACT
Source organism: Monodon monoceros (assembly GCF_005190385.1). Classification (NCBI taxonomy): domain Eukaryota; kingdom Metazoa; phylum Chordata; class Mammalia; order Artiodactyla; family Monodontidae; genus Monodon; species Monodon monoceros. The sequence continues at coordinate 64,382,370 of NW_021703783.1, forward strand.
ATCGTCCAAACCACACATTTTAGTTGGTTTCTTTTTAACTTTCTTCTTTATTGACTTCATTAGTCATTAGTTGCAAAAAACAAATGGGTTTTTACATATAAACAGATGTTAAATGTATCCTTCACATATTCATGTAATTGCCTTTTCCTCTACCTTAAGATTTATGAAACATATTAGGAATTTTAAAGTATTTTTTTAAGAGTTCCTTTTAAATTTTTCACAAAAGTTTTCTTATTGCCCTAAATTTTAGAAATTTCTCTTTTGCTTATTTTCAGGGAGGATTAATATGTCAATTTGAATTTTTAAAAATAATAGTAGCAACAAGTATCATTTACTGAGTGCTTTCTCTGGGCCAGACACAATGCTAAGAATTTTGTGTGTTTTTTTTTTTTAAAATACTCATTATACCTATCTGAAAATTGATAAAAACTGATTTTTTAAAGGCATTTGAGCATATTGTTTAAGTGTGTAAGCTTTAGTCTCAGACTGCTGGTTTGCATCAGCAGTCTGCTGGTCTTCATCAGTTACTGGCTTAGTGATCAGAGACACATCATGATTTCTCCATAGCTTAATTTCTTTATCTGTAAAATAAAAAAAATAATAATAATAAAAAAATAAGAGTAACAATACCTTCCTCATAGAGTTTTTGTGAGGATTAAATGAGTGAAAGATGTAAAATGCTTAAAACCATGTCTATCACGTAGTAAGTGTTCAATAAATATCAACTGTTGTTACTGTTACAGGTGGTTAATAATTATGATCATGAAAATAATACCTAAGTTTAACACAGAGCTTACCAAAGCACTGTTCAAAGTTTTCTTCATCAATTAAAGTGCTGCATACATGGCCTGTGAGATCGGGACTATTATCCCATGATACACATGAGGAAACTGTTAAGTAGTGAACACTGAGATTTGAGCCTCTTGACTCTGGAGCCCTAGCTCTTAACTACAGTACAGATCAAAATAGTGGTTCCTTTGGGGTCTGGAAGAGGAAAGAGCCTTAATCATAATAGTGCCCCAATGCATTTGTGCTCTGTTTTTCAATTTCCCAAGGGCTTGTTCATGTTTACAGTCAATCTTATGAGTTGGGTATTCCCCAGACTTACATGAGAACATGATATACAGCAGAAGTTTAGTAGTGCATTCTAGCTCAGTTAATTGCAGTGTTCTTTTAGCTTAGTGCCCTTTCCACTAGACCTGTAAAATGCATGTCTAATATATATATACACACAGACACACAGACACACAGACACACAGACACACACACACACACACACACATATATACACTTTAAGGGTGTACTCTTTCTGCTCCCTCCCATTTTAAAATGCATTAAACTGTTAAGTTGATTTATCACTTGTGAAGGAAAGAAAGTAAACTCTGAGCCACATCTAGCTTATTCCTGGAGTAGTCAGGCACAGGCTGCTCGGGAGATGTTGACTTCCTTCCCACTTACCCCCATCTGTATTTATCAGGATGGATAGTCCTAGTTATTCCAGGAATGCACATTTGAAGGCACTTCATAACTCTCCTTTCTCTTAGGAAACAGCTGTAAAGCTCTTATTTACTCAGGGTAACTTGGGAAATGATGATTTATTCTATCCTGCTTGTGTTCCTCTGTGCATTCCATTTTTGTATGTTCTCTTGCTTAAAATACATTTTTGTATATACTTTTTTGGTGGCCTTTCTACAATCAGTTTTTTGGTTTTTTGTTTTTGTTTTTTGCGGTACACGGGCCTCTCACCGTTGTGGCCTCTCCCGTTGCGGAGCACAGGCTCCGGACGCGCAGGCTCAGCGGCCATGGCTCACAGGCCCAGCCACTCCGCGGCATGTGAGATCTTCCTGGACCGGGGCATGAACCCGTGTCCCCTGCATCAGCAGGCGGACTCTCAACCACTGCGCCACCAGGGAAGCCCTACAATCAGTTTATAATAACAATATAAATGTACATTTATTTCTAAATTATTTGGATACCATTTTACATAATTTTTCTAAAAGACATGGGAAAGGAGAGCTTTATTTTTAAGAGTTTCTTTGCTTTCCTAAATGAAAGTATATAATAAAAAAATGAATGACACCCTATCCCTGCCAAAGTGTCAGAGAGGCAAAATAGCATCATGACTTGGTACTACTGGGACATCAGAGCTAGGCTTCTTCAGTTCAAATAACAGCTCGACTATTTTTAGGAGTTTCATATAAAATTTACATAAAAAGGAAATTCCTCACAGGGAGATCAGCTCAGTGCTTTGTGATGGGGGTGGGATAGGGAGGGTGGGAGGGAGGGAGACGCAAGAGGGAAGAGATATGGGGACATATGTATATGTATAACTGATTCACTTTGTTATAAAGCAGAAACTAAGACACCATTGTAAAGCAATTATATTCCAATAAAGATGTTAAAAATAAATAAAAATCCTACCTATTATAGCTAATCAACTAAAAAGTTAAGAACTTTGTAAGCCATTTATAATACTAATATTTCACTTCATGTAATAGTTTATTTCCCAAAATGCCTTGTATTTCAGTAGAACAGTATAAGAGTAGGTGTTAATATATGAAAAGGGATTTCACCATTTTTGTGAGAGAACTGAAAGGATTTGGGGAAAGTGGGGAGCAGATGATAGAGATCTGGGGCACTGAAGAAAAAAATTACTCAAGATGAAAAAACATCAAATGGAAAATATATCCAGAGGGAGGAAATTCTTAATGAAATGTTTGGAGAAATCTTCAAGAAAGGAAAGTTTAGAAATCAGATTTTGTCTCAAGTCAAGAATTTGTATTTGGAAAGAGATTTTACATAAGGAGTGTGCCTTTTGAAGGTTATAAATTTTAGTGTGAGCACTCAAGTATGTATTTGTGTCTGCTTTCATTGAGTTATTTTAGGAGTTGAGTTGGAGACTGTGGTATCCCTAACACCGTTTCCTACTGTAATCACCCTCCTCACTGTTGTCAACATCCAGGGAGGATATAACTTGTGTTGTTCAAAGTGCTCTGTCAAGACCCTACAAGTCAGACATTCTCCAGTGACTTAAGAAGGCAATGCCGTTGGGTGAAGACCCAGGAAAATAATGGTTGACCCTCGACTCCCAACTTGTGGTTTTTTGTAGTCTCAGCACCTGGGGCCCATAGTGTAGGAACTTGATGATAGATGGGGGAATGGGACAGTAGAGTAGGTTTTCTGCCTGAGCACACAGGCAAAATTTTATTTTCTGTTAAACTCCACCTGAATCCAGATGTGTTCTCATTGAAAACAAATGAAGATAACAATTTGGGCTCAGAAGGAGAATAGAAGTTACAAAAGGATAACTCAGTGAAGTACACATTCCACTGAACTCTATCTTTAAAACATTACCCATAGTTGGAGAGTTTTTAGTTTTTAGCTTACTTGACTTCTCAGAAGCATTCAGTATTGCCAGCCTCCCTCCATATTTGCTCATTTTTCCTTTTTTTTTTCAATAATAACTTTGCATGGAAGCAAGGTGGTTGTTGCTGATATCTCTGTTGGATGGGGATGTGGATGGAGTTTTGGCAACTTTTTGTATTTTCTTAGTTTAAGGGTACCTCTTACATTGCTACAGTGAAGCACTCTTTCTTTTATGTATAGTACTTTTTTACCTTCTACTTTGAAACTCTTATGCGTCATTAGGGACCTTCTCTTCAGCCATTCCTTTTTTCCTACCTTTGCACCTTCACAGACACTTCCCGCCTCTTTTTCCCCAGGAAATGAAGTCCTGCTGAGACTTCAGTCTCTGATCTCATGTCCTTTCCAAGGCCCTTCTTTTCAACTCTGTAGTAGCAATGCTGTGATCTTTTAGGCCTCAGACATATTTTAGTATGTCCTTACTTAGGGTAGTACCTTCTCTCTCTGGCTGTGAATCCTTGGTAATATCTCTAATCCACTACCATTAGGAAAGATGCACATTCTTACCTCTTTTGCGCACATCCTACATGTCTGCTCTCTTATACAGGACTGACTTGGTTGGTCATGAAGTTTATTTCTACGTTTTTAACTGATAAACACTCCATTTGGGACATAAGCTAATTTTTCTTTGATTATTCCTTTTCTTCCTCATCCACTACTACTTCTTTCATAGTTTCTTCTATTTTCTCAATGAGAACTAGCCTCCAAGTACATTGTAACTTAGAATAGAAAAGTTATAAAATTATCCCCTATGTTTAGCAACAAACTCAGGTTTCTAACATTCACTTATGGTTCTGACTCTCAAGTATTGATTTGATTTCTCTTTTTTATTTGTTTCTTGTGCTCATATATATCTGCATTTTTTTCAGCTGCCTACTGAATCACTCTTCTATCGTGCCGTACTTCAGGATATTATTAAAGATTGTTATGGCATCACCAAATGGTATGATGATTTCATTTCAATAAGAATAACTATCCTGTATTATAAGTGAAGTGACTTTTAGTTTTCAGGTGAATTCATTCAGGGTCACTGTTATTAGTAGAAGAAGCTTTGAATTTGAGCGTGATTTCAGTAAGTAACAAAGAACTATGCAGCAACCGTATCTTAGGTTAATCATTATTAAAGTAAGGGGTTCTAATGATTCCCTTTTGTCCTGAAAGGTTGTTGTGATGATAAAGAAATATATGTAAAATGTACTTCAGAATTTGAGAAGTACTGAAATGTTATATGTAATTCAGTGAATATAATATTATAATATGAGCAGGGGTTATATTTAAAATATTTCACAAACACTGCAGCATAAACACTTAATTAGAACAGATATCAATCTTAAATAGTCAGTGTGGCCATTCATGTCTCTACTGGTAGAATAGTAGCCTTGCATATGTTTTGTTTCTGTTTTCCCCAGATAATGGCTGCCTATACAGAAAGGCAAGGATTAGGAGAATTTTTCATAATATTGGTTTAACAACTGCCATACTCAAGCATACATCCGCAGTCCCTTCAAGTTTCATGAATGTTTCTTTGTACTAGTTATAATTTTAGGATTCTGATTGCCATTTCATTATAATAGGATTATTTTTCAAACTAAAATAGGGTAGTTTTCAAGTTCTCAAAAACAAATCTAAACTTATTAACAGAAATAGAAGCTATTTTCAGATTAGGTATAATTTCTCTAAGAAAAATAGTCTATTTTTTTACTGAAAGAAATTATGACATAGAAGTATCTACATATACCATTGTTTTTGTTTGTTTTTTTGCGGTACGCGGGCCTCTCACCGTTGTGGCCTCTCCCGTTGCGGAGCACAGGTTCCAGATGCGCAGGCTCAGCAGCCATGGCTCACGGGCCCATCCGCTCAGCAGCATGTGGGATCTTCCCGTACCGGGGCACGAACCCACGTCCCCTGCATCGGCAGGCAGACTCTCAACCACTGCGCCATCAGGGAAGCCCAATATACCATTGATTTTAATTGTCATTTCTATGTAGATAACTCCCAAATCTGTGTCCCTATCTCCATTCTCTTTTCCATATATTCATCTTCAAAATGTCTGAAAGTGAATTTCTCATGGTTCCTTTCTCTAAACTCACCCCAAGATGCTAACCTTGTTGGAAAAAGTCACAAAATTGTGCAAATTCATGTCTACTCAAATATTGACTGCCTGCCTTCCTTTAAGACCTCAAATCTGTTCATTACTGTGTTTGTTGTTCTCTTGATGACCTCTTAAGATCATCTACACCCTTTTCTGAACCTTTCTTCTCACTTAAAAATTCAAACGTCTCCAATCCTCCACATTCCTGCCTGCCTTTATTACCCAGTAGATGTTATTTAAGACTTCTTTGATTCCAGATCTTTATTGAGCTTTCAGCCATATTTGATCATGTAATAATTGTTTTCTCCAAACTCTCGTCCTCATTGTCTTCCATTAAGCTGCATTCCTCTAAGTTTCCTTTTCCTACCTTGAGCTCTCATCTGTCTTCTGTAAGCATTTTTCTTCTTATTCATCCCCTTGGTATATCCAGCAATTCTCTAGTGTTTTATATTTAGCTGCTGTCTCTTTATATTTCCTCTTTCTCTTAACAGTTACCCTCACAACAAATAACTTAAATCATGTATCCAGCTCCTACGTCTTTTTTGAAGTTCAAATCTCTATTTCTCAGTATAGAGCAACAGCTTCTGAACAGCCTCACTTAAGTACCTTAAGCACCTTAAAAATACACCAGATTCAGCCACAGCCAAAAAACAAAGTCAGCTTCCCACCAATTCTGTTCCTCTTTCTTCTGTCTCTTGACTTCTTTTGTCATTTCTGGGGAATTGCATGACCATTATCAAGCTTTAGAAATCTTAAAATCATATTTGATTCTTTTCTTTTCTCATCATCAAACCACACATTCTAATTAGTTGCCAAGACTTGCAGGTGTTATATTTTTTAACCCAGTGGTTGTTCATTGTGGGGCAGGCAGCCTATCAGGTTCTGAATGCATAGGATGTAGTGTCCACACAGGAGCCTTCTGTATTCTAGTCAGGATGGCATGTGCAGAAACCAAAGAAAATGATAGAAACCTGCTTCCAGTAACAGCAGACTAAGTAATTAGGGCTAACCCTCCTTCTGAGAAAAACTAAAAATGCTAGAGATGTGTATATATGCAAGTGTGTGGTGTGTGTGTACAAGTATGTGTGTTTGTGTATATGCAAGTATGTGTGTATTTAAATTTGTTTTTAATTGGTTTGAGAACATCAGAGACTATCAAGGAAATTAAAAATTACACAGCAAATATCTAAGAGAAGATGGAAACCAAGAGAAATGAAGCCAGCTTTTAGGGCTTCATTTTCCCCAAGATGCCATTTCTTAACTACGGAAAAGGGGAATTCCCTGGCAGTCCAGCGGTTAGGACTCACCGCTTTCACTGCCCAGGCGTGGGTTCGACCCCTGGCCGGGGAACTAAGATCCCGCAAGCTGCGCAGCTCGGGCCAGCCAAATTTAAAAAAATAAAATAAAACAGCAATAACAACAACAAAAAAGAATGATCAATAGCAGCAATGTTTATAGGAGCAAAAGTCTACGAATAAAAATTTCATTAATAGGAGAATGGATAAACTGTTGTGGAATACTGTGCCATAGTGAAAATGTATGAATTACAACTACGTGCATCCAAGTGGATGAATGTTGTGAATCTAAACGTTATAGAAAAATTCATATATAATTTGGAAACAAGCACAAACGGTATAATTAATTCAGGAATGTAAATATGTGGTAAACAATCAAGAAAAGCATAAGAATGATAAACACAAGCAATATTCAGTGGTATAGTATCCTATGGGAGGGAGGACAACTGAGTGGACAAAGTGATGAGGTGGGGAAGATGAGGGGCACATAGGAATTTCTAGAGACCGTTAATGTTCTATTTCTCAAGTTTGGTGTTGCATATAAGTGCTCATTTTATTGACATTCTTTATACCTTATACATAGTATTTTGTAAATACTTGTTTGTGTTCAACAGCAGTGAAATTATAATCTCATTTCAGGCTACACCCCAGGGTTAGTTGAACTACATATTATACTCCTAGTATCTGTTGCAGTCACCTCATTATAGTAATAAGGAAAATTAAGATGAAGTGGTTAAAAGCTTGTCTTAAGTCATACAGCCTAAAAGAACCAGAGCTAGGACCAAATTCATAGTCCACAAAAGTCTTCTTTTTAGTTTAAATTCTTTGGGATATTTTTAATATGAGTGGAGTTATAGGTCTCCCCTTGTTAACAAGATTAACTTGATTGGAATCTCTGGCCAGCAAGATTACTAAAGACAGAAAATAAGATCACTGAATTATTTCTTCTGCATTTTATTTAGCTTTCCTTGCTAATTAAATAAATTATCTTCAAGTGATATACTGTTTCAGACTACTTGAAATATTATTCTGAAAGTTTCTTTAAGTTTAATTGTTTATATAACATAAGATTAGAAGTAAACTTTTTTTTTTTCATTTTAACATCTTTATTGGGGTATAATTGCTTTACAATGGTATGTTAGTTTCAGCTTCACAACAAAATGAATCAGTTATACATATACATATGTTCCCATATTTCCTCCCTCTTGCGTCTCCCTCCCTCCCACCCTCCCTATCCCACCCCTCCAGGCGGTCACAAAGCACCGAGCTGATCTCCCTGTGCTATGCGGCTGCTTCCCACTAGCTATCTACCTTACGTTTGGTAGTGTATATATGTCCATGCCTCTCTCTCGCTTTGTCACAGTTTACCCTTCCCCCTCCCCATAGCCTCAAGTCCATTCTCTAGTAAGTCTGTGTCTTTATTCCTGTTTCACCCCTAGGTTTTTCAAGACATTTTTTTTCTTAAATTCCATATATATGTGTTAGCATACGGTATTTGTCTCTCTCTTTCTGAGTTACTTCACTCTGTATGACAGACTCTAGGTCTATCCACCTCATTACAAATAGCTCAATTTCGTTTCTTTTTATGGCTGAGTAATATTCCATTGTATATATGTGCCACATCTTCTTTATCCATTCATCCGATGATGGACTCTTAGGTTGTTTCCATCTCCGGGCTATTGTAAATAGAGCTGCAATGAACATTTTGGTACATGACTCTTTTTGAAGTATCGTTTTCTCAGGGTATATGCCCAGTAGTGGGATTGCTGGGTCATATGGTAGTTCTATTTGTAGTTTTTTAAGGAACCTCCATACTGTTCTCCACAGTGGCTGTATCAATTTACATTCCCACCAACAGTGTAAGAGGGTTCCCTTTTCTCCACATGCTCTCCAGCATTTATTGTTTCTAGATTTTTTGATTATGGCCATTCTGACTGGTGTGAGATGATATCTCATTGTAGTTTTGATTTGCATTTCTTTAATGATTAGTGATGTTGAGCATTCTTTCATGTGTTTGTTGGCAGTCTGTATATCTTCTTTGGAGAAATGTCTATTTAGGTCTTCTGCCCATTTTTGGATTGGGTTGTTTGTTTTTTTATTATTAAGCTGCATGAGCTGCTTATAAATTTTGGAGATTAATCCTTTGTCAGTTACTTCATTTGCAAATATTTTCTCCCATTCTGAGGGTTGTCTTTTGGTCTCGTTTATGGTTTCCTTTGCTGTGCAAAAGCTTTTAAGTTTCATTAGGTCCCATTTGTTTATTTTTGTTTTTATTTCCATTTCTCTAGGAGGTGGGTCAAAAAGGACCTTGCTGTGATTTATGTCATAGAGTGTCCTGCCTATGTTTTCCTCTAAGAGTTTTATAGTGTCTGGCCTTACATTTAGGTCTTTAATCCATTTTGAGCTTATTTTTGTGTGTGGTGTTAGGGAGTGATCTAATCTCATACTTTTACATGTAGCTGTCCAGTTTTCCCAGCACCACTTATTGAAGAGGCTGTCCTTTCTCCACTGTACATTCCTGCCTCCTTTATCGAAGATAAGGTGACCATATGTGCGTGGGTTTATCTCTGGGCTTTCTGTCCTGTTCCATTGATCTATCTTTCTGTTTTTGTGCCAGTACCATACTGTCTTGATTACTGTAGCTTTGTAGTATAGTCTGAAGTCAGGAAGCCTGATTCCTCCAGCTCCGTTTTTCGTTCTCAAGATTGCTTTGGCTATTCGGGGTCTTTTGTGCTTCCATACAAATTGTGAAAATTTTTGTTCTAGTTCTGTGAAAAATGCCAGTGGTAGTTTGATAGGGATTGCATTGAATCTGTAGATTGCTTTGGGTAGTAGAGTCATTTTCACAATGTTGATTCTTCCAATCCAAGAACATGGTATATCTCTCCATCTATTTGTATTATCTTTAATTTCTTTCATCAGTGTCTTATAGTTTTCTGCATACAGGTCTTTTGTCTCCTTAGGTAGGTTTATTCCTAGATATTTTATTCTTTTTGTTGCAATGGTAAATGGGAGTGTTTTCTTAATTTCACTTTCAGATTTTTCATCCTTAGTGTATAGGAATGCCAGATATTTCTGTGCATTAATTTTGTATCCTGCTACTTTACCAAATTCATTGATTAGCTCTAGTAGTTTTCTGGTAGCATCTTTAGGATTCTCTATGTATAGTATCATGTCATCTGCAAACAGTGACAACGTTACTTCTTCTTTTCCGATTTGGATTCCTTTTATTTCCTTTTCTTCTCTGATTGCTGTGGCTAAAACTTCCAAAACTATGTTGAATAAGAGTGGTGAGAGTGGGCAACCTTGTCTTGTTCCTGATCTTAGTGGAAATGCTTTCAGTTTTTCACCATTGAAGATGATGTTGGCTTTGGGTTTGTCATATATGGCCTTTATTATGTTGAGGAAAGTTCCCTCTATGCCTACTTTCTGCAGGGTTTTTATCATAAATCGGTGTTGAATTTTGTCAAAAGCTTTCTCTGCATCTATTGAGATGATCATATGGTTTTTCTCCTTCAATTTGTTAATATGGTGTATCACGTTGTTTGATTTGCGTATATTGAAGAATCCTTGCATTCCTGGAATAAACCCCACTTGATCATGGTGTATGATCCGTTTAATGTGCTGTTGGATTCTGTTTGCTAGTATTTTGTTGAGGATTTTTGCATCTATGTTCATCAGTGATATTGGCCTGTAGTTTTCTTTCTTTGTGACATCCTTGTCTGGTTTTGGTATCAGGGTGATGGTGACTTCGTAGAATGAGTTGGGGAGTGTTCCTCCCTCTGCTATATTTTGGAAGAGTTTGAGAAGGATAGGTGATAGCTCTTCTCTAAATGTTTGATAGAATTCGCCTGTGAAGCCATCTGGTCCTGGGCTTTTGCTTGTTGGAAGATTTTTAATCACAGTTTCAACTTCAGTGCTTGTGATTGGTCTGTTCATATTTTCTGTTTCTTCCTGATTCAGTCTTGGCAGGTTGTGCCTTTCTAAGAATTTGTCCATTTCTTCCAGGTTGTCCATTAGAAGTAAACTTTTTTCATGGACTTAAAAACTATAGCATTTTTACTCTATTGTAATTGTGAATTAGCATTTAACACTTATGTTAAAACTCAATAATTTATATAATTTTTAAAATGTTATAATTAGTCCTTATCTGGAAACTTTCTAAGGGAATAAAATGCCAAAGAAAACATTTAATGGGATATGGGATAAGAATCCTTTAGAACACTTCAAAAGAGAGCAGAGAAATTGATGTGTATACTTTACTTACTTTATTATTCTCTTTCATAATGAGTACTGTAAACAGCTGTAGAAGAAATACATAAATTTTGATGCCTGTAATTATGAATTAGTTTAACTTTCATTATGATTTTGCAGTGATCAAATAGGTATGTGAAAAACCAGATCATGAAAACTGGCTCACCAAATTAAAGCTACTTATTTAGTCCATAATGTGTGGTCAGATTCGCGGGTCTGTATCTTTTAAATTGAAGAGTATTTTGAAGATTTTTGTAACTTCCTTAAGTGATTGCCATTTTCAGCAAAATTTTATGTTAAGTCTTAAGAAATACTTAAAGGTCCTTTAAGTCTTTCAGTAGGTATTAGCATATAAAACACAATATAAATAACTTCATAAGTATTTTCTGATGATGGAGAAACTGAACTTTGATACTTTCTGTCCTTCATATGCTTATTTTTATTTAATATATGTCTACTTTACCTTTTCCTATAATTTCCTAAACTAATGTTGCTTCTTTGGAAAATGCTACAAGGAAACCATGTTCTTACAATTGTATTTTGGGGAAAGCATGTGGGTGGTGTTGGATTCACTTGAGTAGAATTTTAATTAGATCTAGTGCATTCACTTTTATTAAAAGAAAGAATACTGATTCCTTTTTAGCATGCTAACCGTGCTTTATTCTGACAGAGGGCCCCCTTTTAATCTGTTCTTCAAGTCCCATCATTTATCTTTCAGAAACAGTTATGTCACTTTTCTCACTTCAAAATGTTTGATAATTTCTCTTCTTTATACTTAAAAACTAAAATTTCCTTATTATGGCATTCAAGGCCATTTCTAAGGTGCCACTAATGTCCTTTCCAGACTAATTCACCACCCCATTCTTCTCTGCACCCCAAGCAGCTGCCCATGTACACTGTTTGTATACTGGATTATTCATCATTTCCATGCAATTATTTTTGGACCTCGTATGCTTCCTTGGAGCTCCTTTGCCTACCTGAAATATTCTCCTCCCCATTTCTGCATCTTTTCTTTCCCTGACCTCTGGCAGGTGAAATCCTAGGCATTCTTTAAAACCCAGTTTGGAAGACATCTCTGGTATCTTTCTCTTCTCCACCTCACTCTCTCCTCCCATAGTACTTAATCTGGGATTCACTGCTCTTATTGAATCTAAATGTACAATGAGTTGTTTGTGTCTGCTCCTCTGCCACCTGGTGAGCCCTGATGGCCAGTTTTCAGCTTTATTAATTGAAGTCGTCTATCATAGTGGTTAAGAGCACAGATTCTGAAAATCCTCTTTGGAACCATTTTCCCGTCCAACTACTATCCCATATCTGTTCTTTCCTTTACTGGAAAACTCCTTGAAAGTGCTGCCAATTTCTTTCCCATTTCACTTGAATTCCAATCAGACCTTACTTCCATCACTCCATCAAACTCCCCTTTTCAGGGGCACTAATGACCCCATGTGGCTAAATCTCCTGGTCAGTTCTCAATCCTCAACTTACTTAGCCTGCCATAAGTATTTCACACAATTTACCACTTTTTACTTTCATGTGCTAGACAAAGTCCCTCATAAGATAGTCACCTTTTTCTTTTTTTTTTTCCAGTTTATTTTGCTGACTCCTCTTCCTCTTTCAGACCTCTCATTTTTGGAGTGGTTTTTTCTATCAGTTCCTACTACCTAGGTGATCTCATCATGTCTCATGGCTTTCAGTACCATGTATATGCTGGTGAATCTCAAATCTAGAGTCCAGTTAATAACAAGTGTATTCTTCTAGTTGCTCAGGCCAGGATAACTTTGACCTCTCTCACACTGCCTGGATCCAGTCCTTCAACAATTTTATAGTCTGTCTAATTAAATATATCTAAAATTCTACCACTTCTCAACCATCCTCAGGGCCAGCACCCTGGTCAAAGCCACCATCATCTCTCATGTAGATTATTGTAATAACCTCCTAATTGGTCTTCCTGCTTCTGTTTTTGCCCCCTAGAGTCTAATCTCCACACAGTAGCCACAGTGATCCTGTTAATATTTTTAAGTGAGATCTTGCTCACTGTCTTCCCATGGTTTCTTATTCACTTGGAAGTAAAGCTAATATTTTCACTATGACCTACAAAGCCTTATATGATGGAGCTACTCATTATCTCGCTGATCTCATTTCTACTATTTTCCCGTTTAATGTCTGTACTGCTTTCCTTGGTATTACTTGAAAATACCAGGAACACTTTCTACCCCAGAGCCTTGCCACATAATGTGTCCTCTGCCTGGAATGCTCCTCACCAGATATCCACATGGCTAGTTCACTCTCTTTCTTTAGTTCTTTACTCAAAATTATCATCTCTATGATATCCACCATCACTCCTCTCTAACATTTCTTATCTGCTTTCTCTCCTCTGTCATCAGCTTCTCATTAGTTCATATTGCCATACAGTTAGTCCCCTACATACGAACGAGTTCTGTTCCGAGAGTGTGTTTCTAAGTCCAGTTTGTGCGTAATTGCAACAAAGTTAGCCTGGGTACCCAACTAACACAGTTGGCTATATAGTACTGTACTATATAATAGGCTTATAATACTTTCCACACAAATATACATAAAAAACAAACAAACACAAAAAATAAAGAAAACATTGTTAATCTTACAGTACAGTACCTTGAAAAGTACAGTAGTGCAGTACGACAGCTGGCATCCAGGGGCTGGCATCGAGTGAACAGGCAAGAAGAGTTACTGACTGGAGGAGGGAGAGGAGGTGGGAGATGGTAGAGCTGAAGGATTGTCAGCAATAGGAGACAGAGGGCAAGCTGCAATTTCACTCACGCCTGGTGTTGATGGCACAGGTTCTGGTTCCTTGCTGGATTGAATTCTATCTACCCTCTTGAAAAAATGATCCAGTGATGTCTGAGTAGTAGCTCTTTCTTTCTCATCCTAGAAGACATTATAGGAATGGATTGCATTCTGAACAGCTGATGCAACCCTTGTGTACCATTCTACATTCAGGTCCTGTGCCTCAGAAACAGTAACAGTGTCTCCTCAAATAAAGAAAATCCCCTTGCCGTTCCCTGCGACGTGAATCTCTTCAGTTCTTCAGTTACTTCTTCCTTTTGTCACTCCACTCTCGATTATTTTCACCTTTGTTTCCATCATTATCGCTTGGCGCTTCTTAGCAGTACCAGCTACATCACCGCTGCTTTTACACTTGCTTCTGGACATCCTGGGCTTGTAATAAAGATACTGTACTACTGTACTCTATACAGTACTGCACAGTAAAGTACACAAAAGCACAACCGCTTGTAGAGGATTCACGCACATGACAATGTACGCCAGACACATGAACTAACTTACGTGATTGGACAGGCAGACTCACGTTCAACTCTTTATCATTTGGTCATGTGACAACCACCACATAGTAGATAGTTTTAGGATATAGAATCAGAAAGAAGTTTTGTTTGGCATGGGGATTTTGGTTTGCTTGCTTGGTTTTTTCAGACAGAGAAACTTGAGCATTTTCCGATGTTAAGAGTAAAGACTCAGTGAGTAAAGAGAAGTTGAAGATACATCAGAGGAGGCAGAACAAGATGGCATCCAGATCCCTGATCTTAGGCATTTTCTTGCAGAAAGCAATTATATCAACTATATTAATTATATTAACTAATTAACAGAGAGAAGGATTTCTATTTATCTTCACACACATCAGCAAAAATTAAGACTGCAGTGATTCTGTGATGTCATAATGTATAACTGTAAAAGGTAGACTCCAAATCTTTAGCGTTAAATAATGAGAAAAATGCAATAGGCACTTACTAAAAATTAAAATTAAAAATGGGATTGCCCCATATTCCATTTGTTAACGGTCCTATTCTTTGCTTTTACTTTCTATATAGGTAAGTTTTGAGATTTTTTTTGCACCTGTCTCTTTTTTCTCTTGTTTCTTAATTACTAGAATTGCAGTATTTACCCTTAAAACTAGACCCTCCTAAAGTCTGATGAGTGAAATATTCTTTTTCTTGTAGCTGCAAAAGAGCAGACTGCATTCTACATCATAAACTCTCTTTACAGCTATTATTTTTAAGAAGGTTGATTTGTAAGACACCCAGACTTTAGAGATTAGTGCCATGTCCTGCAAAAGTAACCTTTTACCTCCTAAAGTTCTAAAAGCCTGATTCATTATACTAAATCTTGTGTTGCTTTGGTAATAACATTTAAATTGACATTCTGTTTCCTGTAAAATATACTTTTTTTTTCTTAAACCAAAATGGACTTATTGGTACTTCCCTTCTCCTTCTATACCGTGAAAGTAATAAAACCATTTTTTCTGAATTTTTTAACAATAGCACTCTATTTTCAAATACAGTTTTACATAGAACCAAATAAATTTAATAAATTTTAGAAAAGGACTTATTTCTTACACAATTATCCTTTTCATATTTTATGGAAAATTGTAACCCTTTAAAGTACCTCTTTGGAGTCCTTAAGGAGAACAGTTAAAGAGTAAAAAATTGTTTAAGAAAAATTGTTGTAACCTATTTCTATAGGTTTTAAAAAAAATTGTTGTAATCTATTAAAAAAAATTGTTGTAACCTATTTTTTAAAAAAAAATTTTAAAAATTGTTGTAACCTATTTCTATATTTTACATGTTGGCCTAATTTTAGTATGTTACTTTTATAATTTTATCATTTGTTTTATCAGTATTGCTGTTCACAGTACTGTTGGAAACTGAGACATTTTGAAACTTAATTCCTCCTCTAAGAAAGCTTACCCTAGTCCATTCCAGCAGCTAAAGCACTCCCTACTCTGTGCTGTATTCTGAGCACCATCTTGTGCTTATCACATTGTATTATAGCATTTGTTCACCTGTCTTCCTTTATAAACTGTGGATGATTCTACCCCTAGAACCCAGCACAATAACAGGAAGATGACCTCCATTCACTGAGTGTTTGTCAGACACTGAGCCAAGCATGGTACATACATAGACTCTCATCTTCAACCTTCTACTGCTGAACAAGGAGAGGCAAAGAGAGGTTTTTAAGTGGTAAATACGTGGTAGAGCAAGGAATCAAACTTATTTCGCTCCTGAGTTCACATGGAGTCTGCCTACTTCTGTTTGTCTATAACACAGATGTAGACATTCTTCATCTGCAGTTTAACAATATCAAGTATAAATCCTGTTGAAGAATTGTGCCAGAGTTAATATTTAATAGTAGTTAATATCCCAGACTCTGAAGCCAGACTTCCTGAATTCAAACTGTGGGCAGTTTACTTAACCTCTCTGTTCTTTAGTTTCACCATCTTTAAAATGGGGATAATAGTGGGACCTACCACATGGAGTAGTAGTAAGGATTAAATAAGTAAATGCAGCAAAGGACTTAGAGGTCCTGGCACATTGTAAACATGAAATAAATACTAACTGTTATTATTTTGTTTACATTGCAGTATTCCTTATATATTTGTTCAGTAGTTCTCTCTATATATATTTTAAATCACATTTGCTTATTTGTGTAGTTAAGCCTGCCTTCCTAACTCTACTTGATTAGCAAATAGATCTATTTACTGTATTAACGCATTTCATGTTTTAGTCTGACTAGATGTTTTTGTTTCTACAAGCTGCAAGAGATATTTATTTAATTATTTAATCCATTTATTGAGATCCTGCTATATTGGAGCATCTACGCTAGGCACAGGGGATATGGTCATGAGCAAAACAGGTGGAAACTGCTCTCCAGCTGCTCAGAGCAGTGATCTCAAACATATTTTTAAATTTCACATCTCTGTCAATAAACATTCTTGAGCATGCACCCCCAAAATGAATACTTAATTATTTGTAAGTGATATATGTGTCTTTCTACTAGTCTATTGTATAGATTTTTAAATAAACTGAAAAATTGAAAGTAAAAAGGTAAAGATAAATAGAAATTAAAATTCTAATATTCTCTTTCCCTTGGGGTGTGTTCACCCCTCTTTGGAGTCCACTGACTTAAAATAAAGACAGACACTCAGAGAAACAAAAAAGAGTAAGCATGTGAAGGAATAGTTCTCTGTGTCAGGAGCCTAACTTCATCTGGGAGGCCAGTGAAGACTTTCCTAAGGAAGCAACATTTAAGATAGGATCTGAAAGGATGAGTTTGGGATTCCCTAGGCAAAAAGATTAGGGGTGAAGTGTAACACAAATAGTGTTTATAGACAAAAGCATGATGTGTTCAAGAAACTAGAAAGACTGTCACTGTGAATGGAGAGGCAGTGTCCTAGGAGTGTTAGAGAGGTTGTCAGAATGGACCAGGTGGTACAAGGCTTATTATATACTATGTTAAGCATTTAGATCTTAATTCTAAGAGTCATGGGAAATTCTGAAGGAATTAAAGGAGAAGTAACATGATCAGATAATCACCTTTCTAGTTCTATTTGGATGATACTTTTCTCCCTTACTGGTTGCTGCTAAAAGCAGGTCCAAAATAGTATACCTCAGCAAAGGATTTGAGGGACAAGTCTTATGTAGCAAATTATTGCTTAACACACTAAAAGTAATCTAATAATCATGTTGTGAGATTTTGTAACAGAAAAGGGGTAGTATATTCTGAAAAGAAAAAGTAAGACGAGGGCAAATTAAAATTTTAAATGTTTCTCTTATTTTCAAGCAATCTGAAATACAAAACCCAGGAAACAAGTCGATACCACCTACACTTATACTGTCTACTGTCTTCAGCTTACAATGGTTAGCACTTTCCTGTGAGCTTCTCACTCTGGCTCTTTTAACTTTGTAATCGAAGAAAAATCCAAATGATAATTCCAATTATGATAAAAACAACAATCATGATAGCAAAAAAAACAACTCACATGGTGGCACAGTTCTGAGCACCTTACATGTGTTACCTAATTTCATCCTCACAGTGACTTTACAAAATTGGTACTATTAATATCCCGTTTTTATAAACAGGGAGCTAGTAAGTGATAGAGACAGACTGGAAGCTACACTCTTATCTACTGTGCTCTGCTTTCTCTCTTAAGCTACTCCATTAGGTGGTGATAGATGGTATAAAATAACAACCAGGGGCTTCCCTGGTGGCGCAGTGGTTGAGAGTCCGCCTGCCGGTGCGGGGGACACGGGTTTGTGCCCTGGTCCGGGAGGATCCCGCATGCCGCGGAGCGGCTGGGCCCGTGGGCCATGGCCGCTGGGCTTACGCGTCCGGAGCCTGTGCTCCGCAGCGGGAGAGACCACAACAGTGAGAGGCCTGCGTGCCGCAAAAAAAAAAAAAAAAAGAACCAAAATCACTATCTCATGGGAAAGAATTGCTTGCCCCTCTGGATTAAAAAATAATAATAATAAAAGTTTAAAAACCTTTTAATATGAGGAGCAGGAAGTTAATATTAAATGGCGTTTTTTCTTTTTCTGGCTACACAGTTTATCATTTCAATATACTGTGATACATAAGATGTCCATATCGATTATATGGTATCTCTTATATATAAATGTGTAAGATCTGAGAATTACACAAAAACTAATAAAAAATATAATTTCTGTTTCCTGGAACCTATACCTTTTCAAATGACTATTATTTCAAAGCAGTTTTCTGAGCAGGAAAGTGGTAAGTGAAACTGCTCTTCTAACAAAATAGCATGACAATGTAGGCAGGAGTGAAGGGCCAAACATCAGCTTTAATTAGGAAGTAGCTGTAATAATTAGGACATGAGGTAATAGCAAGTGTAATTAAAGTGGCCACCTAGAAGTGGAGCTGAAGTTATATATTTGAAGTATATTTCAGTGGAAGAATTGGTAGAGCTTCATGTCTGACTAAGCATAGGGATTAATATTTATACTGCCAAGAGTAAATGAGCTTTTATTCATTGTTTTTGATACTTGGAGGTGGTAAATTTTTTATTCTCTTGATTTTTACATTATACTTAAATACAACCAAAACTGTGAGATGTGATAGTCCAGCATTGCATTATTTAAATTTAAAACCATCTCATATTTTGTTTATGCTGTAATGAAAATCTGCAGGGCATAAATGAGATCAAGTCAGACCCAACTCAGCAGCATATGGTGCTTTCCCAATGGCTGGCATTGAAGTTCTGTTTGCATGGCTGTTGGATGTCACCACTATTAGCAGGTGTTGCCATGAAATGTGCACTGTAATGTTGAGCCAGTAAAGTGAAAATGTGCTTTGCAGCACAATGGAACCTTTCAGAATACCTATAGTTCCCTTTAAAAATGAGGCTTTTTTAATACTAAGTTTACAACTTCTTTCTCATAGTATTGTCTTCATAATATTGTCTTCCACTGTTGTATGTTGAAGGAATTCTCAAAAGCAGATCCCGAATATTTTTGTAATATGTAAACTAAAAATGTTCACAAAAATATTACTACATTATTATCACATGTGGAGCTTGTGCCATATGCACAGAAGGTATTTAAAAATATTTCATGACTGAATTTAAAATCATCTATAATTTAAATTGGAAAAACTAAAGAGTGATTTAATTTTGTTTTGCAGTGATCGGCATGTTGGTAAAATTTATTCCAAATCCTCTTCCTTTCTGGATTATGTCAGAAAGTCTCTAAAGAAGCTTGGATTAGATGAGTCCAAGGTCAGTATATGATTACCCATTGTTTTTATAAGAAACAAGAGAACTTCTATGGGGTTATGAATTGAGATAATACAAAATTATTTGCCCTCTACTTTTCTCTTATTCATGAAAAATATCTAAATTATATTGAAACCAAACTTCAGTTACCTTTATTCCAGTTCACCTTTTCTGTCAATATTATATGGATAGTTTGCTGTTGTACACCTCCAGAGTGATTCCCCTTTCAGGTTTATTCAGGTAAATATGTGCCAATTTTCAAATCAAAATAGACTTAGCAAGCAAGAGCAAATGGGAATTGTAAGTACATCAGGAGACGATGGTTTTAATTTTAAACTGCATGTATTTAAAGGCTGTATAACCCATTAAAATTAAAAATCTTAAATTCAAAAACACTTTGAATGATAGAATCCTGGAAAGTGGTAGTGTCATAGAAAGCCCAAGGTAATAATTGAGAACATATTGTTGAAGACACAAAAGGTAAGCTGATGGACTAGTGGTAATAAATAGTCTAATACTGAGAAAAAAATAACTCTCAACATGATTCAAATGAGTTATTAACTAAAATATTAAGTTGAATCTGGATCACTTTGGTATTTTGAATTGATTATAAATTGAAATAAAGAATAAAATAGTTGGTTAAGGAATGGTGATTAAGGTGGTTAAGGTTTCTTCTTGAAAGAGAAAAATTATACAGATATGGTTAAGTTATATCAAAGCCAGAGGGTATTATTATTTATTGTACCAGTTATCCATTTACTCCCCAGTTGCTTTATTACTTAAAGCAATTAGACTGGTACGAATAAGTTTCCTCCTGTAAAATAGCTCTGAAAAAGCATTTCTAATTCATAGGATTTAAGAAAAATTAAATGAGGTAATAGACATAAAATGCTGAATACAATGTACATAGTAAGTGCTAACTAAATAATACTAGTTTTTATGATTCTTATCTTTGTATATGTACTACTTATAATAATACAATTGATATGACTCCTATAAACATTTTTATTTAGTCACCAAAATGAAGATCCTTCTAGTCTTGCATAAATAAGAATAGACAGTGTTATCTTAGTTATATTATTTCTGTTTTTTTAAAATATTTTTGATCAGACTGGTCTTCCTTCCAATTAGTCTTTCTTAATGCATATATTTACTTCATGTCTCAATTCCGCGTCTTACATTTACTACCAGGAACACAAACCTAAGCATAATTTTTATAAATATAGAGCTAAGTTTTTACTTAAACTAAAAATGTATTATCCTTTGTCAAAAACCAAACTGTAAAAATCCAGAAAGAGTGTTACTTATTTTTCGTGATGGCTTTCTCTTCCCAGGTTTGTCTCTAATAATAACCATAGTAAATGTTTCTTAATATGCTTATTATATTACTGATTAGAATATTAATAATAGCTAATATTTACTAAGCACTTACTATATTATAGTTATTATGCTAAAGGCATCATAACAGTATCGCATTTACTCTTCACTAAAAGAGTAAGATACTATTATTATTCCCAATGTAATGATCTAGAAAGAGAGGCTTACAAAAAGGCAAGTCATTTTCTCAGAGTTGAAGAGCAAGTGGCAGAGCCGGAACTTGAACGCAGATTCAACTTACATCAGAACCTCCGCTGTCAACCACCACTGTACTGAGAAGTGAAATTAAAAACAAAAGGAAAAAGACTAATGTAGCTAAGTATCACCATAAAATATCAGTCTTAAATGATTACCTTTATTAGTTAGTAAAGACAATTAATAGTGCCCTGCTGATTTTTCTCTTAAAACTATTTAAGTTCATTGAAAGATAAATATGTTCAATAAAATGGGTGAGGAAAAGAAAAGGAACAAGAAACCCAAGCTGGAAGGGGAGGAAAGTACAGAACCTAATAAGGCATTTCAAAGGTGGGGGGGTGAGAGGAAGCAAATAGATGAGTACGTGTTTTGAGGGGTTTTTTGTTTGTTTTTATGTTAAACAAGCGGAATTGAGAGTTGTGTCTGTCAGGCCAGAGTGGTTGGAAATAGGATAAGTTATTAAAACCAAGCTTATATTTCTGATATAATACAAAATCCTATTATTTTTCTCCCACATTATGAAATATCAGTGCTAAAATGAAGGTTTTGACCACAAACACAATAAGAAGAGATTTATGAATAGTTTTATTTAAAAAATAAAATTAATTTTCACAAGATTCTAATTACTAAAAAGTATCAAAACCGCTTAAATTTAAAATATTAGATATACCAAAGTGTTTAAAAGATCTTTGACTAAATTTATAATCATTTATTAACAAACTTATATATAATTGAAAGTGTGGTGAATACCACTGATGTGTTTCTGATCTCTCAAAGCACATCTCTTCATATTCAAAACTATGTAAGCAAGTGAAGTGCCTAGAAACCTCCTAACATGTTCTGATACTTTCTTAGTCACAAGAAATCATGTAAACATGAGGAAAAACAACATTCCCAGACAAATCATCATTCCAAAGACCAGAACAGAACAGCATGTGCTGGATATATAAGTGGTTCATACACAGCTTAAAATATCAATCCATAAGTCCTGTAGTCAGTTGTGACAGACAGCATTGGACATTTTCTCTTAGAGCAGGATTTTGTCAAACTCAGCACATTTGGATAATTCTTTATTCTGGAGAACTATCCTGTGCGTTGGAGGATGTTTAACATCTTTGACCTCTACCCACTAGGTGTCCGCAGTAGCACCCTAATTGTAACAATCCAAAATAAATAAATTTTTTTAAAAATCTCCAGACATTGCCACAAATGTCCTGGGGGTCAAAATCACCCCCAGTTAAGATCTGCTGTCTTCAAGCATTTGTCATTTTAGTGATTCCATTAACATTCCCATTATAGACCCCATATTATCTTAAAATGCCATGTTACACCAAGAAACATAGAGTGGGGAAATGGGGAAAAGCAGTGATTCTGTTCTTATATTTTGAAGACTTTTTATCAAAATGATCCCCTCCTTGATTTTTAATTTTTCATAGCCTTAACCGTTTAAGGGTGATATTGTTTCACCCCTGCATAAGATACAGTTCTGTTTAAGAAGAGTGTTTAGATTTCACAGTAAAGCCAAGCCACTGAAAACAATAAATTGTGGCAGAACATCAGCTACCTTATATCAGCAAGTATACTGTTTATAATAGATGGACTACATAGAATGACATTTTACAGTAATATTACTTGTAATTGAGTAAAGTTCAATTACTTCTTTGTAAAATATTTTAATACAACTTTGCAGTTGTCTAAAATAACAAAATCCTAGTGATTAGCTTTACCTAGACCTTAAAAAAATTAGGTATTTTTAAATTTTATCTTCTGTCCCAAACTTTGGCATCTCACCAAATTTCAGAAAACCTTTAAAATTGTATTCAAGGTTTCATATTCATGGTCCACAGCATTTTTTTCTTCTTTTGTATTAATTTTCTCTCTTTCTCCTTCCACATGCATGTACTGCACACACACGGATACATGAGCATACACACACACACACACACACACACACATCTGTAAATTTTTGAAGCATCAGATTTTAAAAGCAGCAAAACTACTATTGCTTGCTAGACAACGAACGAGCTGGAGCATTTGTCCATAAGAAGGGGAAGTAAAAGGAGCTTATGTTCTAGAGCTTGCATGTATGTGTGTTTGTGTGCTGTATACATATGATGAATATTCAAATAAATATTACTCTCAGATATTGAGAATGAAATAGACAATAAAACTGGTGATTTAACAGGAGTGGGGTGTGTGCTGTTGAATGGACAAAGTTGAAAATCACTAAGATAGAACCTTAGTGGAAGGGATAGAGGATAACTCAGAAAATTATCCTTAAATATTTCTCCAAAACAGGCCAACAAAAGCAAAACTTTTGAGACCAAAATCATTTAGTTATTCACCAGCAAACATTTATTTTGAAGAATCTCCCATGTGCCAAGAAGAGTGGAAACTCTGGAGCTACAAAGATAATTAAGACATAACCCATGAGAAAAGAAAACAAGTAATTATAGCATGAACTTACAATGTTTGACATATAAGTATGTATGCTTGGAGTGACTCACTCTGCCTGTAAGATTTCTCAGAGGACATTGATGCCTTAGCTTGGTTTTGAAGGGTGCATAGGAGTTCATTAAGCAAACAAGGTGGGAAGGTAGGGAGCAGGGAATTTCAGGTGTGTGTGGTGGGGGGAATAGCTTGTACAAAACCACAGAGAGTAAGAAACATGATTCTGGACTCAGCACAGCTGGAGCATAAAGCAAGTAGAGGAGACAGTGGTGAGAGATGAGGCCAAAGGACTAGGCACATGTGGAGAGACCAAATAAACTGATCTTTGGACATTAGATCAAAGATTAATTAGTAGTAATCATAATCACTAGGTGGTTTCAATAGAAGTGGGAGGGCAACAAAAAATACAAGGAGCTCATAAACTTCCATGTAGTAATATTCAGTGGTTCCTCGGTATCCATGGGGAATTGGCCCCCTACTGATAACAAAACCCAAGGATGCTCAGGTCCCTTATATAAAATGGTATAGTACAGTCAGCCCTCTGTATCTGTGGGTTCCACATCTATGGATATGGGGGACTGACTGTATCCAGAAATGATCTATGTTATATGAGGTCATCTGACCCTAAAGAAACAGCGAATTCCTGATACAGTTTAAATATATATAGGAAGCCTGTCATCTTTGGTGATATGCAAAGAACATGTGCATTATTCCCATAAGTAAGTTCCTACTGCTTTTTACAACCACTATAATAACACAGGCATACCTCAGACTGTGGGTTCAGTTCCAGAGCACCACAATAAAGTAAATATCGTAATAAAGCAAGTCACGTGAATTTTTTGGTTTCCCAGTGCAGATAGAAATTATGTTTACACTGTACTTTAGTCTATTATGTGTGCAATAGCATTATGTCTAAAAATATAATATACATGCCTTAATAAAAAATATTTTATTGCTACCCTCTTGCACTGTTGGTGAGAATGTAAATTGATACAGCCACTATGGAGAACAGTATGGAGGGTCCTTAAAAAACTAAAAATAGAATTACCATATGACCCAGCAATCCCACTACTGGGCATATACCTAGAGAAAACTATAATTCAAAAAGACACATGCACCCCAATGTTCACTGCAGCACTATTTACAATAGCCAGGACATGGAAGCAATCTAAGTGTCCACCAACAGACGAATGGATAAAGAAGATGTGGTACATATATACAATGGACTATTACTCAGCCATAAAAAGGAATGAAATTGGGTCATTTGTAGAGACGTGGATGAATCTAGAGACTGTCGTACAGAGTGAAGTAAGTCAGAAAGAGAAAAACAAATATCGTATATTAACGCATATATGTGGAACCTAGAAAATGGTACAGATGAACTGGTTTGCAGGGCAGAAATAGAGACACAGATGTAGAGAACAAACGTATGGGCACTAAGGGGGGAAAGTGGCGGGGGTGGTGGTGGGATGAATTGGGAGATTGGGATTGACATGTATACACTAGTATGTATAAAATAGATAACTAATAAGAACCTGCTATATAAAAAAATAAAATTCAAAAATTCAAAAAATAAATAAATAAAAATACTTTATTGCTGAAAACTGCTGACCATCATCTGAGCCTTCAGCAAGTCCTAGTTTTTTTGCTGGTGCAGACTCTTGCCTCGATGTAGGTGGTGCTGACTGAGCAGGGTGGTGGCTGCTGAAGGCTGGGGTGGCAATTCCTTAAAATACGGCAACCATGAAGTTTGACCCACAGATTGACCTTTCACATTTTCTCTGTAGCAGGCAATGCTGTTGGATAGCATTTTACCCACAGCAGAACGTCTTTCAAAATTGGAGTCAATCATCTCAAACTCTGCTGCTACTTTATAAGCTAAGTTTTTATAATATTCTAAATCCTTTTTTGTCATCTCAGCAGTCTTCACAGCATCTTCACCAAGAGTAGATCCCATCTCAAGAAACCACTTTCTTTGCTCATCCATAAGAAGCAACTCCTCACCTGTGAAAGCTTTATCGTGAGGTTGCAGCAATTCAGTCACATCTTTAGGCTCCACTTCTAATTCTAGTTCTCTTGTTGTTTCTGCCACATCTGCAGTTACTTCCTCCACTGAAGTTTTGAACCCCTCAAAGTCATCTATGAGAGTTGGAATCAGCTTCCTCCAAACTCCTGTTAATGTTGTTATTTTGACATCCTCCCATGAATCATGAATGTTCTTACATCTAGAATAGTGAATACTTTCCAGGATGTTTTCAATTTACTTTGCCCAGATCCATCAGATGAATCACTATTTATGGCAGCTATAGCCTTACAAAATGTATTTCTTAAATAAGACTTAAAGTCAAAATTACTGCTTGATCCATGGGCTGCAGAATGGATATTGTGTTAGCAGCATAAAAACAGCATTTTAATCTCATTGTGCATCTCCATGAGAGCTGTTGAGGTGCATTGCCAATGAGCAGTAATATTTTGAAAAGAATCTTTTTTTCTGAGCAGTAGGTCTCAACAATAGTCTTAAAATATTCAGTGAACCATGTTGTAAACAGATGTGCTATCATCCAGGCTTTGTTGTTCTATTTATAGAGCACAAGCAGAGTAGATTTAGCATAATCCTTAAGGGTCCTAGGATTTTTGGAATGGTAAATGAGGTCAGCTTCAACCTAAAGTCACCAGCTGTATTAGACCCTAACTGACAAAAGAGATTTCAGTCTATTCTTTGAAGCTTTGAAGCCAGGCATTGACTTCTCCTCTTTAGCTATGAAAGTCCTAAATGGCATCTTCTTCCAATATAAGGCAGTTTCATCTACATTGAAAATCTGTTGTTTAATGTAGCCACCTTCTTTAATTATCTTAACTAGATCTTCTGGATAACTTACTATAGCTTCTACATCAGTACTTGCTGCTTCACCTTGCACTCTTATGTTACAGAGACAGGTTCTTTCCTTAAACATCATGAACCCACCTCTGCTAGCTTCAAATTTCTTCTGCAGCTTCCTCACCTCTCCCAGCCTTCGTAGAATTGAAGAAAGTTAGGGCCCTGCTCTGGATTAGACTTTGGCTTAAGGGAGTGTTGTGGCTGGTTTGATCTTCTATCCAGACCACTACAACTTTCTCAGTATCAGCAATAAGACTTTTGTTTTCATATCATTCATATGTTCACTGGAGTAGCACTTTTAATTTCCTTTAAGAAGTTTTCCTTTGCATTCTCAATTTGGTACCACATCCACCTACCTTGAGTTCTAGCCAAGGGTATATCAGCAGCCTCAGTCCTACCATCTACTGGTGAAAATAAGGTCAATTGCTAACCTATCTTCTGATCAGGTAGCGTGTGGGGAGAATCTCTGAACGACTATGTATCTCTCATCCAATCATACGACCCATTCCCCATGAAGTTGAAGTCTGGTCCACCTTTGTGTACCTGGACCCCCTTATATAGATCTATAAAAAGATGATTTTAATAAATAAATGGAAGAGAAGAGAAAAATCTTCCATGGAAAAGAATTCTAAATAATTTATTTGGATGTTGCACCCTCACTCCTTAAGCATAACTCCTCACTCCTTAAGTGTGGGCTGTGACTTTCTTCCAAAGCATACAATGTGGAAAGGGGAAAAGGAGGAACATTACAGTGAAGAAACCTGACAAATACTATCTCAGCCAAGTACTCAAGGTCAATATCTACAGTGATAAATCATATGGATAGTATGTACCCTTAATATGATGTGAGGAATATCATACTTAATTCTGTAGTCTTCCTCTCAAAACCCATAGCCCCAGTCTAATTATGAGGAAAACATCTGACAAATCCCAGTGAAGGAACATCCTACACAATGCTTGACTCGTACTCCTCAATACTGTCAAGGTCATCAAAAACAAGGCAAGTCTTGTGAGTCAACTATACTCCAATAAAAAGAAAAAAAAATAAAAGGCGAGTCTGAAAAACTGTCACAACCAATAGGACTAGATACAATGTAGTAAACTGGATGGGATCCTTGAACTGAAAAAAGACATTAGGTAAAAAGTGAGAAAATCTGAATGAAATGTAAACTTTAGCTAATAGTAATATATCATTATTGGTTCATTTACTATAACAAATAACTGTATTGTAAGGTGTTAATAATAGGGGAAACTGGATATAGGGTATATCTAAACTCTGTTATCTTCAAAATATCTTTAAATGTAAAACTTCTAAATTATGTTTATTTTTTAAAAATAATGTGAGCAAAGCTAATGTTTATTGAACCTTTGCTTTGTGCCAAACATTGTGCTAAAAGCTTTGTTTATATTATCTCACTGAATGCTAAGGATGACTTTATGAAATGAATAGTTATCCTCATTTTATAGGTAAGGAAATTGAGACATAGGTTAAGTGGATTTCTTAAAGTTCAAATCTAGGAAATTGGGGAGGAAGGATTCCAATGCAGTCTGTCTAACTGTAGAGCCAGTGCTCCTTTTTGTCATATCCATATAACTTATTAACAGACATTGAGCTCAAGAAGAATGCTTAGCATTTTTCTAAAACTAGCGTTCATCAGACAAATAAGACTACAAGGAAGAATAAAGAGAAAACTCTGTGCTTGCCAATAGACAAAATAAATGTACTTCTAAAGCAGATTGAAGAATTGAGGTTTGAAATAAAGGCAGAAGAAACTCAAGGAATGATGAATCTTACTGAAGCATTTAAAGAAGAGATGCTTATATCCAGAACTTTGATTCTTGAAACTTTTGCAGACAGAATGAAGTTGATCAAGCATTTGAAGTGTGTTGAATCATAGGACATATACTAACACAGGGGTCCCCAACCCTCGAGCTGAGGACCGGTATAGGTCTGCAGCCTGTTAGGAACTGGGCCGCACAGCAGGAGGTGAGCGGCGGACGAGCAAGCGAAGCTTCATCTGCTGCTCCCCATCACTCACATTACCACCTAACCCATCGCTCCCATTACCGCCTGAACCATCCACCCCCCACCAACCCCCCTCCACATCCGTGGAAAAATTGCCTTCCCTGAAACCGGTCCAAAAAGGTTGGGGACCACTGATCTAACACAGCTGTATTGGAGTTTAAATGTCAAAAAAATTGTAAGAAAAGTAAGGGAGAAAACCTAAAGCTCCTCAATATGACTGCTCCTTCACTGTCTCTCACCCAGTTTCTCTTTAGGACTGGATATCTCCCTGAACCTAAATGACAGCTCACTGAGCTAGGGCCCTGTTATACAGCTCAACTAATATTAATCCCTTTTTCTGGAGTCTAGGAAATGGGCAGCAGGGAGCAATGGAATTCATGACCAAAACTCCCAGCTGCCATTCAATGTGCACTTCATCTTGTAAGTTCCCATGTATGTCCTTGCCTAAATATGATCTACACTCAGGCACTTCCTCAAGTCTGACGCCTCCTTTATCTCTAGGATGCTTGCCCTATCTTGGCTCTTACTGGATTTAACACCCAATTATGTCATCTGTAAAATAAGACCATGAATATACGTATGTTACAAATTGATATTAGAATTAAAAAACAGTGTCTTCATAAAATTTCCATAGATTCTCTGATCTAATCTTATGAGACACATATTAATATAATTATATCCACCAAACTTTTGGTGTAAGAACAAGGCCATTTATTTTGTTTTGTTTTTTGCACACAGCTTTGCATATGGTTTTACTAGTTGGATTTCTACCTTAACGTCTGTCCATCAAACATACCCGTAATGCATAGTTTACAGTATCCAGCTTTGGATTACTCAAAGTAAAGCAAAAGACTTTCACTTTTTTTTTTAATAGAAAAGTAAAGGTGATGTTCTCACCTTTTCTCTTCAAAATTACACAAAAGTAACAAATAAAAAGAGAAATAGAAACACAAATTCCTTTTTGACAAAATCAAAAAGCATATTAAATCTCAAACCATGTACATTATGAAGTACAGTGAAGATAAAGAAGGATGCAGAAAGATGCCAAGAGAAATTGCCCAGGGTTACAGATCACCAACAAAACCAATAATATAGTTCTTTAAAGTAGCATATCCTGAGGAACAAAATCAACAATTTCTAGTTTGGAACAAATGCAGTTGATGACCAGGGTGGTGCTTCTCGGTTTGGCATAAAGGGGAGACAGAATATTGGAGAACCCAAGGAGTCACATTGAAAAGCCATGTTTGTAGGAAGCAGTATGCTGATGAGGCAGGATTGAAAAAAGATTGTGAGTTCTGAGTTGTCCTGTAACTGCTGATCTCACATGACAGGACAGAAGTGAAGACTAAAGGCTATAATTCAAACACATACACAATTTTTTTGAGAGGAGAGTTTTTGCTGGCTTGAAGTGCAGACCTAGATCTAGTCCAATATACTCTACTGCAAAAATTTGGTCCAGGAGGTACTCATTTGATTCAAAGACGGGCAAAATTTTAAAAAGGGTTGGAGAGAAGGCCATAATCTGCTTGGGTTCTATACCAAAGGGGAGATCTTTTCTGGAAAGCTACACTAGAAATTGGATGAGACGAAGCTTTACTTGTCACTGTTACCTACCCTTTTGTATTTTTTGAATTCAAAAGAAATTTCATGTAATAGAAAAAGAATAGGGGCTTTGAAAAAATATTTAGATATTTTCAAGGAAATCTGAATACAAATCCTTTCAGATTTTGGACTCTTTTTATTCAGTCTTTCATTTGTTTTGACCACATATAATTTGACAGCAATTTCTTCTGGTGACGCTCCTTTATCAGGCCTTTCACAGAGGCATTCAACTTATAGAGAAACAGCTTTGCCTTTTGTATTTGTATCTCATTGGTTTTGTAATATTTATTCATGTCATATTATAATATAACTGGAATAACAAGTTTAAGAACAAATACAATTAATTCAGTAGGCATAAAGCTCAACTGGTGGGAACAGAAACATGTAAATGATCTAGAAAGTGGCCTACTAACCACAAAGGTTCAGTGTACTATGGGTGTCGTATGTTTTAGAGAAAAAAACAGCAATGCTTGTTGATGAATTTGTTAAGTGGATGTTAGAAGAAATTACCTTAAATATGAATATACGTCCTTACTGTATTCCTTTTGCCTTTGAGTTATTCTTTAGGATATATAGTTTTAGATATATTGTTTAAATTTTAATTTTGTTCAAGAACTGTTTATTGAGCTCCTACCTACTGTGCACCCCAAGCATAGAAACAAGTGAAAGTAAGTATTTCATCACTACTTGTTGAAATCAAACAAAGTTAATAGGCTGTTATTAGTGATTTTACTTAGGATATACTGAATAACCTATATTGGTACAGAAGATTTAAATGAAAGAATTTAGTTATATTGACTTGTTTCATGGATATCCTTAGAGCTCTTCAGACACCTAAGGTTGTTTTAAATTGTTATGTTTGTTTTACTTTAGGGTATGTTTGATTAGAAAAAAATATTTTTAACTGTTATTAAATTTATTATTGTTATTTTATCTTGAAGCTGCCAGAAAGAATTATAATGGACTACTACGAGAAGTACAAGCCTAGAATGAATGAGCTGGAGGCTTTTAATATGGTAAATCTCAGAATTAAACATATTAAATTGAATATGTTGCTAGACTTGAGTAGGATCCTATTAAATTTTTTTATGGGGCCAACCAATCTGTGTTGTTTTTCTCTTAATGTAGAAAAACCGTTTTGGATCATTTCCTATTTTAGAACTATATTAGGTGTCAGTAATGCAATAAAGAGAACACATGGTAGATTTCTCTTAAAGTGTATTATAAATGCATGGAAAGAAGTTTTAGAGTTCTTTGAACACATATTGGTCTCAATGCAGTTATTTCACAAGCATTCCTTTTAATGAATTTCATTCTTAGTACCCCTTTAAAAGCTTTCTATCACATATGTATGATTGCTTTTGGATTCTATCCCAAAGTCACTCAAAGGACATTCTTTTCCTTTTACTATTAAAGAAAAACTTTTGATCTCTGAAGTATTTATTTTCTGAAGATGTACAATGAGTATTGGAGATTTGGCCTTATATGAGTTTCTGTAGATACATTTTCTTAAACAAGTGTTAAGCTAGTATTTTTGTTTGTTTTAAAGTACCACCGTCCTATCTTATACTTTCTTTTAGTTGAAAGTTGTTCTGGCTCCTTGCATAGAGACATTGATTCTTCTGGATCGACTTTGCTACCTGAAAGAGCAGGTAAATTATGTTAATTTTAAATGCATAACAAATATATTTATTAAACCCAGTAATATGGATCTGCTTATAACTAGGATAACATTCTTTCACATAAAACTAGTAAGATAATTTTTCTCATTATATTTTCCAAGTCTAAATATTCTTTCCATCTCTTTTGAAACAAAAACATATGTACAACAGATGTTTCCAGCAAAGCTACTATAATAAAGTTTACATTCTTTTAATTTTATGGTAATTACTATACAGTAGACGATGCACACAAACCATCATATATGACATATTGTGTAGCTAAAATTAATAAAGGCAAGATGTAAAAGATATCATTTTTATGCTTCATTTTATAAGAATCACCTTTTAATTCACTTTTGAATTTTTGGACATATGCACTCTGCAGTTTAGAAATTTCCTTCTCATCAGTGATAATTGCTTCTGTTTTTTTCAGTCTTATTTGTTTTATCTTTGTTGAATGACCAAAAAATATGATTTTTTGTTATCTTTGGGAAAAATGTGTTTTTCAGATTCTACTCTATGATCAAAATAATGTTTTTGAGCTCTTTAAAATTAAGCCCATTTGTGGATTCAGCCTTGTTTCCAGTATAAACTATTTTAATAATTTTGTTTTATCATATGGAGAGCTTTATTTCTTTTCAGCAAACTGCTTGGAACAGATGGATTTTAATAATTGGTATTTTTATGGAGAAAGGCAATTTTTAAATATTTACATAATTATGTACTTTCCTAAGCTACTAACTAATTCAAAATCACTGGAATCTTTTGGTTCTCAACTTGTTAGTTCACAGAATCAGCCTTATTTTACTAGGTACTCATCATTTCCCTTTTAAAACAATTTCCAGTGACCTAAATAAAATAGGTAGGCAAAACAGTATGCACCAAGTTTAACAGATTGGTAACGAAGTGATAGAAATCATATAATTGTTCATTTTGTTAATATTTTAAATAATATTTTACTATTATAAAAGTAATACACACTTATGTTAGAAAATTTAAAATGAAGAATATAAAAAAAATTAAAAGTAATGATTATCTCACCTTTCAGCATTAGCTATTAAATTATTGATATGTTTTTTAGAGCTTCTAATATATGTTTGTTGCATGTATATGTATGAGCATATTATTTCTACTTTAAAATTGGAATAAATTGTAAATGCAGTTTTGCATCTAATTTGTTTCATTTGTTTTATTTAGAATTTTTCCATCTCATTAAATGTACTACAGAAGCTGAATAATGTTTCATCATATAATTTATTTAAGTAATACCCAGTTGTCTCTAGCCACTTCCAGTTTTTCACAATTGCAGCAAGGAGTAGCCTTGTGGTTCACTCTCTATGCATATCTTTATTTCCTCAACATAAATTCCCGAAGGTGAATTTCTAAGTGTTAATTTTATTCAACAAAGAATAATTTTCTTTTATATAGTTTGTTTTTCATGTAGTTTTTATATTCCAGTATGTAGTCTAACATCTCTCATTTTTATCTTCAACAAGTAGTTGCCTATTTAAATCACTTACCAATTTGCAGGATGATATTGCGTGGTCTGCACTCGTGAAGTTGTTTGATCCTGTGAAATCTCCCAGATGTTATGCCATTATTGCACTGAAGAAGCAGCAGTGATTTCAATTGAAGCAAGGTATTAGATGTATCTGTTTGTGGAATCAATTGCTAATTTTGCTTTTCTAAACATTAATGCCATGTTACATAAATATTTGAAAAAATTGCTATATATTTTAAATAGGCAATAAAACAATAGCTAACAACAGAATGCCTTAATCCATTTTCCATTGTCAAAGCATACATTAATTTTAAAAAAATCAAGAACTCATGAAAATATTATAAAAGGATTTGACCTACATTTCTGAGTTAGTACGTCTATAGGACATTGTAATCTGAGCCTTGTTTCCTATTCAGTATTTGAGACCCTTGCTATTTGCTGCATATCACATTTTGACTTTTTACCAACTTAAAATCAGATGAAAGGTATAGGTATAGATAGATACAGTACAACTAGTTGGTCCTGAAGATCATTAGCATTTTCTTTCACATTTTGGAAGGATTTTTCATGTTATCAGGAGAGAAAAAGTCATGCTTAAATAAATACCCAGGAAGCAGGCCAGACATAAAAAGTGCTTAATATAAAGCATATTTTATACTGTGTTTTAATCTAAATTACATAAGGAAATATTCTGTGTCCTTAAAGGAATATGTGTCTTATAATTGAGATATTCACTTTAAGGATTCTTGGGGCTATTTATCTTACTAAAATAAAGGATGGGTTGTCAGTTTATGAATCATCTGGTACTCTGTAAAAAACCAATCTAGGAGAAGCAGGAGTGAATAAGAGAAGACCCACACTCTGCCCAGTATGGTACAGAGTCCTTTCATTAGCAGAAAACTTGAGGTTTCTAATACACACAGAAGAGATGGACAACTGGGAAAAAGCTTCCTTGATTATCAGCTAGAGACTGCATAAAATTCTCCCAGAAGAAGAAGTAACTGCTTTCTTAAATTTTAGAGTCTATACACAGATGAGAATAATTTTTTGCTTTGGGTTGTGATACTGAGTTTGTAGCCAGTATATGTGTGAATGATCAGGTGCTTTGTATACCTAGTACAACACTGGGAAAATTAGCCATTTTTTAAGTTTTTTATGCTGAAAACTTTAAACATGTCCAGAAGTGGAGAGTAGAGTATAATAAATCCCCATGTACTCATCACAAACTTCAGTAATTATAAACATTTTACCAATCTCGTTTCATCAGGACACACATGAAAGTGCACACAGACACACATTTGCCACCCATACTCACCTTCCCTGGAGAATTTTAAAGTAAATCTCAAGCAGTTTGTTATTTCACATAAATACGTAAATATATATTTCTAAGTTAAGGATTTCTTTCCATAATAATCTATTACTTATCCTCATTCACATTTCCGTGATTGGCTCAAAATGTCTTTTATATCAGTTGGTTCAATTCAGAATCAAAACAGGGTTCACACATTTGCATTTGGTTGATGCGTCTCTTTAGGTTGCTTATTTTATTCTATTTTATTTCCTTATATTGTTTGCTATATGAGTATCTAACTCAGGAGCAGAAAACCGTTCCAAGCCTACCTTCTTTCCTTTCATAATTTTAACTTCTATGTAAAATTTTAAACTTTTTTTCTGATGCCCAAATATTTATATAACATTCATTTCTCCTTATAATAAAGAAAAAAAAAAAGAACCTTATATAGGTAAAGCTCTACTTATATGGGTAAAGAGAAGTGAATTACAAATGTTTTAATACCAAGGAAAGTATTTAGTAACTTCCTAGTGTTTCAAAACATTGTCAGAAATTGCATTTACCAGTTAGAGCTTTCCATTTTTTATTAATCAGAGACAAATGTGAGATTCCAGCATCTAATCAACATGAGATGATCTGTACGGTCACACTGAGATGATAACATTTCAGCAGAAAGCAAAGAAATACAATATTTTGGTAGGACTTTATACACGTGAATCCCTGTTGCACTGTTTGTAGACTCATCTCATAAAAACCGCTCTTTGAGAACTCGTTTACAAGTTGAATGAAAGAGTGGTGCATTAGCAGGAGCACCAATTCTGACAATTACCTTCTGGGTGAGTTAAAGCAAGACTCTTAATATCTCAGAGCCTCATTTGTAAAGTAGGGTTTTATTTAATATTTATTTTATAAACATTTATTGAATGCCTACCATGTGTCAGAGATTATGCTAGGTAGGCACTGGCAGTATGGAGGCAAACAAGACATGTCCCTGTCCTCAGAGTTCAGTGAAGAAGACAATAAAATTACTAATTACAGTAATTAGAACTATAATTACTGAACAGGGCTGAGAGGATCAGGGCATAGGATTCTTTAGAGTATCTCCAAATCAATAGACTTAGGGGGAAGAAGGACTCAGTAATATTAGTACTGTAGTTTAGATTCATGTGACTTAAGTTGTTTTGTGTCCTTGCCTAAGTCACTTAACTATTCGGTGTACCTCAGTTTTCTCATCTGTAAAAAATAATGTAAGAATAGAATTTACTCATAAGGTTATTAAGAGGATTGACGGACTAAATATATGTTATTCAACTCCCCCAAAATATCTCCAGCCACCCTGTTAATCAAGCAAAACTAAATTTATTAGAATTCTCTTCAGCAATAGAGGACTTCCCCTTGACCGTCTTGACTGTCTCTGAAGGAGGAAGTCAGGAA
Organism: Monodon monoceros; assembly: GCF_005190385.1. Taxonomy (NCBI): domain Eukaryota; kingdom Metazoa; phylum Chordata; class Mammalia; order Artiodactyla; family Monodontidae; genus Monodon; species Monodon monoceros. Next base: position 64,418,407 of record NW_021703783.1, read on the forward strand.
AGGATATTTATAAGATTTGGAAGTCTGGGCTCAAGGAGCTTAAGGCAGCTTTTTTAAGGTGGAGAACAGACTGGGATTGGGGAAATTTCATGACGTAAGTTTTATGGTTAGTATCTATAGCAAGGTGAGGGCCTTGAACCAAGTCTTGATAAGTAAACTGTTGCTTAATAAGTGAACTCTCTGCCAAGGAAAGCAGATTGTTTGTCTGAGATAAATTAATATATGGGAATTTCCTGAAACAAACAATGAAGTTATTTATTGGTTTACAGTCTTATCTTTCCTGGGGAAAGTTTTCTTGCAAAAAACAAATAAATCATGTTGAAGCAGGTGGTCTCAGTTCTTAGACCCCATAGCTCTGTCACATTGATGCAGATGGTTGTGGTTCTCCATGTAAAGTACTTAATTCCTGGCACATAATGCATAATATAAAAGCAATAGTTGTGTTTTTTAAATGTCCTAGAGGGAGAGAAGTGGGAACTTACTTATAAGTTATGACATTGATTTTGTAGGGGAAAAAAATGTGTTCTAGATTCTAATCAGACAACTTACAAATGGATTTTTATTGTCCCCATTCAAAATTTGAGGAATTGTCTACATTTAAAAGTGGATTTGATTACTGGATAAAGAACATTACTTTATGCTCAGTAGTATGTTTCACAACAGCAATTTTGCTTGCTGACATAATCTGTCATTTTAAGATTAATATTCATTTTTAGATTAATTTCTAACAGTGATTGCTCTGTATCTATAGGTATAAATGCTGAGACTTATGCAAAAGACCTCCCACACTACATGCATCTGTTGATTGTTCTTTAATTGGCATTTCTAGCTACTGTGCATAATAATAATTATTATTATTACCCTCTTTAACATGCATAGTTATTCCAAAGTCTTTGTCATGAGGCATGAGGTTTCTTTTTTTCCTGGATGGCTATGAGCTAAATTGACTGCGTTTTTTTAATACATGTTTGTTTGTTTTTTTTAATTGAGATATAGTTGGTTTACATATTATATAAGTTTCAAGTGTACAACATAGTGATTCACAATTTTTAGAGGTTATACTCCATTTATAGTTTTTATAAAATATTGTCTATATTTCTTGTGCTGTATATCCTTGTAGCTTATTTATTTTATACATAGTAGTAATCCCCTACCCCTATCCTGCTCCTCCTTCCTTCCCTCTCCCCACTCACAACCATTAGCTTGTTTTCTATATCTGTGAGTGTTTCTTTTTTGTTATTCTAAACAAAATATAAACTAGTGAACAAATATTCACTAGTTTGTTTCATTTTTTAGATTCTACATATAAGTGATAACATATAGTATATGTCTTTCTCTGTCTGACTTATTTCACTAAGCATAATACCCACCAAGTCTATCCATTTTGTTGCAAATGGCAAAATGTCGTTCTTTTTGACGGTTGAGTAGTATTCCATTCCATATATGTGTGTGTGTATACACATATATGTATATGAATAGTACATATATAAATAAATATATGAAATTTCCATATGCTCTATTTTTTTTCTTCCAGTTTTATTGAGATATAATTGACATACAGTACTGTTTAAGTTTAAGGTGTACAGCATGATGATTTGACTTACATACATCATGAAATGTTTATCACAGTAAGTTTAGTGAACATCCATCACCTCTTGTAGATACAAAATTAAAGAAAGAAAAATAAATTTTCCTCGTGATAAGAACTTTCAGGATTTACTCTCTTAAAAACTTTCATATATAACATATAGCAATGTTAATTATATTTACGTTGTGCACTATGTTCCCTGTTATTTATTTATCTTATAACTGGGAGTTTGTACCTTTTGACTGCCTTCATCCAATTACCCCTCACCCCATCCCCCTCCTCTTGTAACCACAAACCTGATCTCTTTTTCTATGAGTTTGTTTTTATTTGTTTTTAAAGTATAATTTACCTACAGTTAACACTATGTTAGTTCCTGTTACACAACATAGTGATTTGATATTTCTGTACATTTCAAGATGATCACCATGATGGCTCCAGTTATTATCTGTCACCATACAAAGATAATGCACAGTTATTTTTTTAATTGAAGTATAGTTGATGTACAATGTTGTGTTAATTTCTGCTATACAGCAAAGTGATTCAGTCATATATATATATATATATATATTTCTTTTTTTTATCAATATATTCTCTTCCATCGTGGTTTATCACATGATATTGAATATAGTTCCCTGTGCTATACAGTAGGACCTTGTTGTTTATCCATTCTATATATAATAGTTTGCATCTGCTAACCCCAAACTCCCAGTTCATCCCTTCCCCACCCCCCCAACCCTTGCCAACCACACTGTACATTTCATACCCATGACTCATTTGTTTTGCAGCTGGAATTTTGCACCTCTTAATCTCCCTCACCTATTTCTCTCCCTCCCTGTCCCTGACCCACTCCCCTCTGGCAACCACCTGTTTGTTGTCTGTATCTATGAGTCTGTTTCTGTCTAGTTATGCTTATTCATTTGTTTTACTTTTTAGATTCCACATATAAGTGAAGTCATTCAGTATTTGTCTTTCTCTGTCTGACTTACTTCACTTAACATAATATCCACCAAGTCTATCCATGTTGTTGCAAATGGGAAAATTGTGTTCTTTTTTATGGCTGAGTAATATTCCATTGTGTGTGTGTGTCACATCCTCTGTTTCCATTCATCTCATTCATCTACTGAGGAGCATTTAGGTTGCTTCCATATCTTGCATATCTTGGCTATTGTAAATAATGCTGCAGTGAACACAGGGGTGCATTTATCTTTTCAAATTAGTGTTTTTGTTTTCTTCAGATAAATACCCAAGAGTAGAATTGCTGTATCATATGAAGTTCTGTTTTTAGTTTTTTAAGGAATGTCCATCTGTTCTCCATAGTGGCTGTGCCAATTTACATCCCCACCAGCAGTGCACGAGGGTTCCCATTCCTCCACACCCTCTCCAGCATTTGTTGTGTTCTTTTCGTTGATAGCCATTTCTGACAGGTGTGAGGTGATAGTTCATTGTGGTTTTGATTTGCATTTCCTTGCTGATTGGTGATGTTGAGCATCTTTTCATGTGCCTTTTGACCATCTGTATGCCTTCTTTGGAAAAATGTCTATTCAGATCCTCTGCCCATTTTTGATTGGATTGTTGGGGATTTTTTTGATGTTGAGTTGTATGAGTTCTTTGTATATTTTGGATGTATTATTATTAGATGTATTAGATGTATCATTTGCATATATCTTCTCCCATTCAGTAGGTGACCTTTTCATTTTGTTGTTAGCTTCCTTTGCTGTGCAAAAGCCTTTCCATTTGATGTAGTCCCATTTGTCTGTTTTTGCTTTTGTTTCCTTTGCCCGAGGAGACATATCCATGAAATATTACTAAGATCAGTGTCAAAGAGCTTACTTCCTATGTTTTCTTCTAGAAGTGTTATGGTTTCAGGTTTTACATTTAAGTCTTTAATCCATTTTGAATTTATTTTTGTGCATGGTTTGAGAGAGTAGTCCCCTTTGATTCTTTTGCATATAACTGTCCAGTTTTCCCAACACTGTTTGTTGAAGAGACTGCCTTTTCTTCATTGTATATTCTTGCCTCCTTTGTTGGAGATTAATTACCCATAAAAGTGTGGGTTCATTTCTGGACTGTCTATTCTGTTCCACTGATCTATGTGTCTGTTTTTGTGCCAGCAGCATACTGTTTTGATTACTGTAGCTTTGTAGTATTTGGAATCAGGGAGCATGATACCCCCAGCTTTGTTGTTCTTTCTCAAGACTGTTTTGACTTTTCAGGGACTTTTGTGTTTTCATACAAATTTTAGAATTATTTGTCCAAGTTCTGTGAAAAATGCCATTGGTATTTTGATAAGGTCCCATATGCTTTAAATTTAAGAATTATACACCTAAATACCTTTCGAGTCAAAGAAGAAAGTGGAAATCAGAAAATATTTTGAATAATAATGAAAATAATTGAATTGAATTATAATTTTTCATTACAGATCATTGTAATTTTCATTACAAATTAGACATCAAAACTTGTAAGATGAGCTAAACCATGACATAAGGAAATATTAGCTGTGAACACATAATAGCAAAGAAAAAGACCGAAAATCAAAAGATTAGTAGTTAGTGGAAGAAAAACACACAAAGAGATAATTAACACCTCTAAAAGTTGGTTCTTAGATAACTAATGAAATTGACACAACTCTGAAAGAGTAATCATTAAAAAAAAAATAAAACAGTTAAATAACTAAGGAATATAAAAGGGAACATCACTATAGATCCTACAAAAATTAGAACGGTAATAAGAATATTATGAACAGCTTTATACTGATAAATTTGAACATTTGTGTAAAAAGGAAATTTTTCTCAAAGAAATGCAATATGCTAAAATTGCCGAAAGAAGAAAAATAAAACATAAATAATCATATAACTGTTATATTGAATCTGTAATTAATCCTCTATTAATTTCCTACATCTCAATAAAAGTACTTTGTGGATGTTAAATGTAATTCAGTTACCTACTATCTTGTTAGTTCGCAACTATGCGACTATAACACTTAAGGTTGGGGAGAAAGATTTAAAAGCTGTTGATAGTTCCTAACCTTCAGGAGTTCATAATCTAGTCATTGAAACACATATGAGAGGCATATGGAAGAGTTAAGAGTTAGATAATGACATTTGGGAGGAGAAGAAGAAAGTGTCTACATAAACACACAATGCTTTACCATGAACTATGTCCTAGATTGTTGACTTCTGTCCCATTCTTCCCCTTAATTATAGTTTCCTTTGGGTTGTTTCTAAATGTGGTCAGTAGAATGGCTTGTTTTCGTGGAGGAGAGGACTGTTTAAGAAATAATCTGTTATGTGCTCTGGTTAACCTGTGACCAAAGGAACTGAAAGTCTCCAAACCTTCCCAGATGATTTGTACTTGGCCAGTGATACTACTGGCTACATGTATGGGAATTTATTAGTTGATGTATTTATCTCAGTGGATTTCCTCATTAAGTTTGCAGATGTTTTTTCAATGAAAGACCTTTTTTTTTTAATTGTACTGTTTTTATCAGAATTTTCCAATGAACAATCCAGAATAAGAGAGTTAACACATTTCAGCACAGAACAGAGTAGCGTGTATTTAAAATTCATGGGAGGAAAAGCCTTTAATTTGTACTCAGACAGTTATGATTGAACATGTTGGATTTTAGAAAAATAGAGGCAGTATGCAAATTCCAACCTGAAATTCAACACATTGCTTTCCATTTAGTCAACATGGGGTTTGGTGTGCATCAGTTAATCATGTTGAACTAAATGCACATGTATTCAGAGTTAGCTGCCCTCTCAGGAAAGAATCCAGTCTTCTAATACTGCCACAACTCTTTTAAGAAAATTAGTTGATGGTGGTTTTCCATCGAGTAAACTATACTCAAATAATGTGTTTCAAGGAAAGATAAAACAATTCCAGATCCATTTGATTATCACAACAGACATCTCTGGTGCTCTGGTGACTTCAGACTATTTCCAATTTTAGTAGACAATATAACTGTGCAGGTAAACCTCTGTGAATAAAAGCATAAGGGACAGAATTTTTAATCATAAAGAAAAAATGTTAGTGCTCTATTTTCACTTTAATCCAAAAGGAAAGGAAAAATAAAATTAAAATAAATAAAAATAAATAAAAATAAAATTGAAGGCAAAGGAGAGGGTTCACTTTTAATGTATAGGATGTTGACCATCTTTTTATGTATGTAAACAATGCCTTTAAAGGCTCCACATTTACATTCATGTTACCAGCTTATACTATATTTGGGAAGTCATCCCTTCATAGCAGGTTTTACTGTACTGAAGAGTGATATTTAGTAGTTTTGAGGATCGGCATTTACAGTGTAAGAACTGAAAGCTTTTGCAAGGTAAATGATTTTCTTGGATAACTTTTCTCTAATTAATAGCAAATACTGTCCGTTTCTCTTGAAAATAAACAGATCTGAATTTTTAAAAGTATGTTTCATATTTTAGATCTCTAGCGCAGTTTTTTTTTTCTTTTTTTTTTTCTTTTTTTTTGCGGTACGCGGGCCTCTCACTGTTGTGATCTCTCCCATTGCAGAGCACAGGCTCCGGATGCGCAGGCTCAGTGACCATGGCTCACGGGCCTAGCCACTCTGTGTCATGTGGGATCCTCCCGGACCGGGGCATGAACCCGTGTCCCCTGCACCGGCAGGCAGACTCTCAACCACTGCGCCACCAGGGAAGCCCTCTAGCGCAGTTTTAATATATGCTTTTGTTAATGAGATTCTTGGTAATGTGTTTTCATTCTAATAAATTGGTTGCAGATGCTTAGAGAAGAAAGGATTTCATTAAAATTGCTGCTGTTAATAGCATACCTCCTACCTTTAAGATTAATGAAACAATAGTAAATTCAACCAATATCTCCTTACTGTTCTATTATTATGAAAATTAAAACTTTGTATCTCTTGGAGCTTTTTTTAGTTAATAAATAAAGCAGTGTTACAGAGCTTCTGAAGGTCATAGTAGCCTGGTGGAGTTACATCGAATACACATTTAATTTACGTCTTGATTTTTAGATTCTAAACTGTCTACAAGATGCAAATGCATAAGAAGGGTAGGATAGCTGTTTGTCAGGGCCAAAATAGAAATGACATCTTGGAAAAATAGGAAACAGAAGACGAAATCTCTCTGACTTTTCCAGAAACAGAGTATATGTGTTTCTGATCAAGTAAGACATATAAAGTCCAACAAAACTTCATTGAACATCTATAAACTGGTGTTTTCACACTTAACCTCCATTCTCAGAACAACAAATTAATTCAATAGTATTAGGGATATAGATTGTTAGTATCAAAACAGTAATATACACCCAAGGAGCAAGCCGTAATACTTGAGAACAGTTCACCCATTTTTCATTCACTCTAGGGTTTAATTATTATCTTGAAAGCATAATGATTTCAGTACCCAGTGTCTGCTTACAGACTTCCTTTTTGTTCTTTCCTTTTGTCTAACCCTGTGATCTCCAGACTTTGGTGGGCCAAAGAATTAAGGTGTATAGTACTATATTCAAAACTAAACAAATAACCATGTAAATGTATTTTCTATAAAAATGTGTTACAGGAAACACATTTAAGAGATCTTTCAGCTCACTGTCATAGATTTAAGAAAAAAAGATTCAATGATAAGAATCCCATTGACATTCCAAATAATGTATTTTGTTTTTACTACTTTGGATAATAGATTCATACTTGGCTTTTATTTTCTTGTAAGTATATGCTAAGTTAAAATCAGAACTTTGCAATTTAAAGTTAAAAGTGGCAGCCCGAGGCCACTTTTGAAAGAATTGAACACCAATGATAGTGGTTAGTTTGTTTTGTTTTGTTTTTATATCTTTATTGGAGTATAATTGCTTTACAATGTTGTGTTAGTTTCTGCTGTACAACAAAGTGAATCAGCTATATGTATACATATATCCCCATATCCCCTCCCTCTTGCGTCTCCCTCCCACCCTCCCTATCCCACCCCTCTAGGTGGTCACAAAGCACCGAGCTGATCTCCCTGTGTTATGCAGCAGCTTCCCACTAGCTATCCATTTTACATTTGGTAGTGTATATATGTCAATGCTACTCTCTCACTTCATCCCAGCTTCCCCTTCCCCACCCCGTGTCCTCAAGTCCATTCTCTATGCCTGCGTATGTATTCCTGCCCTGACACTAGGTTCATCAGTACCGTTTTTTTAGATTCCATATATGTGTGTTAGCATCTGGTATTTGTTTTTCTCTTTCTGATTTACTTTACTCTGTATGACAGACTCTAGGTCCATCCACCTCATTACAAATAACTCAATTTCGTTCCTTTTTATGGTTGAGTAATATTCCATTGTATATATATGCCAGATAGTGCTTAGTTTTAACTTACTTGGGAAGATCAGTGAAAACCAAGAAGCTTCCTGCCCATGATATTAATTTTAATTTTAAAATAAATCTTGGGACTTCCCTGGTGGCGCAGTGGTTAAGAATCCACCTGCCAATGCAGGGGACTCAGGTTCGAGCCCTGGTCCGGGAAGATCCCACATGCCGTGGAGCAACTAAGCCCGTGCGCCACAACTACTGAGCCTGCACTCTAGAGCCCGCGAGCCACAACTACTGAAGCCCATGTGCCTAGAGCCCATGCTCTGCAACAAAGAGAAGCCACCGCAATGAGAAGCCCGCGCACTGCAACAAAGAGTAGCCCCCGCTCACTGCAACTAGACAAAGCCCACGCGCAGCAATGAAGACCCAACACAGCCAAAATAAATAAATAAATAAAATAAAAAATAAATAAAAATTTAAAATAAATCTTAAGATAATTACTAAAAATAAACCTAAAGATAATTGCCAGTTATTAAATACCAACTACTTTGACATTTTACATATCATATATACAAGGGCCACCCCAGAAGAATCAGAGAGGGGTTTTATAAAGAGGCCTGTAAATGAAATTTGAAAATTCCAAAGAAAATTTTAAAAACATCTAACTAAATAGATGACCACACAGCATAATGTTAGGACAATAACATTCCAAAAAGCTGGTGGGCATATAGCAATGCTTAAAACTTCAACATAAGAGTTATAGAGTATATTTCTTAGTTACCAGTACTGATCTTTCTGGACACCAGAGTGATAAGCTAAAATTGTAAGAAATTATTCCAGTATGTAATAACACTTCTTTTTACATTGAAGTCCACGCCAGTGGCTTGCTTCCTTGTCCAAAGATTAGCTTCCAGTCTTAGAAATAATATGGGAAGCAAAGATTAAGCAGGAGATTCCCTGCATCACCTTTTTTTCCTCAAGTAAGCTGAGCTTAGAGTTGTATTACGCAAAATTGCACTCTGCAGACCAACAGCATCATCATCACCTGAGAACTTGTTAAAAATGTAGAATCTCAGTCCCTACCCCAAACCTACTCAGTCAGAATAGGTATTTTAAGAGACTCCCAAGTGCTTAACATTTGAGAAGACAGCCTCTTTAAGGCTCCTCTGAGAGAGTTTTATGCCCAAGAACACAGAAGACCCTGCCAGGCCCCTTAGTATCTACTGCATTCCCAGGTTAGGGAGCATGCAAATCCCAAGGGTGCTCACTCACAGCCCTGCCCTAAATGGACCACATCTTGCCTCATGCTCGAGAGGTCTGTACCTAAGAATATTAGACCTCCCTCTCTTCAGTCACTGCTGAAGAATAAATACAAAGGAGACCAGAATTTCACAAATTCCTTCTGCCTTCAGCTGACATTTTTTAACAGGCATTACTGCAACAGGACTTGTTAATAAATTTGGGGATTGAATTGTGGGGTTTTTTGCAGCCATTTCTCACAACTGACTAAGGCTATGTCTTTTCAATATAATGTAAAAGATTTAGTTTGTAAGTAAAATTTAAGAATGTGAAAATGTTCTGTATTATCTGTATATTTACCATAAAACTCTAACTTATATATATGAATTAGGAACAACTCTTCAAAAGGCCTTCATATCTTTTGGTAGATGCTCCACATTTTATTCCGTGCTTTTTCTGCTTATCTCTGATTATGGTATCTTTCATCCATGCGATCTTTTCATATTAATAAAGATAGCAGACCAGTTGGCATTGGAATTTTCATAGAATTTATTTTAAAAATCAAGATACAGTGAATCTATTGAGGCAAACAAATCAGGTTCCTGGGCTAAACCTCAAGTTGAGTTAACATACAAGCTGTCATTTTTACAAATCCATGAAAAATAAATGAGGAATTTGGCTCTCGAATAATATGATCATGCTATTTAAAACTCTTTACTTTCTCTTTTTTGGTTTTAAAAAAAAATGAAGAAAGTATAGTTAAATTACTCACATTCCCACCACCAAGTAGTTATTTTCAGTCGGTCCAAATGCATTTATTGTTTATATCTGCCTTAACAATCAACATACCATTTATATTCTGCCTCTTTTACTTAATATTATGTAAGAAACATTTCCCCATAATTCTACACTGCCTTCATCGTGATCATTTTTAATGACTTAAGAGTCCATCCTAATGACATATACTCTATTTACCCATTATTTTATTGTTAGACCTTCCAACCTCTTGCTATTGTGACTGTTGTGAATACATTTGAGCATATGACATTGTCTTCTTCAATCATTTACACTGTATGACTACATTCCCAGAAGGATAATTGCTAGTTAAAAGTTGATAATACTATTAAGTGTATCATACACATTAACTATTTAGGAACTCTGCTTTTTTCAGTCCAGGGCCAAATTTGGATTTAGTTCTTTTCATAAAAGCTGCCAGCTTGGGAAATCATTGATGGTTAAACATAGAATCCACAGACAGCTTCAATAACAATGAACTGCAAACCCTGAATAGGCTCCTGCCTAGATATTTGTACATAAAATATAAGGAAACATAGGCAAGCAATCTACTAATGACTAGACAGAAATCAGTTCAGATAACTGAGGTCTACATAAGCGTGCCAATAAATTAAATTCAAAGATACCCTCCAAAACTGCACAAATGACCAGTCACCAAATATAAGAATAAATACAGGGCTTCCCTGGTGGCGCAATGGTTGAGAGTCCGCCTGCCGATGCAGGGGACACGGGTTCGTGCCCCGGTCCGGGAAGATCCCACATGCCGTGGAGCGGCTGGGCCCGTGAGCCATGGTCGCTGAGCCTGTGCGTCCGGAGCCTGTGCTCCACAATGGGAGAGGCCACAAAAGTGAGAGGCCCGTGTACCGCAAAAAAAAAAAAAAAAAAAAAGAATAAATACAAAGAACTTTTCTATGTGCCCCATTTGATTATGAAAAAAATAATAATAACCTACAATTTAATCTTTCTTGTAACCTCTGTTTTTGTCTTCCCCAAAGAATCCACCTCCAGTCTAGTAAATGCTAAAAGCACATAGTTTAACTGAAATTATGAGCAGCCACAGAAGGCCAATTTAAACAGATATCATAATCAAAACAAATTTTACCCCACTTACATGTATTAGTTAATAGATGTCAAAATGGCCAGCTTGACAGGAAGAGAAGAAGGAGCCACTTCAGTTATAGATTTCATGAAACCCCCCCAAGTAGTTCCTCTTATATGCAGTCCAAAGGTGTTGCATAAGCCCCTTTCTGGCAAGTAGGGATACATCATCAATTTCTTTGACAGTTTTGGAAGTCTACTATTCAAATTGCTCTTTCAGCATTGCAGCCTCCATGGAAGCTTCCAATATGTTAACATAATTCCAGATTCACTATTCTCAAGTGTGTTGCCATCTGAGAGCTCTCTGAAGGAGTCTCCTTGAGTAGCCAGATCTGTTTTTAAAATTTTAGAGGTTACTCCAACTTTATATTTCTCTTATATACCTACGTACCATTATACGGAGTGTCCTTGGCAACTACTCAAATTTTAAAAGGTTTTTTAAACTCCAAATGACATGATGGATTATAATAATAATGCCAACTAAATATTGAGTGCCTACTCTATGCTAGGTGCTGTTCTAAGCACTTTGTATTTATTAACTTACTTTATAATCTTTATAGCAATCCTAAGAGGAAGGGACTGTATTATTTCTGCTGCTTTACTGAAGGGAAACTTGAAATACAGAAAGGTCCAGCAACTTGCTCCAAGTTGGAGGAGGCATGGGAATGGTAAAGTCAAGATTCACATTCGGGCATCTGGCTTCAGAATCTAACTGCTTAGCCACTACAGATGCTGTCTTACTTCTTGATTATTTGAGGGTCTTCTGTGTTGGTCTTAATGACTTGGTTTCCTCTTGAGACAGTCAAGATATTGGTGGATGCATAATGCTATAAACTTCAAGTAATTGATGATTTCTTGGTTGTCCTGCCCCTAAAGGACAGGTCTCATAATCTACCAGTCAAATGGAACTGTTTTTGCAAATGGCAGGAAAAATATTTGTTTTTTTCTGAGACACCTAAAAAGAGTTTCATTATTAAAATGAAGGGAAATATGTGTACAACTAAAATCATAAGTAAAGTGTTCTTGAATTTTCTGCTCCAAATAGTAATAGATATTTGCTTTATTTTTTTATATTGGAAAATTAAAGCTGAGAGTTAAAATCACTTTTTCCAAAATCATCTAACTAAAACTGGGAGGTACTAAAACTCAAAATAAATGACAATTATAGACAATATTCAGAGAAGGCCACTCAGTGACATGTCTGGAACAAGACAGACAAGCCCATTCTCAACATCTCTCTCCTGGCTAACATGTAATTCCAACTTCATAGCAGTGACTACTCTCAACCCACTTTAATCCTCCTGCCTTCTATATTAAAAAAAAGAATAAGTAAGACCAGTTATTGAATTTCCCTAGCTTTTTGACAACCTCCAATTCAAAACTGGACCTCATGTTTTTAAATCCTTCCTACAACCATGCATTACAAGCCCAAATCCTATAAGAAGTTCCAAAAAACTCTCTCTTACTGAGACAACCCCCCATTCTCCTGGAGTGCATGCCCCCCGGCTGCGGTCAGTGAAATAAATCTAGTTCGGACTACAGTTTTGTTCTTAGTGCCCTTTGGTTGATGGGCTATAAAAGTTTCTTGATTGTTTCTCTAGGTGGAAGGTGGTGCTAAAGCACACTGAAGAGCAATATTGGGGAGAAAACTAAAAATTCCATTTCAGATATGTTGAGTGCAGGATACTTTTGAGAAATTCAAGGAATATTAAAGAAACACGTCTAAAAGGGTCTGTAGAACAAAGGGAAAGCATGGATACAAATGTAGAAGTTATCAACGTATAGATGGAAATTGAAGCTAGAACATGGATGAGATCACTCAGTGCAAAAAGCGTAGGGAGAAAAGAATGGAGAAACTAAAACTCCAATATGAAGTTTCTGTAGAGAAGTGTGAACAACAAATGCGGCTGCGAAAGCACATCCAGAGATAAAGCAGAAGGACCAGGAGCAGATCATCATGTGAATCAAGGAAGAGGATATTTCAAGGCCTATGGAGTAACCAATGGTTGGAAGCATTTGAAAGATCCAGTAAGAAGAGAACGGGAAAATTCCCACTGAAGTCCGTCATTGACATTTTTTGTGAAAGATTTTTCAGAATTTTGATGGAAGCAGAAGCCAGAATAAATGGCCGAGGGATAAGTATGAGGTAAGCTAAGTGAAGGAAGAAAGAAGGGTCTTCCAGGAGGAGGGACAGAGTGATAGTGCTGTAAATAGTGGTTAAATGAATGGGTTCTAGAGAGACTGATCAGAGTTCAAATCCCAGTTGTGTCCCTCACTAGCTGTGTGACCTTAGTTAGGTTAGTTAACTTATTTGTGCTTCAGTTTTTCCATCTGTCAACTGGGGGAAAAACAGTAACCACATGCAGTTATGAGCAGAAAGAGATCAAGTAATAGAGATCCTTGTATATAGTAACGTCTCAATAAGGATAAGCAACAATTATTGTAAAAACATGAGAGAGCATGACTCCATTAGGGGCTTGAAAGTTGTTTAATGTGAATGGTGAGTACGGAGATAAGACCAGACAGGTTGACAGGGTCCTAGGCCTGGAAGCCGTGAATGACATGCCAAAGAGATACATTTCCTCTCAAGGCATAAAAGGTTCATTGAGGGAGTTTAGGAAGAGAGTGATGTGATTATAGTTCTATTTTAGAAAAATCGCTCTGACTATATAGCCTACAGGATGGATTGGAGTCTAATCAAGCTGAAGGCCAGGGCAGCAGTTAGGACCCCATTTCAAAAACCTAAATGAAAAGAGATAATGCCTTGATTAGGGCAGAGGAAGTAGAAATGGAAAAGAAAAAAGTTAAGTCAAGGAGGTAAAATTATCATGACTTGGTTACTGATTCTATATTGTAGGTGAGACAGAATGAAGTCTAGGATACTCACCCTTCACCTCCCCTCAAGTTTCTAGCCTGGGTGACTAGCTGAGTATCACAGCCATTTACTGAGGAAGAAAGTCTAAGAAGGAACAAAGGTCTAAGGGGTTGCTTATTGTTCAATTTTGGATATGCTGTGTCTGATAATACCCACATGTTGAAGATATCCAATATGCAACCTGGAACCCATAGGAAACTTTGAGCTGAAGATCTATTAATGGTTGTTTAAATCCTGACCGTTCAAGGGGTTACTGAGGAAGAATATCTAGAAAGAGAAGAATGTTGAAAAAAATGTCATTTAGAGAGATTATCTAGGAAAATAACATTAGTTGACAACAGACAAATGTTAAATCTTCTTGGGAATTTCTTAGAAGACAAATGATGGCAACTGCTATAGCCAGCTAACATCCAGCTTCTTTTATTCAACAGTGGAGAATTTACGATGAGATGGGGAGGGGGGACCAGGGGGAAGGCTAACCCCTCTCTCCTCCACTCAGCCTCCCAGCCTCGCCTCACGGTCCATGTGATGTGAGAAAATAAGCATCCGGCACTGGAGAGATTGGCAAGTGGTTCCTTGAGAGTTAACCAAGCTTCAGGGTGGTAGGTGTTTGGTGAATAAGGTGATAGTATAGGGTCATTGGTTTTCTCTAAATAAGGATTTCCAGAAGCCCATGGTGGAAAGGACCACAGCAATGGGAGAATGAGTGAGAAGGGGGAAGAACACAGTAGGTTACATGTAAGAGCATGAGCGGACAAGATGATGGGTGGTGCATGTGTTTTGTCCACTCAGGCCAGGTGAAGGCATGTAGTCCAAGCTTTTGGTATTTCAAACAGAGGCCATGAGAGGCCTCCGATGGTCACTTTCTGTCTCTGCGCATGATAATTACCTCATCCCAGGCAGTAGATGTTGCACACTTAGCCCAAGTCAAACCCTTTGCCTTACCTTTTTGCCTGGTGAGCTCTGCTCACGTTTCACAACCCATCTGAAATATCACCTTCTCAGGAAAAACCAGGACTCTCATTGAGCACATAATGGATATTGGCAGGATATTAAGCAGTTAGTGGGAAAATGATCACACTAAAACAATAATAATAATAACATTGAGCCTTGAATTGGGAAGCCTATGTTCTATTCCTGGTTTTGCCACCAAGTATGTGACCCTGGGCAAGTCACTTCACCTCTTCAGGTCTCAGTTCCTTTATTTACATAATGAGAGAGTTTATATAATGAGAGTCAATGAGAGAATTTACATAATGAGAGTCAATGAGTTCTGTGATATTTTATAAGTAGCCCATGACACCATGGCCATCGCTAGGTTGAGGGACAGAATGCAGACTGGGTGGGCTGCCCCAGAATGCTGGTAGGGCTGACAGAAACCCCTGCTGATAGGTCAGCATTACAGATCATTCCAAAGAAAGCTATACCATAAAGGAAGCCTACTAGCAGCCTGGCTTTCCTTGGTGTGCTGCCCTCAACAGCAGAGCCTGCTCAGTCTTAAAGGACCAGGACAGTTACCCTACTTTGGATTCTCTATGGGATCTGTTTAGGTTATCTCAGAATCTGCAGAATCATTCAATTATCAGTTAACTCTTAGGGAGGAGAGAAGTGAAGGAGTGAAGGGGGAAAGACTTTGCAGAGTGGACTTCAGTGCTCTTTGCCAAACTCTTACCTTTCCTACAATTTACCCACATCACTTCTCCTTCCCTCCCTCCCACGGTCTTATTCAAAGGGATCCCTTCTCCTTTTTCTAAGGGTAGTTCTGTTATCTGTGTTCATAGGTCCAAACCTACTGCTCTAGTACAGAACAAGGGCAAATAACTAAATAATAATCATATGTTTGAGAAGGAAAAGAAAGGACAACCACCACTAGACTCTGTCCTGTATCTACATCACCCCCCTTCCTTTATATTATAAAGTTTGAAGTAAAGATCCTGATTAAGGGGAAGCCACAGCTCTATGTCTCCAGTTCCTTCCCTCATTCACTGCCAACTCACAGCAACCAGATCCCTCCCCCAATCCCAGCAACTGGCAACCACACCACCAGATCCACAGGATACTTTCTTGACTATATTACGGTGTCTGCCATTGTTGAGGAACCCCTTCCGTAAACTTTCTAAAACTACAGATATCATTCAGCCTAAGTAACCACATTTTTTTTCTCTTTGCCCATATCTCCTGTCAAAGGGGTGAACACAGACAGCCATGTTTTATACCCAAGACTCTTAGGACCGCTGGTGATGGGAGCATGAGTACACACCTGGTCAAGGCAACCTAGATCCTTGATGTGACCTGAAGAGAGGTTAGACCTATCAGATTCTCCCTTTCTCAGGAGTTTGAAATAGACAAAAGTATGGGGTGGAAGTTGAAAAGTCATGGTATATAAAGAGATTCTAGGGGCAGTGTTTGACCATGTGAAGCCAAAGTTATGAGGGTCAGAAACTGAATGAGCAGAGAAAGAGGTCATTAGAGAGAAGAGATAAAGCCAATACACAGAAACAGGAAGGCCGTAAGATTCAGGGAGATGGAGAGAACATCTGACCCCCAAGAGTTGCTTCCCAGAAGCCAAAAGAGCCACTGCTCCTAGACTGTTCTCCTTCCACTATCTGTTCTCTCTCTGCCTTCTTTGAAGCCTCTTCTCTATTTGTCCTTTAAGTATTAGTCTTTTCCATTGAAGGCTCTGTCCTTGGGACTTTTTCATTCTACACACTTTCCATGGGACATGGACACACTTTCCAAAAGGACCTGTATCTGATGGTGCTCAGATCTGAATTTCTAGGCTACCTCTCTAGGCTACCTCTCTCTCCTGAGCTCTAGACCTGTTTATTCATCTGCCTGATGGACACTGCCACTCCCATGGGCATTCCACCAGCACTTCAAAATCAACATGTCTAAAATTAAACTTCCTGTCAAACCTACTCTTCCTCTAATACTCCTTTTCAGTGAAGTAAACTTTCAGCTGAAAACTATAACCACCCTAGTGGTTATAGTTTATATATATATATATATATATATATATGGTTTATAGGTTATAACCACTATAATCTCCTTGCAATCCATTGGAACGTTGTCATGTTCATTCAACCTCCTACCTTTCTCCTCACTGCCTCTCCTCTCCAGTCCCACTGCTACTAAGTTCAGAGCCTCATAACTGCCCTTTGGTTTCCTTGGCATGAGTGTCCTACCCCTGCTTATAATTCTTCTATGGCTTTCCAGTTTTCCAACAGGAAAATCCAAACTCTTAAGCAGGGCATCCAAATCTTCCATGATGCTTCCCTTGCCTAGTTCATTCGTATAGTCTTTCTCTGCACTCCATCTAACCCCAGTTTCAAATGATCCAGACTTGCTGCAACTCCCACGGCATCTCAAGTGTTGCCTCCATCTGGACTTTGCTCTCACCGATCCTTCTTCCAGGAAGGCTAGCATCCCTTTCTCTTCCTGCCAACACTTTCCTGTGTTCTCCTTCAGTATTTATGAGCCTGCCCCCACATTTAAATACTCTTCTTTTATTATGCCCCAGTGGTACTCCGCACAGATGACTGTGACAGCATCAATATCACTTTATCGCGCTTAATTTTAAAATGTTTGTATTCCTCTCTTTGACCTAGAAGGGCAGGAAATCTATCATTTTTACTGTTTGTCCTGTGCCTAGCAGTGAAAGCGTTCAGAGCATGCTGGCGAGGAAAGGAAGGAAATGAATACACTGATCCTCCAGGGGGAAGGAAACTAGCCTATCCTCTGAGAGAATCGAATAATGCCCAGTAAGTAAAGCCATGAAATTTTATGGTCATAATTTAAAATGTTCTCCAAAAAGAAAAGAAACAAAAAAACAAAAAAAACCCTCTCCTACAGAGGGCAAGAAAGAGCACCATCCTCTTCCTCAGAAAGTATAATATCACTTCAGCAACTGGAAGCAGGAGCCCCTCAAAGACAGGCAGCCTGTTTCCCATAAGGATAACTGAGCAAGATGAAGCAATTTCCTCAAGTAAACAGAAACCCTCAAAAATATAAAGATTTTTCATCTACACCCCTATCTTACCAAGATGTGTGGGTGGAATTTGCTCCATTTAGACCCTGGTAAACAAAGTGAAAAATAAAGCCCATCACAAAGGAATGGTCCCAGTGCCCCAGCAGACACAGGCAGGAAAGGCTCTGTCCCAGCTGCCAACAGTGCTGGAGAGTCAGTTGGTCCCTCACTAGCTGAGCAGCCCCTGCTGCTGGCCGGCTGAGGAAAGCCTTGAGGGAATGTCTCTTCATAATTAATCCAGGTGGGAGAAGACCTCTACCCCTCTAGACTGGGTCCCGTGGGCTGAAGTGTTGAAGGAGAAACTGGGATGGTGAGTCTGTCTGCAGGTGTCCCTCCCATTTGTACCATGGTATCTAAGCACGCTCTCAGGTACCACTCACTAGTCCAGGAGGGAAGGAACTGACTGAAGCCAAGGATGCACACTGAGAGAGCTCTTGGGTGGAAGAGGCGCTGAGGAAGGCACAAGAAGTGAGGAGGGGCCCTTCCGGAAGGGCTGCGTCAGCCAAGGGCTTTGCACCTAGTAACTTCTGTGGGGGGAAGAGGGAGCCTGAGAGAAAGAACTTTTGCCTGCCGGGATAAAATAGTAAATGCAAGCTGAATATTCTCATCAAGAGTGGGAAGCCGCTTGACTTCTGCATGCTGAGAAGGATTGTCTTCCGGACACATCCGGGGGAGTTGGAAGGCAGGCCATGCATATTTCCCCCGTTGGCCATTCCTCTGCCCCAAGGCTGCAGGCAGAGATAAGTTTCATGCTTGCACAGGTTTCCTCTGTGTGAGTCTCTTCCCATTCTGGTTAATGCTTTCTTGTTCTCTAGGTTTCCTCATATGTGTCAATTCCTGTGAGAAGCAGTGGCTGATATTCTGCCCATACCTCCACCGCCACCCAGGCGAGGAGTAAGAACGTCATCTAGGTGGCTGCCATGTGGCGAGCACACGAACAGTATGTTGCCAGGCCTACTTCCTATCTGCCTGCAATTCTGGGCCGAAATGACTCAAAGGCAGGAACCGTGAGAAACACCATTGAATCTCCAGATTCTGACATGGAGCATTGTTCAGTCTCACATGTTTAATTAAGGTTTATTGAACCTTTATAATATAAAATATGTTATATATCATAATTATATATGGTATAAGATGAAATAACCCAAAGCTTGTAATATTGCAGTGTTCTAAACTGAAGCATAAAAGACACTCTGAATGGACCTCTCAGGCTGGAGGACAGCCTAAGCAGTATGTCTATGAAACGGGAATACAAAGGGCAGAGCTAAACCATTTCTATGCCAGAGAGCCCTTGGGCCCCTTCTCAAGCAGTGTTTTTTAACATATAGTAAAATACATAATTTGACAAAGGAAGCAAATCATATAGAGATAGTTAACAACAGAGCTTTTAAAAATGATAATTTAGTAATATGTGTGTTTATTACTCATTAAATAACAAGATCAAGTAGCAGTTCTAAAAACTACTATGGGGACTTCCCCGGTTGTCCAGTGGTTAAGAATCCGCCTTCCAATGCAGGGGACGTGGGTTCGATCCCTGGTCAGAGAGCTAAGATTCCACGTGCCACAGGGCAACTAAGCCCACATGCCACAACTAGAGAGCCTACGTGCCGTAACTACAGAGCCCACGTGCTGTAACTACAGAGCCCACATGCTCTGGAGCCCACTCAGTCACCACAACTAGAGAGAAGCCCGCGCGCCGGAACGAAGAGCCTGCGTGCTGTAAGGAATGATCCCATGTGCCGTAACTAAGACCGAACACAGCCAAAAACAAACAAATATTTTAAAATAAATAATAAAAACTACTATGATTTTGAAGTAAAAATAGATGTGAGCAATATTTGAAGATATCGACCACAGCTGTAATGTGACATGAAAATATCTGCACCTTCCATTGGCAAGAGCTTCAGGTACTGCCAGTCATACTGAGGTTTTTTTGTCCACGTTTATAATAGAAGGAAACACTGAATTTCAATCAGAGGTTAGTGAAAATAAAGAAATAGGTTTTCTCCAAGATCCACGATCATGGATGCCCTGAATTCTATCTGTGGATCCCCTGGGTTCAGTATACCCTCTACCTGTAGAACACAGGAAAACAGACCACCTAAAATAACAACTATGAACAGCAATTCTTCCATATTTAGAGGAATGATATCTCCCCAAATCAATGTAAGCCTCTACCTACACTATATGATAAACAACTATTTCAGGAGTACTTAGGTTTATGAAGGATATCAGTATTCCTTTATATATTTAAAATGTAAAATTTTATAAGGCTTACTATAAAATTATAGTAATCAAGAGTGTGGTATTTGTTTAAAGACAGTTAAATAGGTGAATGGAACAAACTAATGAGTTAAGAAATAGGCCCACATATTTATAGGCGGTTGATTTTCAACAGAGGTGTCAAAGCTATTCCAGGGGAAAAACATTCATTTCAACAAGTGGTGCTAACAAATAATTAGGTATCAAAATGAAAAAAAAAAAAATCTCAACCCTTACCACGTATCACATACAAAAGGTTACTTGAAATGGATTTTAGATCTAAATGTAAGAGAAAGCTAAAAACCTAGAATAGAATGTAGGAGAAAATACTTTAGTTAAGGAACGGTTCCTTAGGATACAAAAAAACATAAACCATAAGCAAAAAGTCTGACAAATTGGTCTTCATCAAATTTAAAATGTCTGCTCTTGAAAAGACACTTAAGAAAATGAAAAGCAGGATACAGATTGGTAAGAACTATTTGCAAAGCACGTTTCTGATAAAGAGCTTATCGGCAGAGTATGTAAATATTAAAACAAAAACTCAGCAAAAAGAGAGGCAAAAGATTTGCACAAATATTTCACCAAAGAAGATATGAAAACAGCAATGAACACATGTAAAACTATTCAACATGATTAATCAACAGGAAAAGATGAATTAAAAGGAGATAATCACTACACACCCATTAGGATGGCTAAAATTAAAAGGATTGATAATACTAACTGTTGGAGACAATGTAGAACAACCCGAGCTTTAAAGATTGCTGATGGAGATGCAAATGATACGGTTATTTTGGAGAACAAATTTTTGGAGAACAGATTTTTATAAAGTTAAACATACCATATGACCCAACAATTCCATAGATGTTTTCCTAGGAGAAATGAAAACAGAGGTCCATACAGCAAATGTTAATTGTTGCTTTATCCATAGTAGTCAAAAATCCATCAATGGAAATAGTTCTCAGCAACAGCTAGCAATGAACTGCTGATACCAGCAACAACATGGATGAATTTCAAAAGCATTACAGTAAGTGGCTAAGCAAAATAAGCTAGACACCTGCTGTACATGCTGTATTTATATGTCATTTATACAACATTCTAGAAAAGTCAAAACTGTAGAAACAGAAAACAGATCAGTCACTGGTTGCCACTGGGCTGTGGGTGAAGGGAGGAATTGCCTACAAAGGGGCATAAGGGAACTTTCTGGGGTGATGAAAATGTCCCATATGTTAATTTGGGTGGTGAACACACAACTTGCGTGTGTGTCAAAATTTATTGAACTGCACTTTAAAAGGGTGAATATTATTGCATGTGACTTGTATCTCAATAAAACCCGACTTTTAAAAAATTCTAAAGTTTTATCAAAGAGAAATGATAAATGATACTTTGTTACTAGAGCTAAATTGTCATGTTAAAGAATCCAAAATCAGGATTTTCCACCCAAAATGAAAGGCACTTGTCCATACTCTAAATACAGAGAGGAACAGATGTATTGGCTCAGTATCTTATTGGTTTTGTATGCCATTTGGAAATTGGATTGTTTTGACAAATTACTTGCTAGCCAGGAAAAGCATTAAGGGATTATTTGTCCACTGTGATTTCAGATTTTTCCCTAATGATAAAATCATTTGAAATAAGAGGGCAGCCAAAGTAGTTTTACTCAGGGAGATACTATTTCATACATAGACATGTCAGAAACAGCATAAGCAAGAAAAGGAGATTACTCCAATTTTTATTTTAACTTCACGTGTTATAAATAAGAGCAGCAAACAATTTCAATGCTAAATAGCACAAAATTCAGATTTCCTTTTAAGAGCTTCTCAACTTAAAGACTTGAAATCATTTATTAACGTGGGTGTTGTAAACTTCACATTGCAATTTGAATCTTCTTAATCCATTTTTTTAAAATAAATTTATTTATTTATTTTACTTTTGGCTGTGTTGGGTCTTCATTGCTGCGGGCAGGCTTTCTCTAGTTGCAGCAGGCAGGGGCTACTCTTCATTGCAGTGCACGTGCTTCTCATTGCGGTGGCTTCTCTGGTTGTGGAGCACAGGCTGTAGGCACATGGACTTCAGTAGTTGCAGCACATGGGCTCAGTAGTTGTGGCTAACGAGCTCTGGAGCGCAGGCTCAGTAGTTGTGGCGCATGGGCTTAGTTGCTCCGCGGCATGTGGGATCTTCCCGGACCAGGGATCGAACCTGTGTCCGCTGCATTGGCAGGCAGATTCTTAACCATTGTGCCACCAGGGAAGCCCTCAATCCACCTTAATACCTACTTTAATGCTATTTGAGGATACCATCAGATTATATCGTTGATTTTACTTGTTTATGGGCTCTAATGTCTTCCTACTGTTCTATAGAACGTTTTGCTTTAATAGAATTCTATGTATTTCAAGAATTTCTTTGCAGATAAGTGGTGTGTCCTTCAATAAAGCAAAGAAAAACTTTAAAATCTTCATTAAAGCAATATTCTTCATTTATTTGTTCATAGAACATTAACATTATCTTCCTTATCTAAAAGAGCTCTTTTCTCAACTACAGTTCATAGGATGAAGAACCACCACTTATTTTAAATGAGCTTCTGTGTAACTATCAAATTAAATGAATTAATATTTACCTTTGTGCTTTTTAAAAGTATTGTCATAACATTGGTTGTCTTAATGAACTAGCGGTAGATAGTTTAGTTTATTTTTATATTCTTTTTTTTTTTTGCCAGAAAGACTAACTAAACTGCTAGATTAGTGCATATTTTTATATTTTTCTGCGGATATACTTGATCTCTGAGTAATTATTTGCTGTGTTCACATGAGGTTTATTCTTTTGTATCTCTAGGTCTGCTGCCATCTAACACACTAGCTGCTAGCCACGTGGGATTATTTAAATCAGTTAAAATGAAATGAAATAAAATTAAAAATTCAGTTCCGCGCTCACACCAGACAAATTTCATGTGCTCACCAGCCACATGTGGTCCGTGGCTATCCTATGGAGCATTCCCATCATCACAACAGTTCTAGTGAACGGTGCTGGTCCAGGTCAGGGTCAGAAAACTTTCTTCTCGTAGGGCCGGATAGTAAATATTGTAGAGTTTATGGGCCAACAGGCAAAACTGAGGTTACTGTTTAGGCACTTATATAACCATTTGAAAAGTAGATTTATTTAAAAATGGAAAAAAACCTTCTTAACTTGCAGACAGTGAAAAGCAGGCAATGGGCTGGAGTTGAGCCATAGCTTGTCTAGCGCTGGTGCCAGTCATTCAGTCCTTTATCGATTAAGAACATCTTTTTTGAACAGACCTATGTTTTAAGCGCTGGACTAAATATTAAGTTTAGCATAGTGAGCAAGAAACATAGTCTCAGCTCTCAAGGAGTCCAGAACGTAACAGGAAAGGCACTACAACAAAAATTACACAATTAATTAGAGAATTATTATAATTTAACAAATAAAATGAAGGAGCTAAACAGGATTTTATGAAAGGAAGTAACAGGGGAACCTAAACTGGTGTAAAAGATTGAGTTGATTCTAAAAATTATCTGCAGCTAACATTATATTTTTAATGTATAGCAACTATTTAGACTTTCCAGCTGACCCATGTGAAGAAAGCACTGTAAAAATTAATAAATCTAGATAATATTTCTAAGTGGGCTGATGTTCAAATATATTAATTCTTACATACCATCTGTTTTATATGTGAATGATAGAAATTATATTTGCTAACATCACATTTACTGATGTTTGGTATTTTATTTTCCTCTACTAGCATCTTTTATTAGAATAAAAGTGTATAAATTAAATGCTTCCTTGTAACTAGAAAAACTTGCCATGGACTAACTCCCCAAATGGCCCCAATTTTCTATTAATTATTTATATCAAAATTCAAATTGAACCCATTGTTAAAGAAAACAGTGTGATGCATATAAACCTAGGCTACTTTGACAGATATTTTTTTAGAACGTATGACTTCTTTTCATTTATGAGAACTCAGTATACATAATCAGCACAACAAAACGAAATAAAAATATACACTATACTGTCTTCCCATATAATGGCAGTGTTTCTCAAGATTGTATTTGATTTTCTGAGGTCTTTATGGCACTTCGCAGTTCTTTAAAATGTGGCCTTTTTTATGGTGGTGTCAAGAGCTTGCTGTAAATCTAAATATTTAATCACTGAGCACGTGAGAGAGAGTCGAGTGAGCAGAAGCCATTCTAAATTGAGCACACACCTTGAATGACAAATAGGCCAAACTGAAATTGTTCATAGATTAAATTATGTGCCTTATATCTGCTTTGTTTCAATAAATAAACCCCGAACTTAAATGCAGCTGATTGTACATCAAGATGAGGACAAAATAAAGGGCATAAAATATTTCCTAAAACTCCATTTTCATGACATGGAGTTTAATTCTTCAATTTCACTAAAATTAACAGATCCTGCTGACTCAGTTTTAAGCTGTTCTTTTATGATGACAAATGATGTACAGCAAGAAACTAGAATTTGACCTTCCCTTCACAGCTTCTTAGAGCAGTGCATATTAGAATAATGCCAAGAATAGTGGGGCTTAAAAACAAATTTAAAAATTGTGACTGAATCCATCAAGAAAAGAGTCCGTATGTGGCTCACTAGCCGCAGCGCTGCTTTTCTCTCACCTTTGCACAGTTTCAGCACAGAGCTGCTCTGTTATTCTGTGACGCACTTCCTGCAAAAATTAAGGATTCTGGCTCCCTCAAGGCAAATGTCCTCAACTCATGTTTACTGAGTGAGAAGAGTCATATCTATTTAACTCAGAGTGTTGAAGGCCTAGCACAGAAATCAGGTCTTAATGTCATCGGGGATGGAGTCAAATTGACAACTGGCACACATTTTCCTCGTGAACCATGGAACTTCTAGGCACCCAATGGTAAATCTGTAGATGAGCTCACTCCGTGCTTCCATCTGAGGTTCCTTCAGTCTCCAGGAAGGAGCTTTGCTCTGGCTCACTACACAACACCATCACTGCTGAACCCGGTGCCCTTCTGCTGGTTCCCGTTTGCTTGAACTTTTGACACAGGAATTGGTGCTGGTGCAGAGGTGGACAGGCGTCGTAATTGGCTGCTGGAGTCATAGGAGGTGATGAAGTAGGAGGAATCGGCCGTCTCAGATCTGCTCCACCCTTCATTTTTGTATAGAATCTGTGTCAGCTGGATCCCGATGTCCCAATCCTGATTCTTGAGATCTCAACTGTATCAAAACGTCTTTGGGCACAACTCAGGTTCTCTACTTGCATTTCAAATGTTCCACTGTTATCATCTATCTCTGAGACCCTCCATGTTTCCCTTTGATTCCTCAAGCCCCAGAAGAAAGCTGAAAGATTTGCTAGGATCTCTTTCCCCCAGTAGAAGCTTTGTGGCTCAGCCAAGATCAATGCTCAGACCTTAAAGAAAATGATGGCCAACAGCTGCCAGCTTATTTCAGGAAGTGATTGTCCTCTTTCTGGAATTTTTGTTTATGCCATTTCCTTACTTTCTGATATCTTTTAAAATATGTGCTTTTTTTTTGTAGTTTATTTGCCCTTTTTTTGGTGGTTGCAGTAAAAGTGTTGGCTTGCTATGACCTACTACATCCTGCCCAAAAGCAGACCTATTCAAGTTACTTTTAAGATGCTGGTATATGTCTACTCGACCTCATTAACACCTCTGTTCTGTACAGCAAAGGGGAAACCTGTGACAAGGTAGCTTCTTTGGTGAAGGGATAGAAATGAGTATAAAAGTATGCTTTAGGGCTTCCCTGGTGGCACAGTGGTTGAGGGTCCGCCTGCCGATGCAGGGGACGTGGGTTCGTGCCCCGGTCCGGGAGGATCCCACGTGCCGCGGAGTGGCTGGGTCAGGAGCCATGGCCGCTGGGCCTGCGCGTCCGGAGCCTGTGCTCCGCAACGGGAGAGGCCACAGTAGTGAGAGGCCCACGTACCGCAAAAAAAAAAAAAAAATGCTTTATAGAGTCTGGAAACAAACTCTAATCCTTTTCATTGGTATATATTTTAAAAGATACAACCAAGAGACATAAAACTGTTTAAAAAAATCGAAAATACACAAAAGAGCCAAAGTTGGGCGTTGTCCAATTACAATGACCTATCTTTTTTAACACAGGAATTCCTAATGTCTATTTAAATATAATTAATATATTGTATTAATATATTTTATTATATATATTTTTATTAATAGAATGTTTAGGAACTCACTTCCCACACTCATTTCTGTCCTTTCACACTTGGAGTAGCAGACTGTCAACTGAGGAAAAGATGGAAGTATGTTACCTGTGTTCACACATCCCCACCTGTCCCCTGACATATACATACACCACCCACATGTGCGTACACAGATGGCACTAATGGCAAGTAAATTTTATCAGCCTACCCTATTCTGTTGTTTGCTTACAGGGCACAGATTAATACTTTACCAGTTGTTTTGTGGTTTTTTTTTTCAAGTAAGCCTTTTATTTTGGAATAATTTTAGGTTTACAGAAAAGTTGCAGAAATGAAGTTCCCATATACCTCTCACCCAGTTTCCTCTAATGTTAATATCTTACATTCAGACCATGCATTTGTCAAAACCAAGAAGCCAACATTGGCACATTAGTATTAACTCCAGACTTTATTCAGATTTCAATAGTTTTCCACTAATGTCTTTTTGTTTCATGATCTAATCCAAGATTACCATATTGTGTTAAGTGTTTTGTGATTGTTTTTTGAATTGATGTTTTGTAAAGTTTCGCATTTTCTTAATTCAGTGTCTTGTTTGTGCTTCTATATAATCCTTTAGTTTTCATTTGGGAATTGTTTTGAGTGCCAAAGTGTCATGTTTTTCATACTCCAAACTCCTAGGTAGGCCTCTGAAGACAATTTGTCCTTTATTTATGACACTATATATTAAAGTAACTGAAAATATTCAAAATAATGCTTACTTTGTGCAGAGTCCATGAACTCCAACTGGAACACATAAACGTCAAATTTGAGCAATAAATTTTGATTGATTTTGAAATTCCATTTAAGGCACTATTTTTCTGTGTAGAATCTCACGGAAAATATTTTAAAATATTGTTTTATAAAAAATTGTTTCCTATGGGATCTGAAAGTTCTTTAGATAGATTTTTCATAGAATGTCTAAACGATTTAAATACCATTTCAGATTGTCAGAGTGACGGATGTTTTTAAATTATTTTATTAACAGTGATTTATCACTCAAGTTTACAGTACTCTGAACATCATTTTTTTTGCTTCAACTGAACAACTGGCATTTTTCTGTTTTGTTCTTTTCCTTGTTGTGTACTCTACTCTGAGGCACTTTCAAATTTCAAAAAAGAGCTTTTATTTGGGGGCCATCAGTGAATGGGCATGAGCCATTGTATTCAATGAAATAAGCATTGTGTGATTGAAGAATAAGGGGATGGATCATGGTTCCATTAAAAGCACCAAGATACTCCTGGAAAAGCTATGAAAATATGCTCTTCCATTAAGGAAAAGCACTTATCAATGCTGCCAGTCCTGGTAAAGATTGTCTACTAACATAAAGCAGACATTTCTTGTAACATACATAAGGAGGGCATTAGGCTTGATCACAGCATAAGTATCTGACAGGTAGGACTCGGACATCTGAAGGTAACTTTGTAGCTCTCATCAACTACAGTTGACTGCAAAACTTGGCACCAGTTCAAGGGGACAGCCATGCTCTGATTAAAGGTCTGGGCCTACAGATCCGTTTGGAAAGGTTTCGCATTAAGATGATTTAGCCTAAAGAGAAAATTACTAAAGCATGGGTCCCACACTGGTCACTTGAAATCTTATTTTGTTTGGCCCAGACAGTGTGTTTTCTTTGTTTGTTTTTAATATTTGAATTAATGGCTGAACTCTGAAATGTTGGGAGGTCACACTACCAAAATCTGGATTGCCCTCATTTCTACATATCAGTAAGAAGCTAGAGGTGACGAGCAGGCCCTTTCTCGATGGGGCACTTCCTCCCCAGCCACACACAGTCCTCACCACACGTGATTGTTTCCTAGCCCTTCAACTGCCAGTTACCATCACTCCTCACACAGCTGTTTTCCTGTGATGAAAAGGCTCTGTTTCCACGGTGCTCTTCAAAGTAAGAAAAACAGCTGTGTTTGAGAAGGCAGTGTTCCTCATTCAGCGATGCTCCCAACCGGCCCTGAGGATATTTGACCTTGTGACCCTGGGTAAAAAGGTGAGGTCATGTTGACCAGAAGGTAACATCCCACTACCCTGACTTTCAAACTGGAATTGAGATATGAGTCCAAAAAAGGTGATTTTTACCTTTAAATGACTTTTACCTTATCGCCTGCAGTAATGGCGTAGTGGTTTTATGTCCAGACACTGCAGCTAGACTACCTCGGTTCAAATTCCCACTCTGCTACTTATAATAACGTACGCTTAGGCCAGTAACTTAAACTTTCCATTCCTCAGTTTCCTCGACTATAGAAGGAGGAAAAAGATAGCACCTACATCACAGAGTTGTTGCAAGGATTCCATGAGCCAGTGTGTGGGAGCACTGGAACCAGAGCCCGGTTCGTGTAATGTGGCATTAGGATTAGCTGGTGCAGTTGTACTCACTTTCTGACTGTGCTAACGTGTAATTTATTATACGTGGCTCACATTGCCTCCTAAGTTATAACTCATCCTGGTGTCTGATCTCCACCCACGCTCTGCACCTCCAGGGGTCTGTGCCAGCTCTACGGTTTGGCGGTGCATTTGCATTTGGAAGGAGGTAAATAAGACAGTGAATAAAATACATTCAGAAATGACAGGGACCTTAGAGACCATCTAGTCCAAGGGCTGGCAGACTTTTCCTATAGAGGGCCAGATTGTAAATATTTTGGCTTTGTGGCCAGATGGTTTCTGTGGCAACTACTCAACTCTGCTGTTGTAGCCCAAAAACCGCCATAGATACAGAATGTATGGGTGTGGCTGTGTTCCAATAACTTTATTTATGGACACTGAAATTTGAATTGCATTTACTTTTCACATATCATGAAATATTCTTCTTTTGATTGTTTTTCAACCATTTAAAAATGTAAAAACCATTCTTAGCTCACAGGCCATAAAAAACAGGTGGAAGGCTGAATTTGGCTGACCCCCCAATCTAGTCCCAAACCTACAAACTCCAATGCTTTCACCTGGGAATTCCACCTGGGAATTTTTGGTTGAAATGTGAAGCTACCGGGCCCCCACTCCAAACCCATTAAATAAAATTCTCCAGGTGGTGGGCAGTGGAATCTTTACTGTGAACATGTGTGTGATCCCCACCAGTGTGCCTCTAGGAACCATACTTTGAGAAACTACCCACGGCCTTCCAATGAATATGGAGACTTCATGGCCCTCTTCATAGATCTAGAAATGATTTACAGAGGTTGAATACAACACGCACCACATTGCAAAAGTGAATGGGATCACTTGTGACCTAAATTATTTAAATGTATTCCTTACATTCTTTTATTTTTTTTTCAGAGTCTCCTGTTCACAAAGGTCATTATTTCCTTTTACTGTGTTGGAAGGATGTGGTATCATCTTGAAATTACCCTAAAATCACTGCACATTAGAGAAATCTCATTTTGTGTTTTTTGTCAATGTAAGAACATGTGCATGTTTATTGACATCCTTTGTGGTGACAAAAGAAAAAATCTGAAAAAAATTTAAATGGTCTAGTGAATAAAATCTGGTGATGCTTACTTGAAATTTTATGCCACTATGTAAAGAATGTGTTTGAGCTCACATCCCTGGAGGAGGGATGTTAATCACATACAAAAAAAAAAAAAAAAAAAAAGCAAGAGACAGTAATGTGTACAATATGATTCCACTTTCATTAAAAAAGGAAATACACTGAAGACACTGGTTACCTCAGACAGATAAGAATAGAGGGGGAAATGGAGAATGAAGGACACAACTTTTTCTTTAAACATATCTTTATCGTTTGACTTTTTGTAGGAATAATTTTAAAATAGAAAAAATTTTAAGTGAAAATTGGAAACAAAATTTTGAATAACCTTGATAGCCTGTTTATTTGGGACAGGAAGCCATTTCCCTGATGAGAAAGAGAGGTCTGCTTCTGAGAGTCACCAACTTGGACAAAGTGGAAAATTTTAATTTATAATATGAATCTGGCTGCAAAATCACACAGTTATCATCTTCTTTTCCCAACTTAAGTCAGCAGTTCAAGAGATCCTTTGATGTGGAATTCCATGATATAAATCTCATCTAAAGTCAGGTAGAACCCTGACTTTGAACAAACCCCTGCTTTGATTAAACAAGAAAGAGGCAACCCCTTCTGCTTTTCTGGTCTTTACTTTTAATAGAATATAATTTTAATACTTTTAATAGAGTATAATTTTAATAAGAAGTCTGTGGTTTGTTCCATTACAGAAAGTTTCTTAGAAAAGTAATCTATCTAAATAATTGTTAATTACACAGCTCCTGTTAGACTTCCACTTTGCCCTGGTATTTTTTCAGCAACAGATTTCTTAAGAATTGTGGAAAGCACTGTTATCAAATGCTAGTCTAAATTATTCCATCTCATTTGGACACAACTGTCATTTCCATATAATTATATTTGAGCATTAGATAACTAATGCTTTCTGAAGTCGAGAGAAAAATAGATGAATCTAATAAATCTATAAAGGAATTCCAAATTAAATATACTCAAGTTCAAAGTGAAAATTTCAAGAGAAAAAGGGGAACTTCTTTTTTTAATTGCAACTTATCCACTTGTTCACATGCCATTTATTGAGTGTTCACTATGTCAGGACCTGTGCTAGTAAATTTATATGTGCTATCACTCAAAGGGAGCAGCTCAGAAGAGTTAAGTAACATGCAGTCACTCGCTAATAAATGCACAAGCAGTGATTTAACACAGGTATGTATGTACGGACCTGATATTTAACAAACATCATGGTAGCACGGTGCCGGGCACTGTTCTAGGTAGTTTATGAATATTAATGTATCAAATCCTTATAATAATTCCAGAGGTAGGGACTTTTTGTCCATACCACTTATAGGTGAGTTCACACACCCAGAGGGAGGCTAAGTGAATGACGGAGCTGGAGCTCAAACCCAGCCCAGACCCCAGAGGCCATGCTCTAAACCTCCCCACTAGATGGCCTCGTCTGTCCTACAGGCTTTGTTGCCCACTGCACTGGTCTGCTTAGGAAGGCAGACTCATAAGGACAGAAATGGAATGAGTTGAGTGCTGAAGTCAACAGCAGTGGCTCTGTAGCATTTGGAACTCTGTCATATGAAGTGACTGAAAACCCAACCCAATGCCTTCAGAACAAAAGGAGGAGAGAGAATTTATTGTGTCATACTTCGGACTGAATTTTATCCCCCCAAAGCTAGTAATGCGGAGGCCCTAACACCCAATGTGACTGTATTTGGAGATAGGGCTTATAATTATAAAAAGAGGTAATTAAGGTTAAATGAGATCATAAAGGTAGGGCTCTGGTATGATAGGATTAGTGTCCTTAAAATAAGAGACACCAGAGACCTTTCTCTTTCTCTCCCTCCCTCTTCTCCCCCTTCCCCTACCCCCTTCTCCTCCTTCTTCTTCTTCTTTCCCTCTCTCTCTCTCTCACACACACACACACACACACATGCAGACACCAGCATAGAGGCTGCCTGTAAATCAAGAGCAGAGGCCTTCAGGTGAAACCTACTTTGCCTTCAAATGAAACCTACTTTGCTGGCACCTTGATCTTGGATTTCCCAGCCTCCATAACCATAAGAAATAAACTTCTATTGTTTAAGTCACCTAGTGTATGGTATTTTGTTATGGCAGCCTGAGCAGACTAAGACACATTATGGCTCTGAAAAGTCCTAGGGCTAATCTAGTTCAGATACAGATGGATTCAGGGGCTCAAATACTAATATAATACTCTAGCTTTTTCTCTCTTGCTCTCTCACTCTCTTGCTGTCCCTCTGTCCCTTTCAGCCACTCTTGTTCTTCTTTCCTCTGAATTGATTTCATTCTTAGCTCAGCATCCTCTACATGCCCCCACCCCTCAAGCTGACTGAGCAATTCTAGGTCACTAGCTGATCCTAATGATTCTGACACATGATCCTAATGAAATCCCAGGGGGAAGAATGCATCTCTTCACCCAGTTCTAAACAGAAGGGTTGCAATCAAGCCTTACAGGGTTTGCTTGGGTCAGATACCTATCCCTGCACCAATCACTATGGATTGGCTAAGCCTGAGTTACATATCTCCCCGCCGGAGCAGGCAGCCTGGGGTCAGCCCCTTTTGAATTATTGGCTGTGCGTGGAGGAGCGTGTCTCCCCAGGAGGAAATCAGGATGGCTGCACCAGGAGAGAGAAGGGACGCCAGGCCAGCAATGCCAGTAAGTCCACCACAGTGTTTGTTATTAACCTTCTACTAGCTCACTAATTGTCAACAGAGTATGTGCAGTGAAA
This sequence comes from Monodon monoceros, assembly GCF_005190385.1. Lineage (NCBI taxonomy): Eukaryota > Metazoa > Chordata > Mammalia > Artiodactyla > Monodontidae > Monodon > Monodon monoceros. Next base: position 64,451,007 of record NW_021703783.1, read on the forward strand.
TGACTTGGGGTTTGTAAAAACTAGATGCCAGAGGCTTACCGTCAGCAATTCATATTAGATGCTTTGTTCAGAAGCCTTTTGAGGATGTATGGACCAGAGTCTCTGGTCTGAGATACTCTTCTTTTTTATTTGGTAACTTAATGCTGAGATTCAGTCTTTTCAGATACAACTTATTGGAAACTAACAAGAATGTTATGATTAAACATGTATTTGGTCTTTGTCCCTGTTTCTGGCACAAAGCTTCTAAAACTCTTGAATTTCCTAAGTGATAAGGGTGATAAAGGTGTCTTAATATACCTAACAAACCCCTTTCAACCACACCTGAGTTTATGTCAATTAGGTAACTTTTGTAAGCCCTTAAGGATGGTGCTGGTTGCCAGGGGAACCAACCCAGTGATTAAAGGGTTGGAGATTTCAATCCCACCCCACCTCTGGGGAGGAGAGAGGGACTGGAGGTTGAATCAATCACCAGTGGTCAGTGATTTAATCAATCACACATATGTAATAAAGCCTTCATAAAAACTGTAAAGGACAGCGTTTGGAGAGCTTCCAGGTTGGTGAACACGTGGAGGTTGGGAGAGAGTGGCACACTCGCCATTTCTCCATACCTTGCCCTACACTCTTTTCTACCTGGCTGATCCTGAGTTATACCTTTTAATTATAAACCAGTAATCTAGCAAGTATTTCTGAGATCTGTGAGATGTTCACTGGAACCTCCAATCCATAGCTGGTTGGTCAGAAGCACAGGTAACAACCTGGGCTTGCGACTGGCATCTGATGTGGGAGAAGGGGGCTTGTGGGACTGAGCCCTTAATCTGTAGGAGCTCAAGCTGTTCTCTAGGGAGGGTCAGAATTGAGTTGAAGTGTAGGCCATGCAGATGGTGTCAGAGAATTGCTTGGTGGTGGTGTGGAAACCCCCCACGCACACATTAGAATTGGTGACCAGAATTTTTAGAGATACTCCCAATTCAACCACTTTTTAATGTTTGTGTAAAATTCGCCTATTAAAATGCAGCTGTGTACCAAGAATGACATTCCCTTCCCTAAAAACTAGCAAGTAAATGAAATAAAATTGTCCTTTGAGAAACAAATTATAAGATATACAATCAGTGGATTAGAGTATAAATCTGCAAAGCAAACTAAAGGAGCCAGAACGGAGCTTAAGTCCAGCAGGACAACAAGCATGCAATGCATTCTTATTATTTTACTTTTGTGACTTACCATTTATGCGTGGGGCTGAAAATATTTACTTCCAACAGGAAAAGAATTACAGTGTGTTTTTCATCCACATGCAACTTTCTCCTCACTGCTAAATTTGCTAACTTTAACGGCCATTGATACCATATCCCTTTATTTCTGGGTTTTGTTTCGTTGCCTGTGTGAGAAATAAGCATGGAAACAAAATCAAAATGAAACAAAGGGCAGAGTACGAAAGAAGAGAAGAAAGAATACAGAGTGTGGGAAGGCTGGGAAACCCCATTCTGCTGAAGAAGCAGCCTGGACACTCATAGAAAAAAAACTGGATCTCATCTGGGATAGCAGTTGTTCAGTTTGTGGGAGTGTCCAAATATGTATGAATATGCATATTAACAGAGGAGTGAACTCTTACTCTGAAACTGCTGGGGAAAGAAATGGAAAGGAGCGTTTAAGTAGAAGTAGGGAAAGAGTTGCGATACCCTCTTAGCCATAAGCAACAGAAAATAATTCTGGCCTTACCTTTAAACAGAAATGGAGTATTTTTTTAACGAATAAAGTTTAGCTCATAGAAGCACCATAAAGCCAAATAACCAGGCTTAGAATGTGGGCAGAAACAAGGTCAGACCAAGGCCGAAATCATGGTACAGGCCAGTGCGACGAGATCACCGCTGCTGCCTTCATGGGAATCTGGACCGTGCAGCTGGCTCGTCCAGCCCTGCACACTGGGTGTCATTGTCACATGCATTCCATGGCCTGTTTTACACAGTTAGTGTAAACTGTGACTTCACGAACAGCAACTTCCTCATGTAAAGAAAGTTAATTGTAACCAAATTGTATTTAACATCTTAAAAATGTGCAATTTATCAACATCTAATAAAATGAACATACTTATATTTTATCACCCAATAATTCCACTTTGGAGTATATGCCCTGGTGAAATGCACTGAGTGTGCACAAGTATCTACACACCCAAGGATGTTCACTGGAAAATAATCGTCCTCTTCAATTTTTTTTTAAATCAGTTCCTTAAATGCAGATTAGAAGAATGCTTATCAAATGGCCAAAGCTGGGATAGAGAAAAAATAATTTTTAAAAATCAGTCTGAATCAGAAGAGAGATTCCAAATATTTTCAGAAGCCTGGAACACTAGGGTAAAACTGACAAAATGGAGTATAACAAAGTACATTTTTTTTGCTTCACTTTTTAATAACCAGCTGTATGAGTACAGAATAAAGAGGACCTGACTTTGGGGGTTATTTCCTAAGAAAATAACTTGAGATGTCTGAGTTGACCACAAACCTAATATGCACATTATATGATGGCTAAAGTAGCTCTGCTCTCAGGTTAGATCCAGCCTTGTGTTCAGTTCAGGAGGAGGGAAATTGACAAACCGGAAAAACTGCAGAGGAAGGAGATCAAGATGAGAAGTGTGACACCTTATATGAAAAAGAATAGAAGGAAACAGTAATATTTAGGCTGAAAATAAAGAATAAGGGAAGATGTAACTGTTTTCTAACATTATGTGGAAGAGAGAAAAAAACCTGAAAACCACAGAATTTCATGATCTGTGTTCCTCCAGGGGATAAAACATAAGCAAATGGATAGAAATTACATGAACATGGATTTTGTTTTGATATAAGAATAGACTTTGTAGCATCTGTAGGTTTCTAATAGTTTAATGAGGTAGTGAGCTCCTTACTACTGGAAGTAATGATGGCTTTTTATTGGGTCAGAGATTTTAAATATTTAAACTTTACTTGTTAATATTCTTTTGCATTCAAATTTTTTACTTTTCAGGTAAGAAAATAGGCTTTCAGAGTAAAGAAAAAAGAACACTAATAGCTTGGTGAATATTCTATATTCAAGATTCTTTATCTAAGTGATCTTAATCAGAAGCCATCAGATTTAATTACAAAATAACCTGGTTTCTGTCTCTCTCTCCTTTTAGTCCTCAGTGGGGCTGTTCCTTTCCCTATTTGGATGGCATCCTGGGCCAGCCTGTGACTTTACAAGTTCTATTTAGTTAATAGTCCTACACTCACTTCAAGTCATAAACCCAACCTAATTTATGATTTAAAACATGTTATTAAGTGTCCATTGACAGATGAATGGATAAAGAAGATGTGGCACATATATACAATGGAATATTACTCAGCCGTAAAAAGAAACGAAATTGAGTTATTTGTAGTGAGGTGGATGGAACTAGAGACTGTCATACAGAGTGAAGTAAGTCAGAAAGAGAAAAACAAATACCATATGCTAACACATATATATGGAATCTAAAAAAAAAATGGTTCTGAAGAACGTAGGGGCAGGACAGGAATAAAGACGCAGATGCAGAGAATGGACTTGAGGACACGGGGAGGGGGAAGGGTAAGCTGTGACAAAGTGAGAGAGTGGCATGGACTTATATACACTACCAAACATAAAATAGAGAGCTAGTGGGAAGCAGCCGCATAGCACAGGGAGATCAGCTCGGTGCTTTGTGATCACCTAGAGGCGTGGGATAGGGAGGGTGGGAGGGAGATGCAAGAGGGAAGAGATATGGGGATATATGTACATGTACAGCTGATTCACTTTGTTATACAGCAGCAGCTAACACACCATTGTAAAGCAATTATACTCCAATCCCTGGGGACTCCCTCCCAGATCCCTCCGCTGAAACTCTTACCATGGGCTGGGCCTCAGCTTTGACTGAGCCTCTCCATCCTGCTTTAGACATGTGCCTGCCGTCTCCTTTCCCCGCGGACCGTGTACTCGAGTGGAATCCCTTTAAAAACAACTGCAGGCTGACCTCACAGCCATAGTTTCTACAACTAGTCCCCAGGATCCATACACCTTAACTTGATACTGGGCAGGTGCAGTTACTGCCCAGAGGCAACTCTCTGCTCTGTTGTCATCAGCGGCTCTCACTCTCTCAGGCACACTGTGGGCTACAGTCCCTGCGGCCCAGGAACACCTACCGTACTCTCTGAGTGGTTCCAGGGAAGCCCCTCTCACCAGGCTTGCCTTGGGGAGGCTGCATAACCACACCCCTCCCCGCGGGGGGAGGTAAGAATGCAGCTCTCACCCAGGAAAATCTCCTGATAGACCCTCTCCAAATCCCAGCCCTTCTGTTGTTTTCATATCGCTGCTCTCAGTGAAGGACCCAGGTAAAGGGCTCATAACGTCAGTGGACTCGAGTACTTTCTTTCCAATGGACTCAAGAATTTTGCATTTTGAAGATCTATTATATCTGGTAGCTACCATACCTTGGTGCCCTGGTCAAATTTTTAAATTAAACATCCCTATTATATTCATTTATTCCCCTCGACAAACCCATTTGATAAGCCTCAATATCCACATTTTACGGAGAGGAAAAACTGAGGCACAGAGAGATTAAATAATTTGTCCAGACCATGATCATACAGCTTGTAAATCGTAAGACTGGATACTATAAATGCAGAATCTGTTATCCACATGTGCACCATACTGTGTTGGGTTAGCTGGTTGTGTTGTGTAGAAGAATCAAGCTACATGTATCATTTTCCTTGTGGGAGCAAAGGGAGGAGGATTGTTGCTGCTGCACTGCTGGAACCAAACATCAATTTCTAATTAACGTAGTTCAGTCAGTGGCTGCTCAAAATCTCTCCTTGGAGGAGCAATACATCCTGACGCATGCAGCCAGAGAGCAGCTGCATATGTATGTTATTCAGCCAATTTAGCTGTTGGATTTATATGACAAAGGATCACAATAAACAGTTACTGAGCACTTACTAAGTGGCACTCACCCGGATTCTTTCATCCTTTCCTCATAACACAAAGGTAGTATGTTTCCCATTTTACGGATGAAGAAAGAGAGGCCGGAGGAAAGGCACTGGGAGAAAACATCAAAGACAGAAGCCAGACTTCTCGTTCCTGTTCCATCTCTCGCTAGTGCTCAGAGTTTGCTGATCCAATTCCATGACTTCTTAGGGCCATATTTCTCCTCATCTATCAAATGGGAAGAATAACGTACATCCTATTTGCTTTGTAGGATCCTTGTGGTGTCAAATGGGACAATGGGTGGGGAAGAACTTTCAAAACCAGAAAGTACTGTCTACATTCAGGGAATCATTATGACTACGTGATTCCCAGCCCGTGAAGGCAGCTGCTGCAGGTAAAACTGCAAACTCTGCCTTTGTCAAGGGTCGCATGACAAGGACCGCAGTGCTGTTGTCCAACATGCATGGCAGAAGAGAGATTGTGTCCTGAAAGTCATTTAAACAGAAGGAAAGGTAACATAATTAAAACAAAGCAAACCCCTCAGAAATAGTGTGGTAGGGCTGAGACAGGGCCCGGCAGAGAAACCTTTGGGATACTTGCATTGCTCTTGAGAACTATTACAGAGCTTGAAAATGAGAGCCAGGTGGAGGAAAAGGGAGTAAGGCCACAAAAGATGAGCAGAGAGAGAAAAGAAACTCAAGCTCACAAGTTTGGGGACAGTGAGAATAACAATACTGAAAAGTGTTTTTAAATCCACTCAAAAATGACCAGAGATTCTAAGATATGACTGGATGTTTGCAGAACACAACGGCTGCTGCATGCCACAGTCTAGAAGGGAAATAATGGAAACTTTCTTTTCTCTTTTCCAACAAGACATAACAGAGGCAGAGCTGATGTAATTAATGAAAAAAAGATGGCTATTTGAAACAGTGAAGGCGCTGAACAACAGAATGGAATGGAAATGAGGCCCACATTTAGGGACAGTTCATTATTTATCTGCTGTTCTTTTTTATGTTCACCACGTTCTGCTAATATTCCTCTCTCCAGGGAGACTACCAAACCAGGTTGGTTAGCGATACAAGCATGAGCAGTTAGACGCTATGATATAAACTGCGGGTAGATGGAGTTACTCCTTGAATATCAATTAGCAGAGTCCATCCAACTTGAAGACTCTTACAATTGTATACTTCAACTTAATGGATCTGTTTTCAAATTCCCTTTAATGGCCCTTCTGTGTCCATAATATCTACTTTTCCAGACATCCTTAGTAGAAACCATTATGGACAATGTATGTAAAATCCCCTAAGGAGAGCATATGGAGGAGAGACTGTGGATTGCCAAATTTAGCAGCTCTGGAGAGAGTGTTTTTGAATTAAACTTGAATCTATGGGGATTACAGTTCATTTATGACTGGCAAAACATATCTTCCGCATTCTGAAAGATAAATCCCACTGATATACATGTGGATTTCACAAGTGTTTCTCAAAAACCAGAAGACAAAAAAAAAAAATCTTTCCACAAAATGTAGAAGTTCTGTAATAGTTTGGAATTATGATAAGTCACATGTTATTTTAGCCATATTCTTACTGTCAAATAGGGGATTCTGTAAGTGCTATACGAACTCTGACCTGAGGAAACTTGGTTCAGAAGTTGCATGCCTGAGATGTTAGGGTAAAATGACCGTTTTGAAAAACTTAAAGGACTGACAAGGCAGTGACAACAGTCTTTGGTGTTTTAAAGATACGTAAAAAAATTTCAAAAGTTTGGGGAGGGGGGAACCAGAGTATTGTCAACTTTTTCTTTTGCCAAATAAGATCAGTTTTAATTTTATTTTTACTTATTTTATTCCATTATTATCTTTTTCATAAAAAAGATAATTGATAGAACAAACAAAAAGGTTAAAGTGCAGTTCTTTAAATTTAATGTACTTAGCTTCATGAAAAATCATCTTGGTTTATCTTAGTGTTCTGATTTCATGGTGGACCAGGGGAAATACAGTAGCAAACCAGAGATGGTCTGAGGAGCCACAGCTGAAAACCACTAGCCTGATTCACTTCATTAGCACAAGCTAGTTCTCTATCCTAAGCAACCATTAAAATCTAATTCAAAAACTTCCAACAACCAGCAAACTCCTGTAATTTAGGGCAAAGTGATTAAATCTTCTAGTGAATGTTACATTTATTGGAGAATGGTGTTTTATTCTGTACCCATTCAATAAATTCCTTGAAAAACAGTTTCTTAATTTCCATTTTCAAGGACCTGATATAGCTAGGATTTTACCCATCTTCTAATAGTTAAAACTATTATCTTATCTTGAAATGCTAGTAAACTTCTAACTTACATGCACAAAATACTCTTAATTCTAGCTTTCCTTTTTTCATCCTTAATAAAAAAACTTTTTTAATACTCTTTTTTATAGGTGAAATCAAACCATGAACTCCATGAAACTACTAAGATTGCTTGTTTTTTGGCATTGTCTTGTGTTAGATGTCTAATATTAAATGTTCCTATGAGCGAAGAATTAAGAAGCCTTATTATTCAGAGTTTTTTTTTTTTTTGGCTGCGTTAGGTCTTTGTTGTCGCACGCAGGCTTTCTCTAGTTGCGGCAAGCGAGGGCTACTCTTCCTCGTGGTGCATGGGCTTCTCGTGGTGGTTTCTCTTGTTGCAGAGCACGGGCTCTAGGCGCGCGGGCTTCAGTAGTTGCGGCATATGGGCTCAGTAGTTGTGGCTCGCAGGCTTAGTTGTTCTGCAGCATGTGGGATCTTCCTGGACCAGGGCTTGAACCCATGTCCTCTGCATTGGCAGGTGGATTCTTAACCACTGCGCACCAGGGAAGTCCCTATTGAGAGATTTTTGATGTTGCAACATTTCTAAATGGAATTTGGACTATTCTAAAAATAAGTTTATTAATTCTGGTGGAGCACAATTCTTACCGTGTACTTAATTTTGAAAACCTTGATTTGGGATACTTATATTCAAGCACACTGAGTTCTTTTTCCCACCTGTTTGAAAATTAATGTTAGTACCCCGATACTTTTAGGAGAAGAAAACTAGCTAAATCTTTCCTCTGGCAAGATCTGTGAGCAATCTTCTTGAGTATTAAATTATTAAAGGCCAGGGAAGGAGAGTGTAGTTTTTTCCTCCTTACCCTGTTACTCTAAAAGCCAACATATGCTTAAATTCTATCTACACAAACTAAGCCTAAAACCCCAAGCCAGGTAATCCACACACGAAAAATATTTTTTTCCCATGGGAAATTAACCTGAATCCTGGAAAGCAGGACTAGGGAGGGGAAATGCTGATGAAGAGACTTTCACGTTTTTACTGGCATCAGTTCATGAATGTTTGAATTTTTTTCAACAAGCTTGTCTTCCTCTTGTAATAAGTAAAATTATCAAGAATTGTTTTTGAAATCTGAAATACGTGTTTTCCTGACTCTATAGCAACTATGCTTTCATTCTCAGAAATAAGTAAAACACAGGTGGGAGGTGAGGGTCAAAACCCAACACATTTCTTGAACTGAAGAAATTATTGAATATAGAATTTGAAACTGCATTAAAGCTAGCAGAGATCTGTTATTTTTCTGAAATATTTACTCTTCGATTCATGCTAGTAATTTTCCCTAGACCTCACAAAAGCAGCTGCTCTTTGCTGAAATTGTCAAAATGACTTTGGCTACATTATTTGAGAACCAGTAGAGGTCGCCATGTACCATGTTCTAGCATTTTAGGGGGAGGAAAAGAACTCCTGAAAGTCTGATTGGTTGGTTAAAAACTGCACAAAGGGGTCAGAAGTTTTCAATATGAAGCTTTCCTCTTGGAAGCTTTGCATAATTGAATCAATATTCAAGTCAGAGAAAAAAAGTATAAATACAAATAATGGATAAAAGATGCTGGTGTTATAGAACTTCAAAACACAGAATTTCTTAGAAATTACATTAAAAATTCTTCTAGTTGACTTAGTTAATACAGATCCTTCTTTATGTCAAAATATTGGGACAAAAACCTCAAAAAGTTATCAGTCCCAACATGGTAAAATCCGTATATTTGTAAGTGGCTTTGTGGTCTCTTTCTACCACTATGTTTGGAATGCTTAAACATCTCAAATGCTTGTTTTTGCCCCCAAAAAACCTGTGACTTTCATTCTGTATGTTAGATTTTTTTTTTTAATGTGTTAGTTTTCTCAACTAACAATATAAGTTACCCTGTCACAGAGTTAGTATAACTAGTGGCTATCACATTTTACGAAGAATATTGAAGCTTGATATGTAATTACTGCTGCTGGGCTTCCCAAAGATAGTTTAAAGTTTAATTTATTTTCTTTAAGGCATGACTGATTTGTGAAGCAAAGACATAGTTTGGAGGTAGAATGTATAGATATCTTGAAATAATAAAAAATCAGCCCTTGGGAATTCCCTGGTAGTCCCGTGGTTGGGACTCGCGCTTTCACTGCTGGGGCCCAGGTTTGATCCCTGGTAGGGGAACTAAGATCCTGCAAGCCACACAGCATGACCAAAAAAAAAAACCAAACCAGCCTTTTAGAAGAGAGAATAAGGGAATAAGTTTAAGCCTGGTAATTCTAGAATAGACAAATGGGTAGATATATAGGGATATGCAACTCAAACTAGGGAAATTTTTTCCTATAAACAGAATTTTCTCACAGAGAAATGATTGCTTCAGAAGTTAGTAAGCTTACCATTGCTGGAAACTTTCAAACAGATTAAATACTCACTTGGTGAGAAATGTGTTAGTGATTTAATTTCTCAGGTTTGGGTGAAAAGCTGTATTAAACTTCTAAGAAAAAACAATTTTAATTCTTTAAAAATTTTTTTAAATTGGTGACAATGTTATATTAAAATTGAGTGATATTAGAATAATGCTAGCCGATGTGACAAATAAGTCTGAAAATGTTAGTGGCTTAACACAACCATTTCTTTCGAACTCAGGTACTGGTCCAATGCCATTTATTGATGGTTGGTGGTTGACTTTCCTCTATAGGGAGATTCAGGGACTCAGCTTCTGTCCATCTTGTGGCTCATCATCTCCTAGGGCCTTGAAGTACTTTGCCTCCAACCAGGGGAAGGGGAAAGAAAGAACAGGGAATGTACACCTACTTCCTATCTTATTGGGAAAATGACACAATTACTCCTGCTCATATTCCATTGGCAAGAGTGAGTCATACAATTCCATATAGATTTAGGGAGAAAGGGACTTTTCCACCATCCATCCCTTTCACCACTAAACATTTGTGAATGCCTTTCATCTTAGACATGAAACAAAATCATTACCCCTTCAAGGAAGTCAACTCAGAGTTACACTCAGTAATTTCATCCAACTCAAAGTTCAGAAAATTTCAATGACGTATAATCCTCTCCATCAGGTATGAATGTAACTCTTCATCATCCAGTATCTATGTTTGTTTCCTAAAGTAGATTGCATCATTGGCCCAAATCATGACCACTCCTTGCATCTGCATCATTTGCCATGTAACTTTACAGTGTCCACTCACTGTGGGTGAAAGGTTGCACCCACACTTTGAGCTCAGTCACATGACTTGCTTTGACCAGTGGGACGGTAGCACACAAGTTGTAAACAGAAGCTTGCCCTCTACTACTAACATGAGAACATGCTCAAGGCTAATCTACACAAGGATGAGCACACATGAAGCAGAGCCAATTGCCCCAGCCAAGGCGTCCTAGGTTAGTTGACAGCTAGCCAAGCTTCAGATATATGAGTGAGCTAAGCCAAGACAGAGCCACCTGGCTAAACCTCAGCTGATCCTAGACAGGTGAGCAATAAAGATTTAATGCTGTAGGACACTTAGGGTTCTGTAATGGTTTATTGTGCAGCCTTATTGTGGTAATAGATAACTGATACCTTTCCCACAGTAGACTTTCAGCACTTAGTGAACAGAAACTTTATTGTTTTGTTTTCCTGTTTGTAGTAGGGATAATATCTATTAAAGTGCTTTTCTAAATTGGAATTCAAATTTTTGTTGAGCTCAGTTTCATATATCACAAGATTTAGCTAGAGAATATGCTTGAAATAATGTCAAACATAAGCATAAATCACTTTTTATATAGTTCTAGCACTTTTAACTTTTCAAGTCACTTTCAGATCTCCTTTCATTTGATTTTCATAGCAATCCTGATGTAAGATAAAACAGATATTAATTCTATACTACTATCAAATCTCTGTGACTGAGTGACTTAGTCCGATGACTATGGGTTAACAACAGAACACACTGGAATCCATATCTCCTGGCTCCTAAAATCTGCTCCCACAGCTGAATAGGCCTCATTAGAGAATTAAGGACACAACATTTCCATTGCTATCCTATGATAAATATAGTTGTGACATTTTTGCTTCATCAGTGGATCGTTTCAAGGGTAAGCTTTCTTCCTTCAGAATGATCCCAGCTTATGCCTGTTCTCTCTAATGGAATGCTAATGCCAGTATTTTCTATACCAATTAGAGGAGCTGAAGAACTAAACGATTGGTAAACAAGAATTGGATGTAAATAAATTTTGGCCTATAACAGAGTTTTTCAACCTCAGCACTATAGACATTGTGGGTTAGACAATTCCTTGATGGGAGAGGAGGGGTACCCTGTTCCTTGTGGAATATGTAGCAGAATCCCTGCCCTGTACCTAGTGTATGCCAGTAGCGTTCCCCAAGTTATGACAACTAAAAATATCCAGATATTGCCAAATATCGCCCCCACCATTGAGAAACATGGGTCCACAGATTAAATGCAACCAGGGTTTTACGAGAGTGTCAGATTCCTTGGACATGAGAGCTGACATCTAAGGGATGAGTTCGTGCAACCTTTTCATTTTATAAGAGAAGAAACTACACCCAAGGGTTATGATGCAAGGCCATAAGCCTGATTAATGCCATGTCTTTTGACACAATTCAATAATTTCATATGCTGTATATCTGCTCCCCTTTACTCTGCAAGTGCAGTCTCAGAATTTCGAATAGCCCATTCAACTTCTCATTCCTGTTCTGGGTCCAGGTGATGATTTATTAGCCTTCCTTTGGGTTTCCATAGGAGCTTGATCCTACCCAGATAAGGTCACAGGTATATTCTTAACTGACTTCTCTTTTCTACTTCTTTAATTCACTCACACACTTGACCATATTTGCCATTCTTCTCCAGGCCAGACCCAAGTAATAGTCTTTTTTTTTGTCTCTTCTTTTCAGTCTGTATTTTTAGGCCCAGCTCTCTAGCTGTTCCCAAGATGCTAACTTCTTTGACTGTCCCTAGATATTATCTTCTTTTTATCCTTTTCCTCTTTCAGGCCTTCTTTGAAAACAACCTTTACCATTCCACAGTCGTAGACCCTGGTGTACCAACTGTCTCAAGGAAAGACCTCCTACAGCCAAGAGGACCTTTTCGACACAAGATCTGCATATCTCCTTTCATTCCTATCACCCTCCCAAATCCCCAATCAGATATTCATGAGGCATATTTTCACCTTAAAAGACAAATTGTCAATTTGTCCTTGGACTTCTCCATTGCTCTCTTTCTGAAATACTTGTATGTCCTATTCCAGCGCACAAACTCTCCCCTCACTCCCCACTTGCAGCAGCTCCTCTTTCTCGTCATTGCTGTGGGGCACAGGATGTATTTTCTATCCCAGTCACTTCTTTTAAACATGTAAATGAGCAAAACAAAATAGCTCTCTATCAAATGTGTATTAACAAATTCAGTCCTTTGGGAATGCTGCTCTAAGAATTGGGTGGAAAACAATTATTTGATAAGGGTGCAAGCTACAATAAAAAGTCCACAATTAAAAACTTGGTATCATAGTATTCAAAGAGAAAAATGTCATCTATTTGTATTCAGGAAATTGACTCCTTTCATTCTAGCTTATCCAGAATATAATCTGGTTTCCAATGATTATGTATTAACCAGTTATAAAAATTTGCTACCATGTGGAGTAAAGAGAAAAAACTAGCATTCCACGGAGCACTCAGGTAAAAGGCAGTTGGAAACTATAAACTCATCACTTCCTTTAAGAGGGGTTATTCATTTTCTTTTAAAATTATCTTGATTTATTTAAGAAAAAGATGAAGGTAGGGAAAGATTTGGGAAAGGAAGAGACTCAAAAATCTCTGTAGAGATTTTAGCTGGAGCAAATAAAAACAGAAAAGATTTATGAGTGAGGATGCAAGGTGCTGAGCAACTTCTGCTCCAGAAGGAACCTAAAAAAAGAAGCTGAGTCCAAGATCTATAAAAATAAAACGGAAGGGGGCTTCCCTGGTGGCGCAGTGGTTGAGAGTCCGCCTGCTGATGCAGGGGACACGGGTTCGTGCCCTGGTCCGGGAAGATCCCACATGCCGCGGAGCGGCTGGGCCCGTGAGCCATGGCCGCTGAGCCTGTGCGTCTGGAGCCTGTGCTCCGCAACAGGAGAGGCCACAACAGTGAGAGGCCCGCGTACCACAAAAAAAAAAAAAGACGGAAGTATATGGGTATATATAGTTCTGAATGTCCCATTAGCAATTCAATAGATATTAATAAATATCACCTGGAAAATTTAAAGTTTTAATTCTCAGCTCTGATTTCAAGTTTCATACGGTTTTCTTGATTTCAGGAAAAGTAATCTGCAAGCTTGAGGAGGTTCTTTTGGCTTGTTGTCTGGATTAGAAAGGAACAGTTTTTATACTTATCATATAAGCAAATAATTTTTAATGAAAACATCTTTTTAAAAATGTACTCACAGCTATATGTTTTTAAGATACCTACTGATGAGAATTTTATTTTAAGTAAACATTGTGCCTGGGTCTAGGAAACCACAAAGTGTAGAGGAAAGTTGACAGTGATCAAGTAAATTTAGGCAGTGGTTATGTGTTTGTACGTGAAAGTTGGCTTTGTAAAATTTAGTCGGTTTGCCTGTATTCCTCTTAATGCTTCATGAAAACATGATGGTCAAATAGTATAATTTACTTCTCATTTTTTATTTATTTGTGAGTATTGGCAAGGGAAAACATGGACTAACCAGAGCAGGCCTCTGAGTCTTCCCTCTAGTAGCTGCTAGACAGCAGGAGGCAAATCAGTTACCCATGGCCCCAATATTGCCCTGTAAATAACAAACAGGACACTTCAGAGAAACATACGACAATATACATTGATTTCTTTTGTTATGAGTACAGGACTTGGCTGGTGTACTGCAGATCTCAGCTGGGCTCAGCCAATCTGAATTGGTCTTGCTTCTGCTTCTTCAGCCAATTGGGAGGCCAGCTAGGAGCTGGTTCTTCTAGGATGGCCCCAGCAGGAGCCACTCTGCTCACCCCCAAGGTTTTCTCACTTCCCTTTAGCAGGCTAAAGGGACTTACTCTCATTGTGGTGGCAGGAATCCAAGAAAGCAAGCAGAAGTGTACAAGGCCCCTTGAGACCTAGGCTCAGAACTGGAATTACTTGGCTTATGGCAACATACTTATGACCAAAGCAAGCCACAAGTCTATAGCCTGGAGCCAAGGCTGGGAGACAGACTCCAGGTCTTCACGGAAGGAACTGGAAAGTCATATCTCTAAACGGGTGGCAGAGAGACGGGTAGAAATTGAGACCGTTTTTGCAATGAATCCACTACACAGAACAGCAACCCTGGTAGAAATGGAAAACTGGAGAGGGAGGGTGTATCTTAAGGCTATATTTTCTTAGCAAGCACCCTGCTTTTATGTACATTATATATTTATTAAGGGAGGTGTGATGCTATCTCCTTTGTGGCACACCCGCTACTGACACTATTTTATATTTTAAAGCACCATGGAAAAATCAGACAAAGCATTTCAAGTTTTGGTATATTTTAGTAATTCAGAACTTCATTTATCTAAGCCAGTTTCTCCACTACCACTAACATAATATCGTGAGTCTTTTCTTTAATTTGTTCTGCATACATAAAAGTTAGGGCTTTTTTTTTTCTTTAATCTTTCCATGGAGAGTGTGATTATTGTCTCTCTTGTTTGTGTGTATATACTTCCACTAGTACTAATTCTCCTTGGTGATAAAATCTCTTTTTCTGTTTTTTCCTTCCCTTAAGCATACATTCCTCCTCCTTACAACAGCAGCACTTTGATTTTTCTATGGGGAATTACCCCTCTTCCTTTTCGTGAAGACTGCTTATGACTGTCAAGATATAGGGACATAACTCAAACTAAACCAATGGCCCCTCTGCCCAGGGAATTTTAATACTTGGTTCCTTGGCACCTTCTTTAATTCTAGGAATTACTTCATAGCTTTCCAAGAAATTTCCTTTTGCAGGTTATCCAGGTGTGTTTTCTGTTCCTTCCAATCGGAGAACGCTGAAAAATGCACCTCTTAAATTTTACTACATAGGCACTTTCCCTTACCTGCAATAATTTACAGTATATTGTTATCACTCCAAGTTCTTATCTATGGAGTATAACTTAGGTATTTTTACCTTTAAAAAAAGGGCAGAAAGGTATTGAATATTTGGATGGATGAGCAGCCATAGGAGATGTTGGAATGCGGATCATGGTGGAACATATAGTGTCTGTTTATATTTATTGACAATAAAATGAAGCTAGAGATAGTAGAAAGGGTGTGATCTTTGAAGCCAGACAGATCAGGGTTCTAATTATAGGTTAGCTACATACTAGATTACAGTCTTGGGTAAGGTAAAACATTTAGTTTCTTAACTATCAAAATGTGACATAAAATTTTATCATAGTAATCCTAGTGAGAATTAGAAATAATATATAAAGTGTTTGCCACATTGTAGGTGCTCAACAATTTATAAATATTAGTATTAAGCATATACATAGTGAAGAATTAACTTTACCCAAAGAGCAGTCTGTCCTTGTCCCTGCTCCTGGGAAGGAAACTCTAAACCCATGGAATTTCCCGTGTAATAAGAACAACTTTGTTATTCATGGTGGGTCTCTCAGAACACACCTGATATTTTATGGTAATGAGGTGTCTCCATCACCCTGGATACTTTATGTTAGCAAGATGACTTGAGATGGAGTCTGGGCACACTCAAACACCAACCATCTGATGAAAGGATTGAGACTTTGAGCCATGGGTTTTCAGCCTGAACTCTGGGGAGTGGAAAGGAGTAGACACTGAGTACAACCACATGGGCAGTACTTCAATCATACCTACGTAATAAGGTGTCAGTAAAAACTCTGGAAACTGAGGCTCAGATGAACTTCCTAGGTTGGCAGTACTTCATGTACAGATTACCACATCTCGATGCTGGGAAGGGTAAGATGTCCCTGAGGACACAGAAGCTTCACATTTGGAGCCCACCCAATCCCAGATTCAGCTCTGTGCATCTCTTCCTTTGGCTGGTTTTGATTTGTGTCCTTTGGCTATAATAAAACTATAATCACAGGTATACCTTACTCCTGAATTCTGCGAGTCATTCTAGTGAATTATTGAAACTGATGATAGTTTTGAGAAATCCCCAAACTTGCAGTTGGTGTCAAGTCTTGAACTGAATTGTCAGTCTGGAGGATTGTGGCCTTAACCTTGAATGTGGCTAATTCTGAATAGCATATTTTATTCAACCAAGTGAAATGAATGTTACCTCCTTGAAACTGAGAAAGAAAATTTGGTTTTTCTTCTAGGCATCTGGGAATGGTAACCGGAAATTAGTTGTATTTAAAACACGCAAATACAAGTATTACTCTTGTAATTTAGTGCATGTATTATATGTTACCGTTGTTTTATTTTGGCAAATGTTAAAAAAAAAAAAAAAAGCCAGGCTTTCCAGGCAGGATGGGCCAGGAACTACCCTCAGCCTCGGCTCTGAGTTAATTCCCCCCAACCTGCACGGTAGCGTGTGAACCCTCCACGTGATTGTGGCTTTTCTTGAAAGGCTGTCAGCCCCACCCACCCACCTCTCAGTTCCTGTGCTGTTGGCCGCACAGCTTCCAGGTGTCTGCTCCTCTGGTGAGACGGGGCCGGGAGATTCTCTCCTCAGCTACTTGCCTGGGTGGGCAAGTCAGGTTCTAGGGCCAGCAGAAATCCTCGTTTGAGGGTTCCAGCAAGTTCCCCGGTCAGAGTGCTGCTGCTGAGCAGAGCGGCTGCTTGGGACTACTGCTTGGGCGCTGCAGAAAACCTTGTTGGAATGTGGCATGTTATCACTTTGGGACCATTGTCCAGCTGCTCTTGACTTGGCCACATGAAGGCTCAGACTGTCCCAGTCTCTGAACTGAAGAGAACCAACACTATTAGCATTATTTCTCACCACCGTGAATGCAAGGTGATTCAATGAAGAGTATCAGGAGGACATCTATAAATCCCAGACTGGCATGTGCAAGTTCTGAGGAATGGTGGAATAACCCAGTGTATCTGGGTGACCTTTGGAGACAGCTGAGACATGGCTGGCTACAACAGGGCAGTGGCTGACACCCAACTCAGCCCATCTTCTCCAGCCGTGTGGCTGACTGGGTCTTGGTGCTCTGGCCGACTGTCAAACCTGAGCCTCTGAGCTGGGAGAGCCGAATTCAGGACACTGGTCCACCAGAGACCTCCTGGCTCCATGTAATATCAATTGGTGAGAGCTCTCCCAGAGATCTCTGTCTCAGTGCTAAGACCCAGCTCCACTCATTGACCAGCAAGCTCCAGTGCTGGACAGCCCATGCCAAACAACTCGCAAGACAGTAACACAACCCCACCCATTAACAGAGAGGCTGCCTAAAATCATAATAAGTTCACAGACACCCAAATCACACCACTGGATGCAGTCCTGCCCACCAGAAAGACAAGATCCAGCCTCATCCATCAGAACACAGGCACCAGGAAGCCTACACAACCCACTGAACCAACCTTACCCACTGGGTGCAGACACCAAAAACAACAGGAACTACGGATGTACAGTCTGCGAAAAGACCTCAAACACAGTAAGTTAAACAAAATGAGAAGACAGAGAAATAATCAGCAGATGAAGGAGCAAGGTAAAAACCCACCAGACCAAACAAATGAAGAGGAGATAGGTAGTCTACCTGAAAAAGAATTCAGAATAATGATAGTAAAGATGATCCAAAATCTTGGAAATAGAATGGAGAAAATACAAGAAATGTTTAACAAGGACCTAGAAGAGCTAAAGAGCAAACAAACAATTCCTTCTCTAGAAGGAATCAATAGCAGAATAACTGAGGCAGAAGAACAGACAAGTGACCTGAAAAATAAAATAGTGGAAATAATTACTACAGAGCAGAATAAAGAAAAAAGAATGAAAAGAATTGAGGACAGTCTCAGAGACATATGGGACAACATTAAACCCACCAACATTTGAACTATAGGGGTCCCAGAAGAAGAAAAGAAAGAGAAAGGGGCTGAGAAAATATTTGAAGGGATTATAGTTTAAAACTGCCCTAAATGGGACAGGAAATAGTCAAGTCCAGGAAGCACAGAGAGTCCCATACAGGAAAAATCCAAGGAGAAACACACCAAGACACATATTAATCAAACTATCAAAAATTAAATACAAAGAAAAAATATTAAAAGCAAGGGAAAGCAACAAATAACATACAAGGGAATCCCCATAAGGTTAACAGCTGATCTTTCAGCAGAAACTCTGCAAGCCAGAAGGGTGTGGTAGTACATATTTAAAGTGATGAAAGGGAAAAACCTACAACCAAGATTACTCTACCCAGCAAGGATCTCATTCAGATTCAATGGAGAAATTAAAAGCATTACAGACAAGCAAAAGATAAGAGAATTCAGCACCACCAAACCAGCTTTACAACAAATGCTGAAGTAACTTCTCTAGGCAGGAAACACAAGAGGAGGAAAAGACCTACAAAAACAAACCCAAAACAATTAAGAAGATGGTAATAGGAACATACATATCCTTAAATGTAAGTGTAACAAACAGATGGAGAGATATACCATGTTCTTCGATTGAAAGAATCAACATTGTGAAAATGACAGTACTACCCAAAGCAACCTGCAGATTCAATGCAATCCCTATCAAACTACCAATGGCATGTTTCACAGAACTAGAACAAAAAAATTCACAATTTATATGGAAATACAAACGACCCCAAATAGCCAAAACAATCTTGAGAAAGAAAAACGGAGCTGGAGGAATCAGGCTCCCTGACTTCGGACTATACTACAAAGCTACAGTAATCAAGACAGTATGGTACTGTCACAAAAACAGAAATATAGATTAATGGAACAGGATAGAAAGCCCAGAGGTAAACCCACACACATATGGTCACCTGAACTTTGATAAAAGGGGCAAGAATATACAGTGGAGAAAAGACAGCCTCTTCAATAAGTGGTGCTGAGAAAACTGGACAGCTACATGGAAAAGAATGAAATTAGAACACTCCCTTACACCATACACAAAAATAAACTCAAAATGGATTAAAGACCTAAATGTAAGACCAGACACTATCAAACTCTTAGAGGAAAACATAGGCAGAACACTCTTTGACATAAATCACAGCAAGATCCTTTTTGACCCACCTCCTAGAGAAATGGAAATAAAAACAAAAATAAACAGATGGGACCTAATGAAACTTAAAAGCTTTTGCACAGCAAAGGAAACCATAAACAAGACGAAAAGACAACCCTCAGAATGGGAGAAAATATTTGCAAAAGATGCAACTGACAAAGGATTAATCTCCAAAATATACAAGAAGCTCAATATTAAAAAAACAAACAACCCAATCAAAAAATGGGCAGAAGACCTAATTAGACATTTCTCCAAAGAAGACATACAGATTGCCAACAAACACATGAAAGGATGCTCAACATCACTAATCATTAGAGAAATGTAAATCAAAACTACAATGAGGTATCATCTCACACCAGTCAGAATGGCCATCATCACAAATTCTACGAACAATAAATGCTGGAGAGGGTGTGGAGAAAAGGGAGCCCTCTTGTACTGTTGGTGGGAATGTAAATTGATACAGCCACTATGGAGAAGGGTATGGAGGTTCCTTAAAAAACTAAAAATAGAACTACGATATAGCCCAGCAATATCACTCTGGGCATATATCCTGAGAAAACCATAATTCAAAAAGAGTCATGTACCACAATGTTCATTGAAACACTATTTACAATAGCCAGGACACGGAAGCAACCTAAGCATCCATCGACAGATGAATGGATAAAGAAGATGTGGCACATATATACATTGGAATATTACTCAGCCATAAAAAGAAATGAAATTGAGTTTTTTGTAGTGAGGTGGTTGGACCTAGAGTCTGTCATACAGAGTGAATTAAGTCAGAAAGAGAAAAACAAATACCATATGCTAACACATATATATGGAATGTAAAAATCAATAAAAATGGTTCTGAAGAACCTAGGGGCAGGACAGGAATAAAGATGCAGACGTGGAGAGTGGACTTGAGGACCCAGAGAGGGGAGGGTTGGGCTGGGACGAGGTGAGAGAGTGGCATGGACGTATATACACTACCAATTATACAATGGGTGGCTGGTAGAAGCAGCCATATAGCACTGGGAGATCAGCTAGGTGCTATGTGACCACCTAGAGGGGTGAGATAGGGAGGGTGGGAGGGAGACAGAAGAGGGAGGGGTTATGGGGATATGTGTATACGTATGGCTGATTCACTTTGTTATACAGCAGAAGCTAACACACCATTGTAGAGCAATTATACTCCAATAAACATGTTGAAAAAAACAAAAAAACATTTTTAAGGACCTTCATTGTTCACATGTAATCTAGTCTTCCAAGATTCTATCCTCCTTTTCCTAATGTCTTATATTCTTCAAGCCATTAATTCTACCAATGGGATCTTCAGAAATGTAACACTTATATATGGAAAAAGACATATTTTCTGGTCTTAGGCTGCTGAGCAGGGTAGAATCTTTCTGAAACTTACCTGTAATAATAATGACCATCATTTAAGTAGTGTCTGTCATACGCCAGACAACATGCTCATTATTTTGTGTGTACATATTCTAATGTTTATAACCAGCCTGGAACATATTTATTATCATTTTTTTTAAGTTGTTGATTATTGAACCCAAGAGAGACCTTTCCAAGAACCTGTTGATTAAGTGAAGCTAAGTTAATAGACTTACTGCAGTAAGGGAGAACACCACTTTGACATAGTCTTAAAAGAGTAGGGAAGAGTATTTACAGGGTTTGGAGTCTGTGATTAAGTGGTTTAGTGTGGTCTTTCCTTGCAAGAAATTTATTGGAATTGGGCAAAGTTGTTGCATAATAATTCAAAATTAGAAGACACATCAAGATGAAGGTTTTAAAGGAGTCTTTTTTTTTTTTTTAGAAATGGTGTAAGGCTTTATTTATTTTTTAAATATTTATCTGTTTATTTGGTTGCACCAAGTCTTAGTTGCAGCAGGCAGACTCCTTTGTTTTGGCACACGAACTCTCAGTTGTGGCCTGCATGTGGAATCTAGTTCCCTGACCAGGGATCGAAGCCAGGCCCCCTGCATTGGGAGCATGGAAGCTTAGCCACTGTGCCAACAGGGAAGTATCTTAAAGGAGTAAAATAGTAAAATTAATAGTAAAATTTTAATAGTAAATTTTAATAGTAAATTTAATAGTAAAATTAAATAGTAAAATTTACTTAATTTACTTAATAGTAAAATTTTCTGATAAGTTAGTTGTTTGCTCAGATGAGTAATCTATTGTTCTGATAGAAGAACTGCTGGCCAGAATAAGCAAACTCTTTGCCCAGAAAACTAATTTGCAAGAATTTCCTAAAGCAAAAAGTGAAATTATACATTAGTTTACATTCTTATCTTCCTGGACAAGAATTACCTGAAATAAATAGTTAAGTCATATTGACAGAGTTGGTCTCAATTTTCAAAAATGAGGAAATTTAGTAATTTTCCAAGGACTACACCCAGAACTCAGTAGGTCCGAAGTCTCAATTAATTCCACAGTGCTAGGTTTTCCCTCAAAATATCTTTATATATCCCTGAAAATAAGACTGCACATAGCCACATCACTTCACCACCAAGACTAAGAACTATTAAAAATGATTAAAGAAGGCAATTTATGGGATACAAACAAGCTTTATTTAATACTTCATGAAGTGGACAGTCTCCACTTGCAGAGCAGTAAGGCAGGGGAGAAAGTAGCAAGCATTTAAAGAGGAAAGAACAAGGGACAAAGAAGAGAAAACTAGAAAATGAATAAAGAACAAGGAAATAAGTAAAAAGCCCAGAGTTGGTTTGGCATTTGAGGAATGACTTGTTACTGAATCAAACTTGGGTCCCCTTGCCTGCACAGAACAAAGCCAATCTACTGACACAAGATTGTGGTGAAGGAAAGCACAGTGTTTATTGCAGGGCACCAAACAAGGAGAATGGGCAGCCCATGCTCAAAAGACCTGAACTCCCTGATGGCTTTCAGGCAAGGTTTTTTTTTTTAAAGTGTTAGGGGAGAAGGTGGTAGGATGTATGATCAGCTTGTGTACCTTATTCTGATTGGCTGGTGGTGAGGTAACAGGGTGATGTTTCAAGTATCTCAATCATCAACCTTCTGATTCCAACCAGTCTGAGGTCTATGTGCTTGTAGTTCAGCATATGATCACCCTTCTCCACCAGGTGGGGGTGGGTCTTAGTTTCTGCAGAACAACTCAAAGATATGCATCCGATTGTTACCTATATCCCTTCAGGAAGAACTATGAGTCCTGTGACTCTATTGTTCTAATAATTAACTGCTTGAGTCTGTTCTTTGGAACTGAGGGAAGGCCTGGGAGATTGAAGTTATCTTCTGCAGACAAGAAATGGGGTACACAGAGGGGATTTTGTACATGGGGAGGCCCCATAGGGTCCTGCTCGCTTTCAATCCCCTCTTTTCTTTGCTATTCCTCAGTTCTGAGGGCAACAGGGATGGGACAAGAAAGGGAATAACGTTTTGAATAGAGAGATTAATCATAAACTCAGTGGAGGAAGTCAGTTTTAGGGGGACTTGGTTTCAGGCTGACTGGCTATAGTGTGTTTCTGGTCAAGCAGAACATTTATAAGGACACAAAAATTATCCAGATTTTAATTTGCTGACGTGGCACTCTTGGCAGGACAGCTCTCTCTTGGGCCTTGATGGTTATTGCAACAGAGCTAAGGTTGCCTACATCAATATTACTTTACTATCATTTTCCAGGAAGATAAGGCTACAAACCAGCAAATTACTTCATTGCTTTGTGGAGGAGGAAAATTAATTTTCCTTCTACCATTCTGAGTTATTGGCTGAGAACCCCCTATAATAAAAGACAGATTAACATGAGAAAAACATTTTTTAATTACATAAACACATAGGGGAACACCACAAAGATATGAGACTCAGAACGCAGCCAGACAATTGAGACTTATATGTCATCCTGAGCAAAGGCAAGGGATAGGGGAATGAGGCTTCAAAGGGGGAAAGGCCATTCCTGGAAAGGTGAGAAGAGCAAATATTTGGTAAACAGAAGTTATCCTGCCAAGCAGATAAGTCTCTCAGGTAAAAAGATTATCTCTGGTAATAAGTCTCTTCCTGATACAGGCCCACCTTCTAATGTAAATTTCCTTTATAAATATAGATTTTCCTTACAAAAGCCTAACTCTACTATGTTTTCAGAGCTTTTCCAGTGTCTGCAGTTTCTTAAAAATAATCAGCACAAAATAATCCTTATACCAAATAAGCACATTAGAGGGGTGGGGGAGGGCACATTCTGCTACTTTTCAGCTTACTTCAGGGACTTCAAGAAAATTCATTCAGAAAAATAAGCTATTTATTTTCTTCGCCTTCTTAGGACAATAGCTTGCTCATCTGGCAAGCTGCTTGCTGATGAAATAATCGGTTATTCATCAAGAATCATATTCATCTCCACCTGTCTGTGACTACCAGTCTTAAACTGTTTATATCATGAAGTTTTCCCAGTCCCGAAGAGATCCCTGACTTGAAAGACTAGGATTAAACCACAGGAGCCCAGACTTTAAACCCCTGTAAATATCCATCTCTGACCTCTTCCTTCAGAGACCCTATTAAGACTCTATCAAGGTGATACTCTCTCTAACAGTAAGGACATAATAATATAATAACAACAGTAGATAATGGCCCAGGCTTGCCTGATCACCAGGTTATTCTGGTGGTTATCTATGTCTTTTGAGAGTTGGCAGTTGACATCCTTCAGGATCTGACATTCTGCCTTATGGGCAGGGGCTGTTTAGATGAATGGTAGATTATAAATAGTGATACCACTTGACATAGTGCATCATGGGTTACAAAGCACTTCAACATACATCACTTGATTTAATCATTAAAAGAACTACTTGAGGTAGATATTGTTATGATGCTTCCTTTAATCCTTAACATTCTTTTATAGGTCAACAAACAAAAGCTCAGAGAGAGGCCAAATGCTTTGGTAAAGATCAAATAGCAAGTAATCAAGATGGGACTTGATGTGTAGACGGCCGTACCATAAAATTTTTTTTCAAGTTGTTTGTGTTCAGTGCTCCCATATCATGTGATCTCTCTTTTGTCCCAATATCCTTGCCCAGTTTTCCACTTCCAGATATCTTCAGAGCACCTGTTCAAAGTTTCCTCACACCGATCTGCTATTTTTGCTTCTTTGACTCTTCTAATCACCTCTTCTCTAGGAAGCTTCCCAAGCAGATCATGGTGTGACCTTCCGTGGTTTGTAGTTAAAAAGTTAACAATTTCTTTGCTTTTTCATATTAATGTAGTTTATTTCTCCTAATCTATTTGAGGTCCTTATCTTCTAAAAGGCAGTCTTCCTAACTAAAAGGGCTGCTATAACTTCCTTGATAAAAGTAAATTCAGGCTTCCCAAGTCTCTCAGATGAAAACAATCTCTATGTGAACAGGGGTTACTGAGCCATCCACTGACCCTGAGGTTTAGCTTCCTCTTGAATGTCATGACACATCATTGTGCCACTACCATTATGACCTCAGGGGGCGCTGCTTCAGCTTTGTTGGATTATTCTCAGCCAGAGACACAGGAAAAGGTTCTCTAGGTTGTGTTCTGCACAAGGGCTCCCGACAAACTGAGCTAGTGTTGGTAGAAATACAGCTCACATTCCCCTGGCCAGCCTTACCTGCCCAAAGGGGAGTCCTTTTTCTAATTTGCACAAAGGCAGCATGTAAATTAGTGAGGCTCACATGCCCTGAAATATTTGCCTAAGACTTAACTAAATGAAAATACTAGAGAAAGTAACTTACTACTGAACAATCTAGTACATAAATGTATTTCCAACTTGCACTTTTCTCCTGAAAATCTTCCTCTTGATCTCTGGACCAGGATTCTCAACAAAGACCACATGCCCCTAAAACAGAACAGCATTTCAAACCCTTCTAGAGTCCTTGGGCAAGGAAAATGGGAATAATAAGGATATATTATAAAGACTCTGTGAGAAATATGGAGTTTTTAATACCATGCCTGGCACATAGTAAATACTCAGGATTGGTAGCTATTATTATGATTCAATAGCCTTTGACTTCACTTTTCCTCTTTATCATGCCCAACTCCATATTCAAATTCATCAGTGAAAACATTAGACTTTTAGCACTAAACAGAATTTATATGCCTTTAACCTGACTCTTGACCTTGAATCTTAACACAAAGAAATAAGCATATCTTTCTTCTAAGGAAATAAAACATGAATAATATTTATAAAATATTTATAGAATATCTATGAAAGAGCATTTTCACATATAATGTTGGAGTGTATATACTAAAAGTACTTACTAGATATACATGTTATTAAAATGCCCATATCATACCAAAACAAAATTTTAAGTGTGATAGATTTTTATTTTAAAAATAAAAGCTCTTATGTGTATAATGCTTCTTTTTATAACTGCCAGCTGAAATCCACCAAGAGTCAGGGTGCCTGGTCATTTACCAGGACAGAATTCAGACTCTCTTAGAAAATATGCCTGTCCCCTTTGACTTAGAGAAGGCAGGCAATCCTTCCAGACATGTCACCAGCCTAGGACTCATTTCATTCTCCTGCTTGGAAGGACTGATAGCATCTTGTGATTCATTTGCTTGTTGGTGCAGCCTTTTATAAAGAGCTGAAGTGTGCCACGGAGTGTCATTTAGACTCAGTCAAGCTGGATTGATATAAAGTAGAATGTGTTAGAGATAAGAATGGAGTGATATTTTTAGATCTTTTTAAATTTAAAAAGCTTTAAGCCACCATTAGCACATTCATTAAAGTAGCATTCAATTATGAGATGGGTTTTTATGCTTATATAATATATCAAATTAAGCAGAAGAAAATAACTTTAAGACTTCTTATTTTAACTGGCTTTACATTTTAGAGGTTTTGGAAAAGTAATTCTTAATTTTTCAATTAATCTTTTTATTAAGGACTCCCTGTATGACTGGCAATTCACTGAATACTTTGAGAAAAACTGAGATTAGTCTAAAGTAGTGAAGACATCCTGTAGGGGGTCGCAGTTTTCTTACTCTACTTGGAAACAAGCCTGGACCCCTATCTTCTTCTTCATCCCTATTATCTATCATGGTGTAGATGAGGATCCCATACCCAAAAGCCCAGGGAAACCAGATAGGTAAATAAACAAAGGGACATGTGCCTGATATCGTAGCTGTTACTTAGTTCCAACCAATTGAAATTAAAGGCCAACCCAGTTTGAAAAATCTGCATATTTATGGAAATTCTTTTCCATTTTTAAATGTTGGCAACTAATTCAAATTAAAAGAAAAAAGTATATTCTGTAGGTCTATTCTGTGTGGGCCAGCAAGAAAGTAGCTATGATCCAGAATCAGAGCATAACCTACCAGGTGCAACTCTGACTTAGAGTGAAATGAAATTAGAAGACAGAAATGTTAGAAACATTAAAAGATAACAGGCAGAAAGAAAAAAAGTATACTGAATTCTTTGGTTACAAATGACATAAAATTCAACTCCAATTGGCTTATTAAAGGGGGACCTATTTATTATCTCACCTAAGTGAAAAATCCAGATGTAGGACTGGATTCAGGCAGGGCTGGATCTAGCAATTCAAACGATGTCAGCATCGTTTCTCTCCAGTCCTTCCCTCATCTTTCCAAGGTGTCTGCTTCATCCTTCAGGGTTTACATGGTGACCTCAGTATATTCAGGCTTGTCCATTAGAGTTGAAAAGTAGCTGCCATGTTCTAAACTTCACATCTTCACACTCTACCTACTGAGAGATGATAGGTTCTTTAGCCCCTGCAGAAGAGAGAGTAAATTTCTCCTTCCATAAAGGGCAAAATGTGTCTCTTTGTATGTAACTACCTCCAGTGAGGTTGTGGGCCCTACCCTGGACCATAATGGCCAGGAGATGGAATCACCATTTAACTTAAGCTACTGAGAGTTTCAGGGGCTTCTCTGGAGCAACCCAACCCAATAATACATAGCTGCGAATAGCAAGGGTAGTTTCACACCATTTTCTTCAGGGATTACTGCTATAGGGAAAGGGAAATAGAATCACAAACAGTAATTATACACCAGATTAGGGGGAAGCTATTAAAGAAACTGAAAGTAAAATACAAATTAGTAGGAAAAAAGTAAGAAAAGTTAGTGCCAATAAATGTGAAATCTTCAATGTGGAAGGTGTGGGGATCAAAGGCAATTGCTCCAGGGAAAAAACATGTAAGAACAGAGAATACTTACTCTAAAAGTGCTAGAAGAAAACATGGAATAATTTTCACTTTTATAATTTTAAAGTGAGAACTAGTTAACATACAAAATTCAGAAGCAATAAAGAAGCAAAATAAATTTAACTATGTAAAACTACAATAACACAATTTTATTAAAAATAAGGCAAGTAACAAGCTGGTAACATATGCAACTCATATGACACACAAAGAAATAATAGCCTTAATCTTTAAAGAATATTTACAAATCAAAAGAAAAGATAAACCCAATAGGAAACTGAGTAAGAGGGAAAAAAATGACTTAGAATATAAAAAGATGCTTAACTTCAGTTATAATTAAAGAAATGTAAATCAAAAGAAGCAGATGTTATTTTTTTATATATTAGATCAGCAAAGATCAAAAAAGTTGGTGTTATACAATGTGGCAAAGCTGTGAGGAAACAGACCTCTTCACTCATCCTTGATGGGTGCAATCTTTTTAAAGGACAATTACCAGCATTGCTCAAAATTTAATTGTACTACCTTACTGTTACAAAATTTAACTTCAAGGATTATATGTGTCAATGACTTTCAGTCAAGGAGCACCAGGAATGCACATGTAGTTGAACTGGTTGGATTTATGACTCATTATAGCAAAGTAGAATGCATACCACAGGGAGCCATGACGTGCCTCAGTAAGAGGGTTCATTTCTAACTCCCTGTTATAGGATTTCAGCTTTGATTGGATGCTTTTGGGGAGAGTCAAAGGAAGTGAGACTTTGAACTAGATTGGGTGCTGTCAGAAAGTCAGGACAAGTCTATGACTATCTCAATTAATCTTATCTAGAGGGAGGGCAGACTAGAATGAGGCTAAAGCTATAATTAGTAAAGAAACAACAGCCAGTCTTATTAAGTGGAAGAAAGGCTGCTTGGTATTTTGTGGTGTTTGTACAGTGACCTTGTTTTTGTCTGTGCTTAGAGAAAATTACGAAGTGGTCTTGTTTAGACTAATTTTATCATGGTTTCAGAGTGACCTTGTTTGATGTTGATGTTCCATGAAATTGTTTATGTCCAACAGGAGAATAATATGGTCCAGCTGTGAGTGCCACGCCAGCTTCAAACAACAGAATCCTATCTGTAAGTGATATCAGGGCTTTCTTTATCTTTCTAACTTAAAGCTATACTTTTACTTATACAAAGACATTTATGTACAAATATGTTCAATATAGCAATACTTATAGCAGAACATTCTAAATATTTACCAGCAGCAGAAAGGCTAAATCACTGATTATTATAGTTATATACTGGGTCACTATGCAGCTTTGAAAAATGATGTAAAAATGTGCTGATAAGAAGAATTCTAAAACATTGTTAGGTGATAAAAGCAAAGCATAAAATAGCATTTGTTTCTGTTTGTGTTGAAGGTCATTACGGTTGTTTGGTAAATATTGTTTCATCCCCCTTCCAGGATAGGAATAAATTTCCTAATCTTGTGTTTAGACAGGGCTATGTTATTAGTTCTTGTAAATGAGTTATCAATAAGACATGAACCATTTCTGAACTGTAACATTTAATTGTTCATCTAAGGTCCTTGGTAACTCTCTTCCTTTGTCATGGCTACTGACAATGATCCAGATGAAGGTCTGGATCCCAGAATAAGAAAACCATGAATCAGAGCCTCCAGTTGACCTGCAATAGAGACACAACATGAGAAAAAAAGCCTTATTGTTTAAGTCACTGAGATTTGGGGATGGTTAGTAACCACAGCATAGTCTAGTCTATCCTGGCTAATACAGTATTAGACCAGAATTGGAGTGCTACAGTGAAAAAGGGGGGTGGGAAGGGCTGTGGGATGAATTGGGAGTTTGGGATTGACATATATACACTACCGTGTGTAAAATAGATAGCTAGTGGGAACCTGTTGTATAGCGCAGGGAGCTCAGCTTGGTGCTCTGTGGTGACCTAGATGAGTGGCATGGGGAGGGGAGGGAGGTCCAAGAGGGAGGGGATATATGTATACATATAGTTGATTCAGTTCATTGTACATCAGAAACTAACACAACATTGTAAAGCAACTATACCCCAATTTTAAAAAAAGAAGAATATGTGGCATTGGGTTAGGTGTTGGGTGATGATCAGTGAGAAAACTTTTATCGGAGGCTGTAAGGAGGAGGGTCCATATTATTCAATAACAAAACACATGGTAAAATTGTCATCAAAAAAAATTATAAAGCAGTTAATATACCTATTAGAATTGAAGTCTTAGGGGAAGAAGTTGAAAGACAAAATGTTAGTAGCAAATGTTAGTTTCCATTGACTACATTTGGCAAAGTATTACAAGAAAGACGTAAGCTCAGAATAGAATTAGCTGTTTCATAAGCAGGAATACAGTTGCACTTTCAACAGGTAGTTTCAAGCCATCTTTTGTTTCAGAAAAGTTCTCTTGATTTATATTTTCTAGTATTTTTTATCTTCCATTGCTTTAGTTTTTGTCCTCAGGATCCCCTTTTATATGTGTGTTTAGTCTTCTTTGCTTGTCATCTATAACTATCACTTTCTCTTGAATACTTTTTAACACCTTACTTCTTTTTCATTTTTCACCTTTTACTTTCTATTTCTCTTAAGGCATTCATTGTGTTTATTAATTCCTTCAGGTTTATTCTTCAATTCTGAAATGACTTTTTCATTTATCAATAATTTTTTACATTTGTGAGCTCAAATTGCAAATTTTTCTATTTCTTATTCTGTTCTCCAATTATCTAATTTCTAAAATTTTAGAATTAAGATTTCTGTTGTTTCATGGCTATTAATGTTTTCTTAAATCATTTTATCTTTGAAGAATTTGGTTACAGTTTTCATCTATTTTTGTGTTCAAATTATCCTGGCATGCCTTCATTGTCTGTAGGGATATTATTTTGCTCTTTATTTTCTTTCTTATTATAAAACTGTCTCTTTATAAAAATCCTTTTCTGTTGTGCTTTTCATTTGTTATGCATTTTTCTGTATTAGAGAGGGAGGAATCAAGATAGCTTTCCTAGAATCATAGCTCTAGATTTCCTTCTGTAATATTCAAAATGTGTTCAAAAACAAAAGTTGACATTTTCCTGAGATCTGCTAACTCTGGTTCCTTCTCCCCAATATTTTCTTGAACTTTTTCTTTTAGTTTTTTCCTATTGAAGTTCTACTCTCAGTACTTTTTACTTGATGCAAGATTTGATACTGGAAGGGAATTTTAGCTGATTACTCTCAAAGGTTTATAAAGCCCAGATTTGTCCAACACCATCATGCATACCATGGTCCCTTAGCTCACACTGTGAATTAAGGTCTGCAGTTCTCCCTCCCAGTTCCAGCTGCTAGCCTCGAATTTTCTTGATGAGTTTACCAGTGAGTACCTGCTGGTAATTTAGATACTTTTTAGCTCTGGAGCCGTCAGAAATTTTTGTCTTTCCTCTGCTTTCTCTCACATCACTGTTGAAATGGTGTGAGTCTTCTTGGTGGTTGTGGTTGGTCTTCACCTGCTCATATTCGGGAGTTTATAGTTAACGTAGTGGTAGATGTTGTCCATGTGTTTTAGGTTTTGCTGTCCTAGTCTCTATACTTGTTTATATGATGAGATTTGGGGAAATTTAAAAATTCTGCCACCATCTTCCCAGAGTCCTCCACCTTGAGTGTTTAAACACCTACCTTTTTGGTTTTATGTTTTTAAATGTTTTTATTCTTTCTTAAATATATATTTTATCATATTTTTATATGTTCATATATATGTGTATGTGCGTGTGTGTGTATCAGTGCAGTCACGTGACATGTTGAATGGAAAAAACAGTGT
This sequence comes from Monodon monoceros, assembly GCF_005190385.1. Lineage (NCBI taxonomy): Eukaryota > Metazoa > Chordata > Mammalia > Artiodactyla > Monodontidae > Monodon > Monodon monoceros. The sequence continues at coordinate 64,482,331 of NW_021703783.1, forward strand.
AAATTTATGATATGCATTCCAGCTTTGTAACTATTGTAGGTGACCCAAATCTCATTTTAATTCTCTAGTATCCATATTTTGATCTCTAATCCATATGCACACATGTGCACATGCACACACACACACACAATGAGGACTCCTTGAAAGGTAGATGATGCCAAATTTTAGGGCAGAAAATAAAATCAGTATGGACCTGGGCCATCTGTTTATTTGTACTAATTTCATAAATAAGGAAACTGAACTCCAAAGGTTGTTGCTAGACACAAGCATGCTTTAAAAATGTCAGCAGAAAAAAAAAAAATGTCAGCAGAAGTGCTGAAATAAAGGGAAGCAAACTACAGAGACCCTTACTAGTCAAATTTATACAGTTTGAGCATTAAAATAAGTTTAATGATAATAATTCTTGTGACAATTATAATAGCTAAACAGATTGAATATAAGAAAGTCTAGAAGTTCCTAATAATACTCAAACAAGAAAAGTTTATAGAAGATCACCAAAAGTTATCACAATATACAAGAAGAGTGTGTCTAATAGAATATACTTCATATTTTATTGATCCAAATATATAAGGTGTTAACATACAAAAGTATTAACTAAATATCTATCTATAAAGTTTAGGTATATACTTTCTTTGATCAAAAGAGTCCATAAGAAAGCCAAGTTATCTCAGCAAAAGTAGATTCAGTAACAAGAAAAGGAAAGCCTGATCAGCACATGTAATTAATCAGATTCAAAGGGTGTCCACAGCTAATCAGCTTCACTGGTCACATACAATAATCAAGTAAAAGGAGGGTTCAACAGTGTGTTCTAAAATGATAAATTAACCAAATGTACAAAAGAGTAAAGCTGACTATGCAGACACAACCCCTCATCTCCTAGGAGCTGACAATTCTTGATCGTCCAACTAATTAAAATAAAATATTAATAAGAAATATATAAGATTTTAATAGTACTGACAAACCACACTAATGTATCAACGTGACAAGGCAATGGATAGGATAAAACTTAGAAGAATTCCTTACCTCTTTGAAAGCTACCAAGTCTCAAAAAATTAAAACTTTTATAAACAAAGCAAAAAAATTAAAAGCCTCACAATGTAATGATTAGAATTTTATTAGAAAAAGGAATTTTCTCCAGATTAGCAGCCTAGAAATCACCTTAGACTGCTCAGCCAGAGCCATGTCTCAACCAAGAATTAAACTTTTCATAACTCGTAACAAAACCTGATTAGGCTGAAATGATACCATTTTCTTAAAGATCTGGTAAGATTATCAAAACCCCATGTAAGAACCTTAATGGAAGCCTAGGAAGATAAGACAAAAAAATAATAAAAAGAAAGACAAAATAATATATTATATCATATTATACTGTACTATATATATAATAAATATATAATAAATATAACTTTATTTCTGGCTTTAGTGTAAATGTGTTTAATTTGTAATCATTGTAGTAGTATGTTGTCTATTTTTAAAAGGTGTTTAAGACATTGAAAGTAACCTAAAATATAGTGTTTGGAAGTATCTGATAAAAAATAAAAGTTTGGGGAAATTTGCTAAATTCTTTAACTTTGTTTTATTAATTTCTTTAAGTAGTTTTTAGAGGAATTTAAAAACTGATTATTTACTATAATCATAAGATTAATAAATTAGGTACTAATAAAGCCAAATATTAGTGAGTGTTACTCTCTTACATAAAGGGCCATGATATAATAAAAACTATTGATAATATTCTAGTCAGGGGAAAGCAGAAATTTAAAAAGTAAATGAATGAGTGAGAAAATTTCAGGTAGTTTGAAAGAAGCAAAGTAGAGGGATGCAACAGAGTGTTGGAGATGCATTACTATGGACTGGGGTCATGGAAGATCTCACTGAAGCTGTGATGTTTGGGGTGAGGCCTAAATGGTAAGAAAACACCAGTCCTGTAAAGATCTGGGGGCAGAGAGTTCTAGGCAAAAAACAGCAAGAACAAGTGTCCTAAAGCAAATGTCCTTTGCTGTATCCAAGACTTAGAATGAAGGCCAGCAAGGCTGGAAAATAATGGGTGAATGTCAGAATGGTAGGAGAAAAGACCAGATCATGTAGGGCCTTGTGAGCCACAGTAAGAGGTGGGGATTTTATCCCCAGCACAGTGAGAAGTCATTGGAGGGTTGGCTGCAAAGGAGTCAGGAACTAATTAACTGTTCCTATTTGGGGAATAGATTGTTGGGGAGCAAGAGGGGAGGATGGGAGGTCAGTTCTCTCTTTACCTGGATCCTAGTTCAAGTACTCCCTTGTCCCATGAAGCCTTCCTTGCTCACCTGAATAGAAATAACATCTCTCTTCTTTACACTTGGTAACACTGCATCACTACTGTCTTATGACATTCATTATATTCAGTTTTGTATTTTAGGGAGCTGTGATGTTTCATCTCCCCTTGAAAATCTTAGGATATAAGTTCCTACAAGGTAGTGACTATACCCTGTGTATCTTTGCATTTGTAATAGAGCTTAACTTGGTGGCTAACACAAAATGGATATTATGTGAAGATGAAGAAGGAAGAATTTATTTTGCTTATGGCAATACATAGAATCAATTCAGCTACAGCCTATATAACTATTGAAAGAATTAAAAGATAAATGACTGTTGGTTTCTACATTAACAGAGCACGAAGAAGGTGGGGGAAAAATATGTCTCAACTTTTTATTCAGGGCCAAGTCAACGTCTGTTCTGGATAAAATAGAGAAAATATAACTGTTTTAAAAACTTAAAGGTTTAATTAATCTAGGTGGGAAAATGGGGTTGGAAACATTACTGTCAGTTTGACTGACAAGGTTCCTTTGGGAAAAAAATGAAGAAAGAAGCAAATAGCTTCTATATTCTATGCTGTTGGTAGAAAAAGAAATTCAGAAAGCACGTCATGCAGTATTAAAGGGACAGAATTTCATACATCAGAAGAGCATAAGCTGTACTGGGGAAGGCCAGGACTAAGGAGAGGGATTGGAGTCAGCACAGAATGGTGAGTACGGGTGAGAAGAAGACTTCAAAAGTGTGTGACACGAGGGCTACTAATCCATTAACGATGTTCCGAATAGAAGCAGAGGAAATGCATCAGGTCTATAAAACCACTAAGTTATAAACTTCTTTACTTACCTGGGGAGAACTCTGTGAAGTTGGAAAAACAGTTTTAGGGAAAAAAAAAAAGGAATGTTAGTTATCATCTACCTAAGCTTTGTATTTTGTAGGTGAGGAAATGGCATTGTAGAAATATGAAACAACACACTGAGGTCACACAACTAAGTAACAGAAATACCGAAATGTGAACCCAGATTTCCTAATTCCAGCTCTTTGCTCTTGCCAGTGTATACTCTGCAAATTGTGGGGTTACAGTCCATTTCCCCTTATTTTTGTCATAGCGCTTTAAATTTTTTGGGGGGGGTTGGAAGGGATTCATTCTTGCCCTTGTCTGTCATCTTCAGGGACTGTTGGTCAAGTTGTCCCCCAGCTAGGGCTTGAGTATATGACCAAATGCTGACAAATCAGACTCATTCTCTGGGACTTTGAATCCTGAACACGCTGATTCTAGGACAGGAAAACTGATGCAGCTGAATCATCGCAGAGGTGGCAAGCTGACAAGCCTGTCAGTGAAATTCAGCTACTTGGATCCCTAGAGCTACTTCATTTTTGCTCCCAGTGAGCCTAGTTCTTTCACTTTTCCTTCTGTTTTCAAATTATCCCACGATATTCACATTTATTTATTTTTTATTATATTGTTAAAGCTCTTGCTTAGCATAGCAGAGTCCATTTCTTTTCCTTATAACCCAGAAGCTCTAATTACTACTCTGTTTCTAGGAATATAAACATGTCAGGACATGAGATGAGAAATTAAAGAAACAGTGAAAAAGGAGAAGAAATGACCAAACTGAAGTTTCACAAATAAGACTGAAGGAGAATTTCAGATTAGGGTGTACATGTATTCATTCGTGTAGATTTAATACAGTTTTATTAAATATCTAATCTGTGTCCAGCAGCGGTGAGATAACAACCTGTGGGTATCCAAATGAATGGAAATAAAATGATCCCACAACACGTCAGGGACTCAATATGTGAGCTGGACAGTCAGATGCAAAGAAAGTGGGACCCATGAGTGAGGACTAATAGACTGGGGTCAGGAGCAGTCAGAACAGGATCTACAAGAGGACTGAGCTACTTGGATCCCCAGACACACCTCATTCTTACTCCTGAGCCTGGTTCTTTCACTCTTCCTTTGATTCTGGAAATACTGAAATTGAGTTCTGCATCTGAGTTCATAAGCAGCATGAAGAACAGAAGGCACAGAGATTCCTTGACTGTCTTTCCATCTCTTACCTGGGCCTTGAAGCTCTATTAAAATGTCACTGGAAAAAATGATCCAAGAGACGTGACTGGAATTCTTGCCTGATGTTACATTTAGTACCCCCGAGCCAGACAGTTAAACTTGCTAGGCCTCAGTTTCCTCCTGTATGCAATGAAGAAACAACACCCACTCTGTTTACCTCCTGAGTTGTGAGAAATACATGAGAAAATGGATGCAATGGTTTAGTAAATTGAGAAAAAAGACCAAGAGAAAAATGTTACTTTCCCTTCAGCATCGTTTCCAGCCTTTGTTATGAACAACCATTTCTCTCTCAGCCATGGCAGAGCGAGAAGCTTTTAAAAAAGTTAGCTAGGGCTTCCCTGGTGGCACAGTGGTTGAGAGTCCACCTGCCGATGCAGGGGACACAGGTTCGTGCCCTGGTCCGGGAAGATCCCACATGCCGCGGAGCGGCTGGGCCCGTGAGCCATGGCCGCTGAGCCTGCACGTCCGGAGCCTGTGCTCCTCAATGGGAGAGGCCACAACAGTGAGAGGCCCGCGTACCGCAAAAACAAACAAACAAACAAACAAAAAAACAGCTAAAGAAAAGGAGATTGAGATAGTATTCCAGCTTCAAAGGCCAGCCTTCCAGTTATGTAGCTCCTAGAAACAAGGACAGAACAGAGGCTCTGAGAAGAGTTTTGACAAAAATTAAAGTGCAAGAAAGGTATACCATGACTGAGAAATTGCAGGAGTATTCATTCAGAAAATATGTGTATTGCCATGAGAAATCATTAGTTTGAGGATGAGAATATATCTTTTATTTCTGAATCTCATGTCTCTAGCTTATGTTTATCACAAGTAAATACTCACTGAGTAAATGAATGAACAAAAATTACTCTGGCCTTGACCCAAATGCATATACTTGCCCACTGTGATACTCCTATCTCTTAAAGTAGTGACATTAATGTGCTGTTCAGAAGGGCAAACTAGTTACAAAGGTTTGCCTACTATCCCTCTGGAGTTTTGTAATTTTACATCACTGAAGTAAAATGATAGAAATACAGAACGAGAGAACAAGACTGGGAATAAACTAATAACAGTAAAGGTAAGGGACCAACACTTTATTAGGAAGTTCAATTCCATGAAAGCAAGAATGAGGGAAAGAGAAGTAAAGTAGGGAAGGAGGAGTCAAAAATTAAAGTGGTACATCTCTGAGCTGGCCAAACGTTGTTAAATCAGGCAACTGATTTCTTGGCTTCAGAGAGATCTTCAGAGAGGCCATGTGATCTACTATGTCCCAAAACAGTCCATAGTCAGGGAAGATGAGAGAATTATTCTGCTAGCCTTTTCGTGTCTCAGGTCTTCCTGTTCAAGCCCTCCCCACATCACAGCACCTCAAGATTGTGTTACCCACTTCTCTGGGAAGGTTCTGGAACACCTATAGGTTCAGTAAAGCTACTTGGTCAGGTTCTTCTTGCCAGCACTGGCACCGTGTTTGGGCCTCTTTATACTGTAGTTGTAGCAGCAACTGCAGCAGAGACCTGGGTCTATGACTGTGGGAATGGATTGAGCCATTGGAAGGGGTGACAAGGGCAAGAGGCCAAGCAGATAAC